>NC_138199.1:47324552-47810895 GCF_964194105.1 Spermophilus citellus | reverse complement strand
TGATATTAATTTGATATAAGGCTGGGGACATTAATGTCCCCCGGAGACTGTTAAGTTAGCTTTTCTTCACTGGGACCAAAATATCCCACAAGAACAATTTAGAGTAGGAGAAGTTTATTTTGACTCATAGTTTCAGAAATCAAGTCAGAAGTCCACGGACTTCATAGGTGAGGCAGAACATTATGGTGGAGGGGAGTGGCAGAGGGAAGCAGCTCAGGACAGGCAGCTCCACTCACCAGGAATAAAATATCTACTCCACAGGCACATCCCCAGGGACCTGCTCCCTGCAGCCACACTGTCCCTGCCTAGAGTTACTGCCCAGTTAATCCATATCAGTAGATTAATCCACTGATTAGATCACACCTTTTATAATCTAATCATTTTACCTCTGAAAATTCTTGCATTTTCTCACACATGAACTTTTGGGGGAATCCCTCATATCTAAACCCTAGCAGATTTAGGGAGAGGACTAGGACAAGGCCTGGGAAGCCCACATCATGCTCCCTGTTCAGAGTGGCCTGCCCACAGGGTTGCACACTCAGGTTTGGCCAAAAATGATTAATGAGATAGCTGACAGGCAATTAATACAAGGTCTTAGAAATTCAGTGCATACTTCATACCCTGCACATCTCAATTTGGATAGCACGTATTCTTAGAAATACTTGACCTGTGTTTAGAGTCCATAGAATTTATTGTCGAAAAAGTGGATTCGCATACCTAAGATGTAATAGCAAGCAGAACTGAGCATCAGTTTTTAAACTTATATTAGTTAAATAAAATTGAAATGACAGTTTGTAGTTTGTACCAGCCCTATTGCAAGTGCTTAGTAGCGTCGTGTGGCCCCTGGCTACTGAACTGCCACAGCTCAGTCTTGGAGTATCCCATCCTTTGGGCACAGCAAGGGAGTGAAATTACTTATGCTCTGACTGTAGTCATTGAATGAAGACTGCTCCTGGCACTCCAAGCCCACCTGTGTTTGGATAGAGTGAATTCTGGCAGCCCTGGGCAGTTGGTAGCTAGCTGGCTCGTCATTTATCCTGATTTAAAGCCCACAGGAAATAAGGCAGAGCTGAATCTAACGTGGAGTCATGTCAGACAGTTTTCAGGCTTTGGATGGGGTGGGAGAGAGAACAAATATTATTTGTAGGTTTCTGGCTTACTATTATGTGGATAGTAGTAGCATTTATTGAGATGGGGAAGACAGGAAGAGGCCGGAGAATAAGACAAGAGGCTTGAGCATAAGAACATTCATTTGGTTTCCAGCATTTGAGTTTGGTGTTCTTGTGAAATAATCAAGCAGAGATGTTGAGTTGGCTTTGGGAGAAGTGGCCTGAAAATTCAGGAAAGATTTCAGGACAGTTATGAGCTTTGAATAATAAAAATAACATATACTGTAAATATTTTGCTATGTGCGGAGTTATCTTAAATATGGTAGAATATCTTCTAGGCTTAGCATAAAGTGATCCCCTTGCAGATATTAACATTCTAATGAAAGGATGTGGCTATGGATGGGGTCCCCTCTCTGGGGCAGGCTCATGGGGCTCCCCTTGGTTTGGAAAGAAGAGCTCTTTCAGGAATGCATTCCCCCTTTGCTCTAAACCAGGCTCCTCAGCACTTTTCTCGGCAAATGATAGTGAAGAAATCTGTTTTAGATGAAGAACAGTTTCGGGGAAGGGAATCCCATTCTAAATGGTAATAGTAGCCATCTGATTTAGGTTCTCTTGTCCTGGGGGATTTAAAAAAAATTCTTTTTAAAATTTTTTAAACTTGGACCAGTCTCTTTGGGATGATTCAATTCTGAGTGTGCTGCTCTGTGGGACAAGCCCTGTACTAAGCACCCAAGGCGCTCTCCCCAAACTCAGCTGATGAGCCAGAGGAGGACCAGGGGCAGAGCCCACAGCCCTTCAGATCCTGCATTTGGTGGAAGTCAAGCTTGGCCAGCCCTGCGTGTGGGCTCATTCGGGGGTGTGAATTGTCACAGGGCACCCTGTGGACAGCTTTCTAAGGATAAGGCCACTGGGTAAGTGATTCAGATAATGAGGTCTTACTGGATTTTACACTCCGTTAGGAGGTTTTGTTCCAACGATTTAGATGGGATTGCAGAAAACACACCTTGACCACATGGCAATAGCTTTGGTAGCTATAAAATCACATCTATCACCTTGACACAGAGGAAACAATCCAGTGCTCAGGCATTTGTTCAACTCAAAGTTGCAAAGCTCCTATATTTTCCCATTCTTCATGTGAGGCCCAGGGACACAGAGGTGACCAGGATGCTGTTTCTGTCCTGCTCAGGTGGGCGACTGAATAAGAGACAATCAGTGCACAGAGCGAAGGAGGGTACAAGGGAGGGATCCAAGAGGGGGAGGCTCTAGCTCATGATACACAGGGTGGAGGAAGAGGTGGGGCAGTTTTCCTGGAGAAGTCAACTTCTGAGCTGAAATTGTGGAAGGAACAGAAACACTCAAGCCTCACATTCCTGAGTCAAACAGTTGAGAAGGGTGTGTGGGAGTCATGGAACCCAGGCCTCTACCTCCAGAAAGGCCCTGCCTTATAACACCAAGCTAAACCAGGCACTTTTTTTTCCCCCATAGCAAGGTCAAGAGAGAGTTTGTGGTGGACATGCAGGGCCTGGGGGTTGAGGAGAAATAGAAAACTAACACTAACGGGCTCAGAGCCCAGGAGGGGCTCTCTGGGCAGGTGTTTGGAGGTTGGGAGGCCATGGCCACCATTTTCTCTTTCTCAAAACTGGGAGAAAGATAAGTAGGCAGCAAAGCCCTGTGGAGAGGCTTGGTATCTTGGAGACTCTGCCTGTTCTGGCCACCCTGTTCGGTCCTCTGTTTCTCCAGACAAGATGTGGCCACAAGTTATCAGGCTGTAGATGAACAATAAATGCTTTAATCTTCTTCCCCCTTTTTTTAAAACCTGTTTTTCCCCCTGGAATGATTCATTACAAATTCCGTGTCCATGCGATGCATTAATATTGATTAAGAAACAGGTGCTCTCAGATTCAATTAGCAAAACTGCAATTATTCACAGAGTGTTATGCTGGAAAATTGGGGAGAAATATGCAGGTGTGCAAATGAGTCCAACCTGAAGGCACTGCCGCAGGGCTTGAAAACGCATCCCCATCAGCAAATGCTTTCTTGGAATTACCTTTTGTTTGGGTGACAGATGGAGTTGCTGTATCAGCCAAACAGTGGTGATGAAGCTCTGGGGCTTAGCAGCCAAGTAGAACTTCTCACTTGGGGAGTCAGACTCTTAAGTTAGAGTTCCCCAACTCCAGCTGAACCCACCCCCCCGGGTGCCTGTGAAGCATACAGATCCCTGAGTCCCACTCTAGCTGATTTAGACTCAGTGGGTTCAGGTAAAGAACTCGGAAATTCAAACCTTAGGAAGTAAACCAAGTGACACTGTCCCAAGACATGTCTGGGGAATGTGCTCCAAGTGAATGAAGGCAGGAGCTGATCAGGACTGCAAAATGCCACCTGTCAGAATGCAAGATGGTGGGACACCAGAGTGACATTTGCTATCCTTGTCTTGCTGGCTTTGTCATAGGTGTCCCACCCTGTGAATGCCAAGTGAGTAGAACTCTGTTAGGGTTTCCTGCTTATCAAGCAGGAAAATAAGAAGGAGGCATCATGATTTGCTAATTAATACTAAATTTAAAAAAGAAAGAAACTTTGATTTAAATAGCTCTCAGAATATTATGGACACCCGGTCTGGACTTACATTGTTGGGATTCTTCCTAGCAAAACTTCCCTTTGACAACTTTGAGGGTAGACTTGGCTTAGATTTTTCCCCTGGCTGACTATATTTCTAATTGCTGAATTTCAGTCACAGACATGAGTCTCATAGAATTTTTAAGCATGGAAAGGAACATTTGAGATCATATAGTCCAACCCCCTTCATGGTGCTGATGAAGCATCCAGACGCTGAGAGATGGAGGGTTATGCCCAAGGACACTCAGGTGATGAGATGAGAGACCCCCAAATGGGAAAGGAGACACCACGTTTCCTGGTTATTGACTTCTTATTTCCAGTGTTCTCTCTGGCATTCCACACATGCCTGCTTCCAGGACCCCCTCTTGGCATGGCGACCCCATGCTAGGATGCAGGAAAGGTGGCAAGGACTTCAATTTGCTTCTAAGGACTAGTAAGTGAAAGCTCAAGGAATAGAGTGACACGATGAGATAGAGATGCATAACCCTTGTCCTTTAGGGCACACAGCATTTACATGTGCAGCTTAACATGAGGGAGGGATGTAAACGTATCATGTCACATACAGCAGTGTAATTCCAGAGAGGAACTCCTTGAAATATTAGAGACGTTTCTCAGAGGGTTTCTGCTCAAAAGTTGGAGCCGTCAGGTCCTGATGAAAGACCTGGCAGAAAGAACAACGTGAGCAAGGGCAGGGGGTTGGGAACGCTAATGCGGGTGTCAGCAAACATTTTCTATGAAGAGCAAGGAAGGATAAAGATTTTGGGTGTTTTGGGCTGTATGATTTCAATTTTGGTGTAGCATGAAAACAGTGCCAGATAATACGTAAGCAAACGGGTATGGTGATGTGTTAGGAACGCTTGATTGACAAGATCGGGTGGCACCCAGGATGTGGTCAGTGAGCTGTACAATTTACTGGTTCTTGTTCTAAAGTCATGCTGTAGTTTGGATTTTGACTGTCCCCCAAAGGCCCATGTGCTAAAGGCTTGGTCACCAGCCTGTGTTATTGGCAGGAGGTGGAACCTTTAAGAGGCGGGGTCTAGTGAGAGGAAGTTAGGTCATTGGAGGCGTGCCTCTGAAGGGGATGTTGGCATCCCAGCCCCTTCTCTTCTCTTTCCTTCCCTTATGGCTGCCAGGAGGTGAGGAGTTTCCTCTACCATATATTCCTGCCATGATGTTCTGCCTTATTACAGACTCAAAAGCAACAGAACCAACAAACCATGAACTGAGACCTTGGAAACCATGAGTCAAAATAAAATGAACCCTAGATAGGGAGAAGGGGAGGGAGGGGAAGAGGAGGGGGTTAGGGGTAAGTAAGACGGTGGAATGTGATGGTTATCATCATCCTAAGTGCATGTATGAAGACACAAAGGACGTGACTCTGTGTACAACCAGAGATATGAAAAATTGTGCTCTATATGTGTAATATGAATTGTAATGCATCCTGCTGTCATACATAACAAATTACAATTTAAAAAAAACCAATTTTCTGAAAAAATAAATAAATAAAACCTTTCCTCCTTCTACGTTACTTATCTCAGGAATTCTGTCACAGTAATGAGTTTTTTTTTTTTTAAATCAGGGATTGAATCCACTGAGTCATATTCCAATCCCTTTTATCCCCCAGCCCTTTTTAAATATTTTATTTAGAGACAGGGTCTTGCTGATTTGCCTAGGGCCTTGCTAAGTTGCTGAGGCTGGTTTTGAACTCATGAGCTTCCTGCTTCAGCCTCTGTTGTGGTTTAGATGTGGTGTCCCTGGAAAGCTCACATGTGAGACAATGCAAGAAGGATTGGATGAAAAATGATTGGGTTATAGCCTTAGCCTGATGGGATTAAACAAAGAGGTAGAGTGTGGCTGGAGGAGGTGGGAATTAGGGCGTGGCTTTGGGTATATATTTATATCTGTCGAGTGGAGTTTCTCTCTCTGCTTCCTGATGCCACACTCTTCCACCATGATGTTCTGCCTCA
Source organism: Spermophilus citellus (assembly GCF_964194105.1). Lineage (NCBI taxonomy): Eukaryota > Metazoa > Chordata > Mammalia > Rodentia > Sciuridae > Spermophilus > Spermophilus citellus. The sequence continues at coordinate 47,805,206 of NC_138199.1, read as the reverse complement.
CCTCGAGCCCTGAGGAATGGAGCTGGCCTTCTATAGACTAAGACCTCTGAAACCGTAAGCCCTCAAATCCATTCTTCCTCCTCTATAGTTGTGCTAGTCAGGTTCTTTAATCACAGAAGTGGAAAAAGCTGACTAAAACAGCCTCCCAAGTTGGTAGAATTGTAAGCATGGACCACCGCACCTGGCAGTAATGAGAATTTGACGAACACAAATATATATGACATAAGTAGTTCAGACTGGCACACATGGAGCATGGAGCTTGGGGAGGAAGAACTAGGAGAAAAGGTGTGGCAAAAGATAAATCTGGTCAGTTTGGTAAAGACCAGATCAGAAAGGGCTTCATACACTGAAGATATGCTTAGACAAGTTACTTAGCTTCTTTGAGCCTCAGATTCCTCATCTGTGCAATGAGAATAAAGGACTATTGTGCATGTTAACTGCGATGGATCTAGCACAATTTCTGACGTTTAGTAGGGCTGTAAACTGTTGGCTGTTGATGCCACTTTCCCCACAATGGGATGCACTTAGAGATGGGGTTGTGGTGTTGTCATGAGTTTAGAATAGATGCCACAAGTCAGGTGCCTTGTTTTCTCCAGCAGGTTATACGCAGAGAGATGCTATTTCACCATAGGCCCAGAGAGGATGTCTTCAATGGGATGCCTTCGGAAATCTACCTGTTCATTTCCTCCAGGGGACTTTGAGGGCTTTGAAAGTGGACCATTCACCTCTTCATGCACACAATCAGAAACACCATAAATTCAATGAATTTACTTGAATTGATGAAGGTGCCTTAGTGTCGGTCATTCCATCTGCGTGTGGTAGCTTCTTTCTTCTTCCCTTCAGATTCCACTTTATCCCTATGCTGTACAGGCCTGTGCTCTTATAATAATCATGATACATACCTTTTTGACTTTTCATTATGTGCCAGGAATTACCCTTAACAATTAGTGTGTACCAGTTCATATCTTATGGAATGAGGTAGGTATTTGTTATGGTTTGGACATGAGGTATCCCCCAAAAGCTCCCTGTTTTAATGCAGGGGCAAACTTAATCACTGGATTAATCCACTTGATGGGTTAATAATTGGAAAGGACTAATCTACTGGGTGATAAGTGTAGGCAGGTGGGAGATGGCTGGAGGAAGTAGGTCACTGGAGGCAGGACTTTGGGGTTTATATTTTGACCCTGGCTCCTTCCCCGTCTCTCTGTTTTCTGGATGCTATGAGATGAGAAGTTTCTTCCACCATGCCCTTCGGCCATGATGCTCTGATCCTCAAGCCCAGAGCAATGAAGTTGGATGACCACAGACTGAAACCTCGGAAACTATGAGTCAAAATAAAATTTTCCACCTCTAAGTTTTTTTTTTTTTTTTGGTCAGGTATTTTAATCACAATGGCAAAAACCTAACTAACACGATATTGAGTAACATTGCAAATAAATAATGAGATGGGTGTTAATACTTCTAGTTCATAGGTGAGGAAACCAGGCTCAAGAGATTTGCTCCAAATCTAACAGCTAGGATGAGGCCAGACTGGGATTTGAACCAACCTTGTCTAATCCAAAGCCTGAATTTATGTGCACTGTCTTCTTGTTTCAAGTTATTCCATGTAAATTATTCTCTTCTTTCAACCAGACTGTGCTTTTGGAATATAATTTTCTCTCAATACTCAAACTAATACTAAACTTGAAAAGACTTTTGTTCTATGGTCACCTGTATTTTTCTGAAGGATGCACTACTAACTCATTCTGGCCTCTGGGAATTATTGCTCTTTGGACATATGGTGAGAATGGAAATATTTTCCTCTGTTTATATGCTAAGCAACATTATAACAGCTGCCTGAAAATATCAGCTTGCCATGCATCACATGGGCACCTGGATGCTGTAATCACAGATGACAAGCCAGCTCAGAAGTGCAATCTCTCTGTAGAGTCGACCTGATATTAGTAATCTTCTTGGAGAAAACGCTCAGTCAAATTGAAATCAAAGTTCACTGGACTGGAAGTTTCCCTTTAACAATGGGGAGGGGTGGTATCCAGGAACAGTTTATTCCTTTCTAATTAGAAAGGCCATACTCGATTTCTCTTCTCTTCATTCCCAATGGAAACAGGAAAATGGGAAGATCAGTTTAATGGACATGTGTCAGTCTTCTGATTGTCCAGAAGGCAACCCCCCTAACCAAACGGGACCTTTCCTCTCCTTCAGTGTGAATTGTCTCGGCAGTGAAGCAATTCTCAGTGCCTGAATTCTGCAAGCCTGCGGCTCAGATTCTTCCCATATTACCTGGCACAGACAAGAGGCAGGAAGTTAAATCTTGTGGTAGAAAATGGCAGCTTGGAGAAGGTCAGCTCATCCTGGCAGAGAGGCAGAGGGGTGATGGCAGTGGAGACGTCTCAGGATCTTTGAAGTCTCCCTTACCAGCAGGTGGCTGTGTCTCATGTTTGCATCCCTTGTTCCCAGTCCGGTCCCCTAGCCCCCCACCATTATCCTTCCAATAAGTTTCCTTTTTGCTTCAAAGAGTCAGAGTTGGTTTCTGTTGCTTGCAAATTTGAATCCTGAGGGATATAGGATGGAACTTAAAATTTTATCCATAATCTTCCAACTAACTATTGTCTAAATATTAACCTCTTTTTCCCAGAGCTGCTTCATTGGTTGAAGGCAACCAGTGACTTCCTCCCTTTCCGTATTTCAGTGGCACTGATAAGCAGGCAGGTGCCTCCAGAGCAGGAACTCAATTGGAAATGGATGCTTATCGAAGGGCCCCTTGGAGAAGCATGAAAGCAAGGTTTCTTCTGATTACTGTTGTATCTTTAAAATGTGCCTCTCACACACACAGAGTACTCTGATTAACGAATTAATCAAATAGCACTTATTAACAGCTACATAAGAACTCTGGTATCTGCACAGTCTTCACAACAAATATAGCTTAAGTATTCTGATTCTGAAAGCCCAAAATCTGAATTGCTCCAAAATCTGAACCTTTATGAACAACTGGCATGTTGCCACAAGTGGAAAACTCCACACCTGGCCTCCTGTGACAGGTTACAGTGAAATTGCAATATTATGTAAAATAAAAACAGAATATTACTTTCAGGCTATGTGTATAAGGTGTGTGGGAAACAGAAATGAATTTCGTGTTTAGACTTGGGCCCCATCCCCCAGGTAGCTCATTATGCATGGGCAATTATTTCCAAAATAGGAAAAAAGTCCAAGTTCCAAAGCACTTCTCGTCTCAAGCATTTTTGGATAAAGGGTACCCACCCTGTGCATAAACTAGCTGCCACGATCTACGCCTTCCAGATGAAGAAAACAAAAACTCAGCAAGGTGAAACTGCTTTCTCAAGCTTTCATAGCTGATTGATAGTAGAACGGAAATTTCCAGGAGAGACCACCTAATTCCAATCCATGCTGTTTACATCTCCTATATTGAGGCAGGCAAGAAAGAGAGAAGGAAGGAAAAGACTGGAAAGAAACGAGAAGAAAAGAGAACAGAGATGGAAAGAGAAAGGGGCGAGGGCAGGTGAAGATTCACGTTTAAAGACAGGGGCTCCCGAGGCTGTGCTTTCCCAGACAGGAACAGTGAAGGTGGCTCTGCTGGGTGCCCAGATTCTGCAGTGGTTACTGGGTGCGGGGCGGGGGGGGAGCTCAGAGAGAGGCAGCATGGGAGGGGCCCGGAGCTGACAGCATGGCTGTTCCCAGAGAAGGGTCCCAGCAAGGCGGGAAGCTGGCCTACCCTCTTTTTCAGAACCTGGCTGCCCTCTGGGCTCCTTGAGAGGCTGTTGCTTAGAGAACAGAAGATGGTTCTAGAGAAGAGGCTGGGATTAGGGGGGCATGAGAAGGGGCTTGCTTCACCTGCTGGCTGTGATGTGTGAATCAAGGGCCTCCTGTGAGTCTATAGTTAAATATTATTATTCCCATTTTTTTTTTGACAGGGAAGCAAATCAGACAGATTTAGTTGCCCAAGAGCAGGTGCCAAGTGTAGACCCTGGGAGAACTTCTCAGAGGAGTTGGCTGAACCCCAGGGAATTGGTAAATCCAGGTTGTGTGCATGTGAGGTTAACGTGGGAAAAGTACCCCAACTGAGCCACTGGCCACAACCTGAGAGCCCCAGACATGTGGGGTGGATATGAAAAGCAGTTATGCCAGGTTCTGAAAATTAGGGAAGTTTTAATTTAAAAAGTGTTGGTTTCAAAGGGCTCTTGTCTAAAAGTCTGTTATGGAGCATTTTCAGAGAACCGCCTTTCTCCTCCTCTGGAAGATTTCTCAGACCACTTCAGTGGGGCTTAGCTGGCAAGAGCAATGGCTTTGGGAGTGAACATCCCCAGGTTCAAGTCCTGGCTCTGCTGCTGGCTTACTGTGTCAATCTGGGCAAGTTACTTGATCGCCCTGAGCCTAAGGGATAAAAAATATTATACCTCACATACCATACCTCTGGATAGAATATACAACTGCAGAACAACTAAACAAATCTAGTGCCTCTTCTTTTCCCCTTTCCTCTGAAACTCAGTGGCACCTATAGTGTTTGTATGCAGTTTAGTTCTCAATTACGGGTTTCCTAATAAGAGGCAAGTTACGCTATGGTAATGCTAGGATGGTATGCTTATTTCTAATTCACTTTGTATTAACAGATTACAGCCTACAGCTTCAAGTTAAGTATTTTGGTCATTAGCTTCTTCCATGTACAGCTGACAAATCCTGGCATGTAACTTTTTATTCAAGGCCATCTTCAGGATTCTGTCCTTGCATCTCCAGGACATTTATTTGCCTGGTTTTCACATCTGCTCTGGCTCAAATGTGTGTCCATGGTATTCTCTTTTCTTGGAAACCAGCTCGTCTTCCCCAATTCCTTGGAGGAATCCTTCCCTGACCCTCGGATGGACCCCAAGCCTGTTTCACAAGCCAAGTATCTATACACAGAGACACAGAAATGCCTTTGTCATTTTCCATTTTAAATAACCTAGGATAGTAGGTCTCTCTCACCTTCTACCCTTGTAATGGGTGTGTGAAACCCAGCAAATGACTCCAGTCCTTAGCAATACTTAGGAAGTATTGGGATGGCTCACTGCAGGGTAAAGACTGTGATACCACTAGCCCTAGCTCTTCTCTGAATGAGCCACATGTCTTGTATCTCCGTCACCTCAAGGGGCCTCCTGTGAGTCTACAAGTTACAGCAGCAACAGCCAATCTCAGTCCTACTGGGCCAGTGATTGATTTTTTTCATCACTGACTTCTCAAGATTCTTGGATGCCGGCAACCAGCAGGAACCATTGTACATCATATGCTTAGCTCACCAATGACAGGGAGGTCTCCTTCTGGGTGGTGGCTTTATACATCTGCAAAAGCTGTAGGCCTGGTTAGGGTTTCCAGAGCCAGGGACCCTGGTTTAATGCACTGCTTCACTAAATCTCTGGTCTCTGGTCTCCCTTGCTTGGCTGGACCTTGATGATTGATCCTCAATGACAAGAAATGAGAGTGAAGCAAGAATGAGACCGTCTAATGTGCCCACAGCTGGACCCCAGCTCAGGCCAACAGCAGAATGGTGTTCTGGTGTAACAACTGTCCTCTGAGTTGCAAGTAATAAATCTCTGGTTTAAGTGACAGGTGGTTGGAATTGCACCTCTTCCATTTTGGCAAGCCAATAATGATTAACTCTCCTTCTCAGCCACTCTCCTAGCTCAAGTGAGCATGCTTTACTCTCAGCTATTTCTCCACCCTGAACACATTTCTCTTCCTAAATTCACCAAAAGCAGACTGCAATTTATTTGCTTGCTAGTGTGTCTTCCCTACTAAGCTATGAAGACCTGGAGGGCAGGGAGTCTGTCTGTTCATCTTTACTCTGGGATCACAGGGGGCTCAACAAGTATTTGTTGCCTTCAATACGTGCCCCACAAAACTCAGTTTCAAATTCATCTTGTCATCAGGAAAAGATGAGATGAGTAGGTGGATCAATTTTAAAGGTTCTGCCATCTGTGCATCTTAGGCATATTAATGTTTGCTAGCGGTGCACTAAATGCCACTTTAAAGTAATAACCAACATCTGCATAGCGCTTTGTAACACATCAACATTTCCATATACATTATCTCTATTTGGAGGGCAAGGAAACTTATTCAGCAACCAATCTGCATTAAAGTAGGGTAGCATACTGGTCAAGAGGATCTGTTGTGAAAGTAACACTGACTGGGGTTTAAATCAAGGTTCTACCAGCTATGTGACATGTGACTTTTGGGCAAGTTACTTGAATTTTTTTTTTTTTAGTTTCTATTTCTGCATCTGTAAAATGGTATTCAAGGTATGTTCCTCAATGATCTTCAGGAAGATTAAGTGAGATTACATAAGTACCCAGAATAAAGTTTGCTCTCTGTGTATACAGGAGGCAATAGTACTCTTATCACATACCTAGTACATAGAAGAGCTAGGCCGAGACCTAGGCATTACCAATTTCATGACTTATCTATTGAACTAGTATAATCTTGCCTAGTAGAGTCCTCTGTCTTTGCTATTAAAAACCATTCATTAATCAATGATAATATGACAGTGAACATTCATGTTTCTATATTTATTGACAAAGATGCCGTTGATATTCCATTTGTACACTCATCTGATTGAAATGCACACTGTCTGCACACAGTTGGTGTTCAACGAATGTTTGTTAAATGAAAGTCCCTGAAAAATCTTTGCACTTCTCTTTCTAACTGAGGCAGCATGATTTGGACATGACTTTTGGATCCCCTGATTGGATCCCATCTTCTCTGGAATGGTCTGTGGTGCACGTCTGTGGTCCACAAGAGGATGGAACCTCAGGTCTAGGGGATCAACAGCACTGTGACGTTTCTGACTAAGATGGCTGTACCTACTCCAACTGTGGATAATATGCAGGTGCTTTATAGATATTACAGGTAATTCTCACCTGAGAGGCAGGTATTACTTCCCCAATTTTCCCAAAAGGAAAGATCTAGGGAAGTTAAGCAATGTGCTCCAAGTGATGAAAATACAAATAGTGGAGCTAGAAAGAGCCCAATTCTGTTTGTTTTCAAAACCTGTCCTTCTGTTTTTCCTGCTCTCTCCCAACGTTTTGCACAAAACAGAGGCTCAGTAATTGCTGGACCATAACCTGATAAATCCAATAACAAATAGAGGTGTGTGATCACAGCTAGTCTTCATCAAATGTCTTTTAACAGCTTCAAAGTACTTGAGCAGAAGAAGGTGGCCGACGGCAAATGTTTGTCAGAATAACTACATTATGGGATGGCAATTCACTTAAACAAAGGCTGAATTAATGAATTAAGCTTAGTGTAGAAGGCCAGCCTCAGATGCCAGGTTTGTGTAAAATGATCATAGCTGTTATTATCAGATCAAAAGTAGATTTATTGATTACTAGTAACTAAGTTTTAATGTTTCTGAAAAAGGAAAAAAAATAAATAGGAAAGTAAGCATCATGATCAACAGATACAATGGAAAGGCAGGTCCACATCATGCAGGTAGGAGTCCTAGGTCATGGGTGAGTGACCTTGAGAGATGGTCAGCATTCCATCTAGCTGTTATTACCTCTGCAATGGTGTGGTGTGCTTGTAGAGCTCTTTGTGGTTTAATCATAATCTCAAACTCTCGAGGATTATTAACCCTCAAAGTAACACTCTAAGGAATGTGTTATTATTCAATTCCCCATTTTATTGGTGAGGAAACAGAGGTTCAGGAGTTTAAATAACCTGCCCGAGGTTACCCAGTTAATGGAAGAGCAAAGAAGAGAATAAAGACCTTCTAAGGAATTGCTTTCTTCCAAAGATTTTGGTGGTTGTTGTGAGGTCCACGGAAAGAAATTGATCACTCCAGTCACTCTGTTCTTACCCTACCCTGTTCTGTCTTTTGTCTCTTTCCGTGACACATGCTGAGAACCCAGCATGACTTGCAACAGACATTGCTGATTCATGGTTTAAATGAACTTGGAGTAAAGGAGAGTGGAGAGAATATTGGGCCATGAACTTCTTCTAGCACCTAAATTGCCTGATAACTTCTACTGGATTAGTGACCATTTGGGGGGAAATATTTAAGGAACAACAATAACACAACAACAAGCTATCTATTATGGAAATCATGGGATTGTGATTCATGTGATAGGAGTGGGTTTAAGATTATTTGTTCACGCCTATGGATGGGTCCCATGCAAAGTATATATTAAAGTCCAGAAGGCCCAGTTGGTGGAAAAGGAGGAAAGACTATAGATTGCAACCAAACCCAATCATGGGTCAAGGCTGGAACCATGACCTCTAATAATCCTGAATTTGTTGCAAATGTATTATGTTATTGCTAGGTGATTCGGCACCCTGTGGAAATAAGTTTTGCCCTGTATTGATACCATTGAGTAAGATGGAAGGATAAGAGACATGGTTGTTTAACAGGGTTGTGTAAAGGAACTCATTGTGACATGGTAATAGACTTGTCTCCAGCACAACTCGAGAGTGGAAACACTGTGATTGGTAAATTAGTACACAGATCCACACGGTCTCTGCACAGCAAAGACAATTTCTTTTTCCCTTTCGTCTTTTAGACAGATGTTTGGTGTTCCTTGTGCTTTCTTTCCTTACCCTCTCGTTTCTGACCTTTCTTTGTCAACTGTTTATTCAGTGTAGGGTTATCATTTATCTACCTGCTGTGCCTCCATCTGCCTGTGAATGCCTAAGCATGCTCAGACTCTGGGCCTCCGGTGCAATCTGAAAGGGATTTGCTTTTCAGGGTCCTTTTCTCTTTGTACACAATACATCAAACAGCAAACGGTGACCGTGGGACCCACCTCTGCAAAGTCAACAGATGCCAGGTCCTTGTTTGGAAGAAGGCTGAATTGAACTAGGCAGGACAGATATTTGCAAATTAAAATGACTGCTTTTCTGCCAGGGGTTTAGTTGGGGCTCACAAAGCCCATGGAGAGAAGTTAATTACACCAGTCACCTTGAATTTCTTGAATATCACAAGAGGGAGAGGTATGTTTTAAGTCTGTTTCTGGTTCTGTTGTTAAAAACAATAATGAGCCTGTGAACTGGGCATTATGCAGCCTGGGCCTCCACATGTCCCTACACAGGTGTTAGAGCTGGAAGGAAAGCTGCTGCCAGGGCCCCATCTGCACCTCCCGTTAGAAAACTGAGGTCAGAGATGCTCTGTGCTTGGCTCAGGGTCATATAGCTAATTGGTGGCAAAGGTGGAAGAGGAGACCAGGTTACTTTTACCCCTGGGTTGGCCGGTGTCATCCCACTATCTTGTATTAATTTTAATTTCTCTGTGTGAGGCTCTAAGAGACCCTGTCCTATTCAAGCAGGAGGATTCTTTTGTATCTTGAATTCAATTGCATGATATTTAATAATTGATACTAAACAATTAAAACCAAATAAATATCATGTGCTATGTATGTGATAACATACCACAAAATATAACATGCACCGTCATCAATTCTCTCATTCTTTCAACAAATATTTATTTAGGACCTTTGTGCAAAGCACTGGAATGAAGATTGTCAGAGCCTCAAAGATAAACACAATAAATTTACGATAGAGTAAAAAAGTAGGGGAATAAAAGTGTAGAGAATGCAACTCAGGAAATGTGTTAATTATAGTTTAACCAAGGGTAGTTCCCCATCTAGAGGGCAAAATACTTGAGACTCAAATCCCTTACTTTGAATTGGATTTACATATTTATGTAAGTTATTTTAAAATGTTTTTGTTTATGGTTGACACATAGTAATTATAATTCTGGGGTACAATATGATGCTGCAGTACAAGTATACGTTGTGTGGCGATCAGATCAGGATAGTTACCATCTCTAGCACCTTAAACATTTATCATTTCTTTGTAGTAAGAACATTAAAAACTTCAAGCTATTTTGAAATATGCAATAGACATTCAGTCTAGCCATCCTACCATGAAAAGAGTGCCGAAACTAATTCGTCCAAACTATAACTTTACACCCTTTGACTAGTCTCTGCTTTTCCTTCCTTCCTGCTACCCTCCCCAACATCTAGTTAATCACTGTCTACCTCCTACCTCTATGAAAGCCAATTTTGAAATTCTATGCCAAAGCAATATCATGTGGCACTTGTATTTCTGTGCTTATTTCACTTAACATAATGTCTCCCAAATGCATGCATGTTGCCACAGATCACTAGATTTTGTTCTCTTTTAAGGATGGATAGTATTACATGGTGTATATGTACCACATTTTCTTGTCCATTGATGGACAGTTGTGTGTTGATTCCATTTCTTGGCTAGTGTGAATAAGGCTGACCTAAACACACAAGGGCAGGTATTTTAATGTACTATTTTTTTTCCTTTGGATATAGACCGAGTAGTGGGATTGCTGGATCTAACTATTAAAGGAATTATCTGAGACTGTCAGTCGATCAGAACTGGTTTTGCTACTTCTAATTTAGGAGAAAGTGATAAACCATAAAGAACATAAAGAATATTGTGCAAAGTAGTATCTGGAAAGACTTGGGTTCAAATCCAGATTTTCCAGAAGTCTAAACTTGTCTGTGGCTCGGTTTCATTTGCTGTAAAAGGATGTGAGGTTTCACTCTGCAGGTGCACTCAGATAATGTGTGCAGGGTCTCACAGATAGCACCTGCTCAGCAAATGCTCATTTTCTTCCTCATTCCTAAAAATGTGCTTCCAGGGGACTTTCTTGGGTTGGATCCATATTCACAGCTGTCTTTGGCACCATCCAACTTCTAAGATGAAGCAGCGAGGACCAATATTTGGAATGATGGCCATGGTGGCAGGAGAGTGGTATCCATCTAAAAATGGTTCCATTCTTGCCACCGTGTTCCAGTGACCAAAGCAGAACAACTTACATAACAAGTTACACATTTTGGAAAGAATTTTAGCCAGAGAAAGGGAAACAAACAAACAAACAAACAAAAAACCATTTCCAACACAGCCAACCAAAAGAGATAATGAAACAGAACGAGGTTGTTTTATATTAACAAAACGAAGGTGCCTTTGGTGCAGGGCTCTGTTTCTTGGCATTGGCTTCCTACAGGAGGTAAAGGAACTCAGCACTCTTACTAAAAATAGCTTCTCCTGCATCTGTCCAGTGCTGACGGGACTCAGGGCTGACCCCTGGGAGGCACAAGGTGACCCGTGACTCTCCCACACTCATGGTGGACGCAAGGCAGCACTACCTCAGACAGTGCCAGGAAGGAACAAGTAGGGACATGAGCTAATGCCTTTGAATGTGTCAGATCCCCTCTGCTCTCCAAAAGGGATTTTTAGGGTAGATGGGAATGGAGGAGAATCCAAAGGGGGAAAGCATGGGAGCACGTCACAACGAATCTTAGAAGCCAGATCCATTGATTTAGATGCTTTGTTTTACAAAATGGGCAATTTCAGTCTGGAAATGGACAGAAGCTTCTAGAACATGGCAGTAATGGTTTCAGAACCTAAGGGTGCTGATTTTTCTTTTCCTTTTAATCCAGTGTTCCTTCCACCATCCATCTGATGGTGTGGTCCTTGACCTTCTTTCCTAAGCCTATCCACTGAGCCACCAACGTGGAGAGACAGATGGAAGATGGTACAAATGGAAGGCATCCCACAACTTGTGATAAGACAGTTCCTTTTCAGAGGAAGAAACGGAGGGCCAGAAAAGAGAAAGGGCCTTGCGTAGGATCTCATGGAAGTTAGTGAGAGAGCCTGACTAGAGTTCACCTCTCCTTTCACGGGCCCAGGGTGCAGAAGCCATGAGGAGGGCCGATGTGCTTTCCTCACTCCCAGGAAATGCACTGCCTGGGGGTCACTCTAGGGCACTGTTCAGAAAAACCTCTGTCCTGTGCAGCCAGGGATATAGAAAGGAGGTTTGGCCAACAGAAACAATAACAGCACTTGCTCTCTCACTCCTTTGTAGGTAATTCAAGTAAAACTCATGAATCCGAGATTCCAGAATAGGATTAAAGCTAAATTCACTACAATTGTCATGACACTGTGTTGCCCGGGGTTGTCTCTCCTTATATATGTGGAGTGCCCGGAGCTCTGCAAATCAGCAAAGCCATTCTCTTAATTATAATGCAGCAGCTGTCATTTCGCCCCCTTCCTGCTCAACCCACTGAAATTTTGTCCACTGCCAAGGCCTCCAGCATCCTTGTTAAAAGCACTGCTACTTTCACAAGAGCCACCAAGGCCTCAGAAGGTCACCGTGAAGTCAGCTTCCACGGCTGTTAGAACATTGGCATTTTTTCCTGTAAAACAAAGAATGAAAGCCTTTAAAGATGAGGATGTGACCTCGCTAACAATCATTCAGTCATTATCCTCATTTTTAAAGGTAGCCCTTGTTATTGGTCGTTCCGGAAGCACCTCGGGTGAACTAAGGTTCTTAGCTATAGACCATCTGCCAGTGGTTTCTAGAACAGTTCTCCATCAGGAAGAAGAGAGACCCAGAGAGCCTGTGCAGCCCTGGAGTGATCGCCAGCATTGGAAAGGCAGGAGGGCTTGTTGTGGGCAGCCACAGCTGCTGTGGTTGACGCAGCCAACTTGGGCATGGAGTAGATACCGAGGCCATTCGAGCAGCCTAAAAATGGATATGCAGTTGTCCACACCAGGGGAAGTGCTGCTGTTGCTGTGGATGTCCCAGGTTCAAGTTTCAAACTCCACCCAAACCCAATCAACACACACACACATCATTGACTCGTTAAGTGGTAGAGCTGGAAATGACCTGGCTTGAGGATCATTTAATCCAGTGGTTCCTAAATGTGACCATGCCTACAGACCACCAGGGGAACTTTCAGAACTCACAGATTTTCCGAGACCCACCCACCCACCCCTGCCCTACGGAATCAAAACACCTGGAAGTGGGCCTCTCCACTCCCTCAGGAAAGAAAGGAAAAATAATCCATATTTGACAAGCGTTCCAAGTGATCTGGATCCAGCTGAGCATCATCTAAAGCCTCCTGATAACAGTTCAGAGACTGATGCTCTTCTTGCAAATTTTATTGCAGAGGACACAATGGCCCTGGGGGACAAAGGGATTTGCCTGGATGGTGAAGCCCTGACAAAGGTGGGATTATACGACCAGAAGCAAATTCCTTGACTTCTCATGATTTCTCCTTCCCGCAGGGCACACTGCCCGGTCCTTTCCTGACGGGCCAACCTCCCTTCCTATTTCCCTCATAGTCACAATACAACACACGTGTGCTTGGCTAAGCGACCATGTTCGCTGATCAAAAATATTTCGTCTAACGGGGTTTCCCATTGAAAGCTCCAATTCCCTCTACAGTGTAAATCCATTAGGCTGGGCCACCTCAAGGTTCTAGAACGATCCTTAGATCATTAGGTTTAGAAATGAGTCTCTGTAAATGTATAAGCATTGTTATGCACGTGTATCTATAATTGGTTTTGGCAAGCAGATTCAGAATTTTCACTACAGGCTCAAAGCCATCTTTCTCTGTCCCAGAAATGACTAAAACCCCCTGGTTATTATACCTTCAGTAAGAGTTACTTGCCTAGTATTTTGGAGGAGAGGGCTTCGAACTTTAAAAAAAAGAAAGAAAGAAAGAAGAGAGAAAAATAAGAAAATAAAAATGGATATGAAGCTTAAGTATTTATTTATTTTGGCCCATCTCGTTGTGCCAAGCAGAGTAAAAACATTGGATAGAATGTGGACATAGAAGGTATGATCATAAAAACTTCGTGCAGCTTGAGGAATTTTTGGAAAAAAAAATTGGCTTAAAGTGGCACTGTCACTAGCGTGAAGCCAAACTATGGCCAACTCCAAATGCCTCAAGGCAAAACAAGAGAAGCCAGAGGAAGCTTAAGACCCAGACTTGGAAGGATAGTAAACCATTTTATCAGGGCAGAACTTGGGAGGAATATGAAGCAGTAACTTTTAATTAAAGTTATGCTAGTATACTAATTTGGGCAACCAAGTATCGTAATTAAAATTTTATGCCAAGTGTGCGCATCACCAACCAGTTTTAATGGCTTCAGGAAGAACATGATGTGGGTGTGAGATACTCTGCATAAGCATCAGGGAGCCTGTCAGAGGTACAGGTCGGGAAGATGGGGGGAAGAGCTAGGAAGCTTCATCATTCAAATCTCAAAGTCTCCTTCTTCTGAAGAATGGGTGGTTATAGTCACCGGTCAGAGAAGCAGCTTTCTGGTTTTCTCATGCCTTCCCTAATTTATTATGGCCTCCTGAAGGAAGGAACTGTTTATCTTTTGTCTTCCTATTCCCAGTACTTCAGAGGCTGTCTTGTGTCAATCCTCTAGCTCCATGACAGGCTTGCAAAATAAACAACTGTAAACCCTCAGTGACAGATAACTATAAACGTGTAGCTCATGAATCTTTGGGTTTGGATGATGCGTCAGTCAGTTTTCTGTTCCTGTAACAAAATACCCAAGAAAAAGAACTTAAAAAAAGAAAGGTTTTACTTTGGCCCATGGTTTCAGAGATTTTAGTCCATGGTCATGTGACTTGTGACTCTGTTGTTTGTGGGCCTGTGGCCAGCCAGAGCATCATGAAGGAAAGGAGTGGAAGAGCAGAGCTGTTCACCTCGTGTTGGCCAGAAACCCAAGGGGGTGGGGGGAGAGGGGAAGAGAGAGAGAGAGAGAGAGAGAGAGAGAGAGAGAGAGAGAGAGAGAGAGATATTTTATAACAAAGCCTTTCCTCCCAAGCCCATTATGGTAGGTATGAATTTATCCATTGATGAGGTTAGAGTCCTCATGATCCATGGGACCTGTGCCTTCCACACAACAGCTCTTGGGGAATATTTCAGAATCAAATGATAGCAGGTAATATGGGCTAAATGAGGTTACATGTCCATGCTGAGCTGAAAGTCACCCAGACAGCTCTGTAAACGGTTTGCTCATATGTCTAGGGGTTGACTACTGGCTGATCCAGGACAGTCTCGGTTGGAGGGACAGGGCAACTTGACTCTGGGCCACTAATCGCATCTTCCATCAGACTTGCTTGGGCACAATCTCCTAACATCTCATTGGCTAAAGGAAGTCATGTGACTAACAGCATCAGGCATGAAGGAGTACTGCCAAATTATTTGGCAAAGGACATGGATATGGATATGGATAAGAGTGAAGAAATTGGATCATTAATGCAATCAGTCTCCCACATGACTAGAATATGATAAAGACTCAGAAAATGTTTGCTGCAAAAAAAAAATATATATATATATGGAATGTTCTCCAAAGAAGATATACAGATGGCCAATAAGCATATGAAATGATGGTCAATGCCTTTAGTCATCAGGGAAATGCAAATTAAAACCACAATGAGATGCATTTCACACCCACTAGGATGGCTAGCTTCAAAGAGTCAGATAATTACAAGTGTTGATAAGGATGTGGAGGAAACAGAACCTCATACACTTCTTATGGGGATGTAAATTGGTGCAGCCGCTTTGAAAAACAGTTTGGAAGTCTTTCAGGGAGCTAAACATAGAGTTACCATTTGATGAAGCAATTCCATTCCTAGGTAGGCATCCAAGAGAAGTAGAAACACGCCCAACACAAAACCTTGCACAAATGTTCATAACATAATTATTTTTAATAGCTCAAGGGTGGGAGCAATCCAAATGTCCATCATCTGACAAATGAATAAAGTACAGTATATCTGTACAATAGAGTGCATATTAATCATCAAAAAGAGTGAAGCACTGATACAGGCCATACCATGGATGAACTTTGAAAACATTATGCTAAACGACACAGAGGGTCACATATGTTATGATTCCATTATATGAAATGTCCAGGATAGGCAAATATATAGAACTAAAAAGCAATTTAGTAGTTGTTTAGGGCTGAGGGGTGGGGGTGAAGTGGAGGTGACTTTAATGAGCATAGGATTTCTTTATAGGGTGATACAATGTTCTAAAATTGTGGTAATGGTTATACAATTCCAAATATACAAAATCATTGAACTGTACAATTTAAGTGGATACATTTAAACTTCTACAAAAAAAGAGAGAATTAAATGAGACAACTCTTGTGGCAGTACCAAGCAGAGTACTAGGCTGTGTTATCATACTTTATAGAATTTAGAATGCTGCAGATGGCAAGGGGCACCATTATTTAATGTATCACCAAGAAAAACAAAAAAAAAATTACCTAGTGATCTAGCATTGATTATAAGATGTTCCCTAATTTCAGAGATGGGAAGATGTGTCTCAGAATCAAGGAAATATGGCACACCTTGAAGAAGTCTTAATAGCATCTGAAGCGAAATCTATTCAGCTGAGCAGATCTGCCTGTCTTCAGATTCATTTGTAGGATTCATTGGTAGGTTCACACACCTTTCCTGTATAGTTTTTTGGGTATCCATTCTCGACTCCCAGCCCTCATCAAATTCAACAAGTGTGTCCAGGTGAAGTGCCTCCTCCCCCTGGTCCCACCTGCCCCACCTTTCCCCTGCAGTCCTGTGCTAGGGATGCTGGAATACCTTCTGTCTCTTTGTAATGATGGAAGGCACCTGCCTTTCCCTCAGAGACAGGAGGTCATCTTTGACTCTATAGCCCTTTGGGCATCTTTTTTTTTTCTCTCTTTGGGGATGGGAGGTAAACAAGGAGGAAACTTCGTGGTGGCCTGAGTCCCCTGGCCCTAGGTGGCTGTTTGCACTGTAGAGAGTGGAAAAATATACAGCTGTTCACTTCTGTTCAGGTGTCCAGCAGTCAGACCTTGACTGACGGGACAATGGGATGCACAGAAGCACTGTCCATCCACCTGTAGTTATCCATAAATCTGCAGTGCTGCTTGGGGCCTGGGGAGAATCCTTTTCTCTCTCTTGCAATTTACCAGTCTCCTCTAGGAAAAGAGGAGAACGGCTTTATCACTGGGGCGGGTTCTTCTGTGTTGTCTGATAACTGCAAAAAATGTGCTTTCTAGTTTCCACAGTAGAGCAAAGCAAAAACTAAAACAAAAACAAAAAACAGGCTCTTCAGCCCTGTCTTCCATGCATTGTGAACTTTACATGAGCTCTAGAACTGTCCTTGTGGGGAAAGGCAATTAAGAAAAAGAGAGTGAGCTCGGGCAATCCATCTTCCAAATGATCACTGGATGGAGAACAATGAGGAGCACTGTGCAGAGCCTGTGTCCACTACTTCAGATCTCCTGGGGCTGGCATTTTGTTTTGAATGGTTCCCCGTGTCAGCGCATAACCTCAAAAAAGTGAGCCAGGTGTGGTGGCACATGCCTGTAATCCCAGTGGCTGGGGAGACTGAGGTAGGAGGACCACAAGTTCCAGGCCAGCCTCAGAAACTTAGCGAGGCCCTAAGTAACTTAGTGAGACCCTCTCTCAAAATAAAATATAAAAAGGCTGGGGATAGGGTTCAGTGGTTAAGTGCCCCTGGGTTCAACTCCCTCCCCCACAAAAAAATTTACTGTGAGATAAGAAGGCATCTAGCGTCAGGCAGTTTTCTGATCATGGCGCACCACACATGTGAGTCTCGCTTGTATTTGAGACTGTCCTTCTGAAGTCTCCATTTCAGCCCTACTGGAGACATTGCTCAGAAAATAATTCCCAACAGACCACAGCTGGTAAAACATCATGAGGATGGGTGGCACGGTGTGGTCCATAGGCCCAGATGTCTCAGAGCCGAGTAGCACAACTCAAAGAAGGCGATATGCTTTCTTTCTCATCTGGATGCCAAGTGACAGGCAGGGACTGCTGGGCACACCATGTTGAGGAGGATCCTGAAGTGGCTTCAGAAGTTCAATTGGCAAGTGCCCTGGTATGGGTCACAGCTGTCTATACTTCTAGCTAAGGCTGGGGGCAGGGTTGGGTTTTGCTATTTATGATAACGCTCATTGATCACATCTCAGGGAGTCGGAATCCCAAAAGGGGAAGGGTTGGAATCAGGCACACCGGGTTTCAATCCTGATTCTGCTTCTCATCACGGGGCAGTAAGGCAATTTATTTAGCCTCTCGGAGTCTCCATTTCCTCATGTACAAAGGGGAATAACAAAATCAAGCAATCACTTACGCAGAGCTCACTTGGTGCTGTGCGCTGTTCAAAAGGGCTTTGAATATTTTAATTCGTGGGATCCTCGCAAATCCCTAGCAGAAGCAACCCGTGGCATTGCAGAAGGAAGATACTTTCCACAGGGAAAACTCTTCCTTCTCAGCCCTAGTGCCTTTGGAGAGACTCTCATATACTCTGCAGGCTCCGCTTAAAGGATTTGTGCCTGAAATCCGAAAAAAGAATATATAGAAGCGCTGCCAACATTTAAGCCAAAGAGCATTTGGGGATTAAGGTTTGAGGGAGAGGGGGTTGCTGAGTCTGGATTCAGCTTGAGAGACAGATGGCAGGGGGTATCCACAGAGCGCCCCCACCTCCAGCTCATGGCAGATGACCCTGACAGCTGTGGCGAGGAAGGACCTGGCCACGTTCATCCCATGCTCATTAGGACATGATACCTACCAGTCAATGCTCAGCTCTGCAGCCTGAACCTGCTTCTGCAGAGCTGCCCATAATTTCGCACCCATCCCATCAGCAATAGCAATAAACAGCTGTCCTCTTGACATCCAGGACCAGAGCGGCAGACAGCAAGACTCAATCCAAAATCCCACAACACTGCCTGGGGTGCTCAGAGACCCTCTGGCTGGAGGATTAACGTGCACCTCCTGGTTTAAATGGGGACTTGGCTTTGCGCAGTCCAAGTCTGTTTTCCTCTTTCGTTACCATGACTAGAGAGCCTCCCAGAAAAGAGACGGCGTTTACCTCTTATTTGTAGGCCACCAGGAGAGTCTAGCTGGAAGCTGTCCAGGAAGGTGGGCCTGGAGTTTGGGCCCTGAGGAGCTGGTGAGACAGGGCGCTCTATCCAAGTGGCCCTGCGAAAGGGTAGCTCTGCCTCCACCCTCCTGGATGGAACCTCCCCTTCCCCAGCCTTCACTGGTTCAGAGTGGCAGAGGGGCTGTGCAGCTCTTTCCTCCTGCCTCTGCCTGCCTGCCCTTGCTGTATCCAGGCCTTGGCTGGAGATGGCACCCACTCCTTATTGCATAATATCCCCAAATCCTGAGTTCTGTATCTCTGCACCAGCTTTACAATCTAATCCAGGCAAAGAATTTCTGGAGATTTTGAAATCACAGGCAATCTTTGGTTTCTTCCTATTTTTATTCTGGTGGTAGTGGTGGCTGGGAAAGATGGTATGGAGAAATAAGCAAAGAAACACTGCATTTCAGGACAAGTAGAAATCGCCACAATGTTGGTTAGGCAGTTTCAATCAATTTAGGGGCACATGGCTACCCTCTACCCAGTTGGTTTGCTTAATTAAGTGGTGATGGGTATATTAAATTTTAAAGTATAATTTAGTCAGACAATAATTACCAGAGAACTAATTAAATTTACTTTTCCGTGTTTTTAACTTTCACCACAAATGGAGCTGTAAGTTACTAAGCCTCTTCAAGGCATTGACCATCTTCCCTTTTATCTGACGATAAAAGGCAGACAGAAATGATGATCATAAAAGAGACTTTCTTCTCACAATATATTTTAGATGGATCATGGAGTAGTAGTTAGAGTAACTGTAAAGGCCTAGGAACTGGATTGTTCGATTCAAAGTTTGACTTGGATACCTACTGCCTGTGTGATCTTGAGCAAATCACTAAGCCTCTCTGCGCACCAGTTTCTTCCTATGAACCAGGGCCTATTTTATAGAGTTGTTGTGAGAAATAAGTGAATTCATTCTTATAAAAATGGAGCGTGGCACATACTGAATGCTAAATTAGTCTTATCTATAATGATTTTTCAGCAATCCTTGTGTTTTCTCAATTTATCTCCTCTGACGTCCAGCATATTTCAAAGTATAAATTTCTAGAAACAAATCCGGAGAATAAAAGAGCTGCAAGAACCTCAGCTCCTTGGTGACCACATCTGCCACCCAGGCTTGGCCAACTACTCTTTCATTTCGACCCTTCACTGTCCACACATCTGTTCCCCCTGCTTCTGTTTTGTACCCTTCACAGACTCTGATGATGGATGCTTTGCAGGTGCTGAGTGGCTGCTTTGGTTCTTGACTCGGGTCAGCCTGGGACCTTCTTAGGAACCATTACAGAGGTTGTGAGAAGCATTGTAATCCAAAGTGCTAGCCCTATGTCCACAGGAGACGAGTTTCTTTCATATGCTTTAAAAACATGGATGGATGGGGAGTTGGTGAGAAGCAGAGAAGATGGAGTCGGTCGCAGGCTGGTGTCACCTCTCCTGGGGAGGAGGAAAGTAAGTGCGGTCACAGATGATCCCCAGCTGCCTTCTGCATTCTTGGCTCTGGTATCCTTCCTTAACGTAGCAGATATAAACATGCCACTTGCTGGTAAGTCACCCGTCACAAGCCAGTTAGTAGATCAACTCTCCTGGGCACCGGAGAGTTCAAGCCCTTTCTGGATGGCACACCCCCCTTACCACCTGTTTTCCTGCATACCAATGGGGGAACCTGAATGGATTGGGGGTGTCATTTACCAAGCTTCAAAGAGGGTTTGCTTTTGTTTCCCATAACAAATCGGTTGGATGCCACGTGTCCATCAAACTTGGATACATAAAACACAAAACCAGGGTCAGTTTCATCTTAACAGGTTACAAGTCACGACTTCCCATACTAATGTTTTCCTGGATGAGCAAAGGGACTATCTGTAGGCAAAGCTACTCTTCTCCTGACAGCTGGTATACTTGCTATAGTGTGTAAACAAATGTCCAAGAATAACACAAAATCCTTGCCGCCTTGCTTTCATTGACCTCTTCTTGGATATCAGTTTTGCCTGGTATGGAATTAAACTGCAGGTTCTTGGTTTATGGACCTCAAAAATCTACATTGCAATTCCATTAGGAGACCTAAAAGTGAACGGGCATTCTTTCTTGAGAAATCAGATAATTATATTTCACAACAAAAGGCTATATTGGGAAACCTTTACTTCTCGGCTGACACATTGATGATTTAAAACAGTTTTGCAATGATCTGTAGTCAAACTCCCCAGGCAAAGAAAATAGAAGGACTGGTCTCCCATGATATCACAGTTGCTGAAAACTGACCAACGGTTTTGCTATGTAACTCTTAGCACAGATGATTGATTGTCAACTCCATTAAAAGTTAGAATCACTATTTGATGCAGACATCTGTCAAAACGTAATGTCGGACTGTATTCATTAACTCTGTCAGTAGATCAATGCCTTGTTAGCTGTAAGTTTTAGCCTAAGTAGCCTATAGTAGCAACTGCAAGCAACCTCTTTAAGAAAGGGGACCGGGATGGGCCATGTCGTATATGGGGATCTCACATCAGGAGGGAAGGCAGCTGCTCTCTTGCTGGTTTCTGGACCACTTCTACCCCATCTTCCTAACTCTGTACTTTCTCCCTAGGATATTCCCAGCGCTGGGCTCTGATTTCTGTTTCCCGGGTCCTCTCCTTTGAAACCTCCCCCTGCATCTCACTCATGCACCATTTTTGACTTCAAGTTGAGCATGTTGGTTTCTCCTTATTGCATGAAGCCTCAGTTTCCATCTGCACTCCCTGTCTTCACAGACACTTGACCTTGGTTTCTGTCTTTACTATTGCAACCTGGATGGAGCACCAAGGAGAAAAGAGCAAACTGACTCTTCCAGGAGAAATGAGTTATTAACATCCCATTGAGAGTTCTCCAAACTCTCCATCCCTACGGCTGGCCTCTGCCACTGAACACCTGTTTCCTGTGTCTGGGGTCTTTCCAGGTTGCTTTTTAGGGTTATGCGACCATCTTCCTGGACTCACCAGTCTCTAGTTTCTTTCCTCAATGACATTTTTTTTTTTTTTTTTTTTTGCAGAAACATCCTAGCTCCAGCTATGTGTGCCATTTTGGGCAGTTCTTTGGCAAACATGTCATGTTAACATGCCATGTCCTTTCATGTTTGTGCCAATGTGAGAGATTTTCCTCTATCCTCTACTTTGCCATTCAATTAGTTAAGAACACATATTAAGCCGGGTGTGGTGGTGCATGCTTATAATCTCAGAGGCTCAGGAGGCTGAGGCAGGAAGATCGCGAGTTCAAAGCCAGCCTCAGCAACTTAGCGAGGCCCTAAGCAACTTAGCAAGACCCTATCTCTCAATATAATATGAAAATGGCTGGGGATGTTGCTTAATGGTTAAGCATCCCTGGGTTCAATCCCTGGTACAAAACAAAAACATGTATTAAGCAGCTTCTATGTTCTGTATAGTGGAATTCACAGGTGATCTTTCCCTTCAGGAAGCTTTTATTGCTATGCACGAGAAAAACAATAATCAAGTACACAATTGAATAAGCAAGATAATTACCGTGCAATGAAGGAAATAAATGGCACAGGGGAGAGAGAGCCGTGGTTCTGAGTTGCAGCTATACATCAGAGTCGACGGGAGAGGCTTAACACTTATGGGTGCCTGGGTTCCATCCTCTGATCAATTAAATCAGAATTTTTGAGGGGGAGATCCAGGTACCAGAATTATTCAAAAGCTCCTTAGGAAAAAAAAATTAAGGCCAGTTTTATGGAAGTTTAATTTCTATATCATAGACTTCACCTTTGCAATAGCACAATTCAATGATCTTTGGTAAATTACAGTGTTGTGCAACCATCTCCACTGTTCAGTTTTAGAACATTTCCATCAGGCCCGACATCCCTCCTGCCCACTTGCAGAAACTCCTCATTCTCACTCTGAGTCCTAGGCAACCACTGGTCTTCTTTCTACAGATTTTCCTTTTCTAGATGGTTCAGTCCCAGGAATATATTCATGTGCAGTTTGGCTTGAGAACCTTAAGACTGAGTCAGTTGGTGGAGGGGAACTAGAACCAAAGAACCAGGAGAGAGGACCAGCCTTGCAAGGAAGGCGGAGGACAGGCTCCAGCAAACAGCAAGGGCGAGGGTGGAGCAGAGGGAAAGAACTTTCCCTGGCTCAGGAGCTGTGTCTGGTGAGCAAGGGTCAGGTAGAGCCCGAGGCAGGGTCCGTGGTTTGATGAGGAGCCTGAGTTTTCTTCTGAGAAGGATGTGGATCTCTGAGGGTGTTGTGTGTAGAGCGCCTGAGTTGACTCTCACCCTAAATGGACTTTACCAGCCTCGAAGAGATCAGATCGGAGGGGACAAAGGAAAGAAGCAGCAAGGTGGGTCAGGGGGCTATTTCCACTGGCCTACAAGGACCCAGGCTGTGAGGCCCAATTAAAGAACTGGCGGCCAAGCTTTCTCTGTCCTCGCCTTGGCTCCCACAGGAGCATGTTACAGTTCCCTAAACATGCACTTAGCCGGGCGTGGTGGTGCACACCTGTTATCCCAGCAGCTCAGGAGGCTGAGACAGGAGGATCATGAGTTCAAAGGCAGCCTCAGCAATTGTGAGGTGCTAAGCAACTCAGTGAGACCCTGTCTCTAAATAAATACAAAATAGGGCTGGGGGTGTGGCTCAGTGGTTGAGTGACCCCAATTTCAATCCTTGGTACCTCTCCCAAACAAAACAAAACAAAGCAAAACAAAACAAAAAACACCAACCAAACAACAACAACAAAACATGCACTTAGACAGAATTGTTATTAATCCATTTACTTGTCTGTCTTCCCCATAGCCTGTCAACTGTTTTGATGGATAGCAGGGTGGATAAGGTCTCACCGAATAAATACGTTAATGGAAAATACAACGAACAAATAAAAATAAGAAAGGAAAAAAAGAATCATGTGCTGTTTATCCTTGTGTTCTGGCACCCGGCACTATACCTCGTGCAGACAGGTGCTCATGAAGCCAATGTTGGTTGAGTTGAACGATGCATCACTTCGAGGGCTGAGACCATGCCACGTTTGAATCCCCTTGGCAAAGAACATGATTTAGTGCGCAAGGTGGGCAGTGGATAATTTCATGTTGCGTAACCAACCTACCTGGAGATTCGATTCCATCAGGACATCAAATGTAATGCCTCCTAATAGTGGAAGTTAACATACACATAGTAAGGGTTTGTTTCTGAAGCACTTCCATCTGTTCAGGACACAGTTGCTGAGCATCTATGGCATGCCCTGCTCTATGGTGATGGTGGGTGGTACCAGAATCAGCAAGATAGGAAGCATTTCCCTGTGTGACGCTGTGGTCTTGCTGGGGGAAGCCAGGGAGCAGGGATCAAGCAACAGGCCTGACAGGAAGGGGATAGTCAGATCTCATTATTCCCATTTGGCAGATGAGGAAACTCAGGCAGGTTGAGGAACACGAACGACTAAGGTGTCAGCTGAGATTCAAACCTGTGTCTTTTGTCTCCAGCTCCCTTTTCTGGATGGTGGCTCTTGGGAAGAGCTACCATGTGTGGGTTACATGGACTTTTCCTTGTGGAAGGTTATGACCAACTCTAGCACACACAGCACACTGAACCCTGAGACATGGGATCTGCTGTTGGAACGAACCTTGTGAAGTCCTTGTTTCAACTGTCTTATTTTATAGGTTAATCAACAGCAGCCCAGAGAAATGAAATAACTTTCCTTTAGGTTACATAGGTATTTGGTCAGAAAGCCATGTACCCTCAGAGCCCCAAATCCTCATCTGTTTGATTGATGAGGACATGTAGTATCTGAGACATGAAATGATTTGCATAAAATTCCAAGTAGCAAATACCAGAGCTTCCAAAAGAACTCCAGTCTCCTAGCCCTTGGGTCACTGTTTTCACCCCTATTTTGTAAAACACTCAATAGCTCTCATTGTTAAAAGACATCTAAAAAAAAATGTCCATCGTAACTTTATTCACAAGAGTCACAAAGTAGAGATCACAAAATGCCCATCAGTAGAGAATGGGTAAGAACACTGTGACCTAGTCACAATGTGGGATATTACCCAGCAATGAAAAAGAACAACGTATTGCTTCACAAAACAGCATGGGTACATCTTAATGTATATAATGATGAACAAAAGAAGTCAGACCAAACAAAGGGCCCATACCAAATGACTGAGCTTATGTGAAGTTTAAGAATAGGCAAGTGTGCTAGTTAGCTTTTCAATCACTGTGGTGAAAACACCTACAGGAACAACTTAGAGGAAGAAAAGTTTGCTTTGGCTCATGCTTTCAGAGGTTCAGTTCGTGGTTGGCTGGCTCCATTGCTCTAGGCCTGAAGTATAGCAGAACATCATGGCAGAAGGGCCTGGTGGAGGAAGTCTGCTCAGCTCCCGGCAGCCACAAAGCAGAGAGAACAAGGTGCCAGAGACAGACTATAAACTCCACGGCACATCCCCAGTGACATTTTCCTCCAGCCACATCCTACCTGCCTATCGCATTACCCAGCACAGTAGTTCTTTCAAATTATTCCTCCATCAAATGGATGAACCCACTGATTAGGTTATAGCTTTCCTAATGTAATCATGAGCTTTCAGGAGAAAACTCATACCTAAACCATAACAGGAAGACAACATTGGTGCGGGGTATCTCAGTAGTGATTACACGAGAAGACTGTAGACAGCTGAGGAGGGACAAGGGGGACTTTTCAGGGTGCTGGGCATGCCATGTGTCTTGGTCTCTAGTGGAGGAAACTTGGGGATATAAATATGTCTAAAAATTCTCCCAGCCCCATGATCGTGCATATTTCTGAATGCAAGTTCTGTCTCAACAGAGTAACAGAATATACCTCCTATTCCCCCCACAACTCACAATGGTTCTGAAAGGCAAGACCAGGCCCAGGAGTGTGAGTCTCGGGGTACTTGCTGACCCACCCCACAGCCCAGGGAAGGAACAGCCTAGTCATAAGCTCTGTTTGAAAAAGCTGCTGGTTTTCAGTCAATAAAAAGAAAGCTTTCTGTTTCTTAGAGAGTTTATAAATGTGTTAATTACAGTCATCAAGACTTTGTATTGCAATAAATGCTTATCTAATGAGTTTAGATGAGGCAATTTGCTCAACTTGCTTGTTATTTTCCAATTAACTTCTGAAATCCTCTTTCTCTGACTTTTCAACCTCTACCAATAGAGTTTAGATCTAAGGGATTTTCTTTTTTCTTTCTTTGAGCAATCTGTATAGACAGACTTCTTTACCAACCCAGTGTTTGGGGGCGATTTTAGACTTGTGTCCGTGCCTCTGTTTCTCGAACTTTCCATTTTTTTTTTTGTTCTGTATTTGAGGAAGAATCTTTATCCACACAAATGTAAGCTACAGCATTATTTATAACACAAACCAAAAGGAAGTGAATTAATGTCCAATGACCGGGCCTGGCTAAGTGAACTTTGGTGCATCTGCTAGATGAAATATAATGCAGCACTAAAATCAGAGCACAGCTTGGAAAATGCTTATGATATGTTAAACGGACAAAGAACAAAATCGTGCACACCAGTGTGTTTCAACTAAGCAAAATTACACATGTATAAAAATAAAATATTCTCAAATGTCAACAGCGATTATGTTCAGGTGAGTGAACCAGGGCCTGTTGTGGTTTTTTTTCCCCTTTGCTTTTCTATATTTTCCAAATTTAATTGAATGAGTCAGTGCTACATTTACAATTTCAAAAAATGAAATCTTGGAAGACAAAAGAAATTCTTTTCAGTGTCTTTCAGGCACCCTTTTGCAATGTCTTCCATTGTTGAAAGCTATTGGGTTCCCCATATTACTACAGGCTTTACATTTTCAAACCAGTGAACTCAGGTTTATGAGGCTCTAACTTGATATTTAGGACTGCTCATAGCACTATATAAGAAAAATTAAGAATGGGACAATTATAAGGGAAAAAAGCAATGAGGAGAAAACAGAAACTAATGAAAGAATGAAAACTAGTGGTTTATTTTGACCTATAACCTGTTAGAGGCTTGAAATCAGTTATCCTAAAAACACTCCTGATGAAGGTGGATATATTATCATTAACATCCATTTATCCCATAAATGTTTATAAACACTGACTGGGTGCCAGCCACTCCGTTCAATGTCAAGGTTACAGAGATAAATAAGAGAGCCCTTATAGCTATATGTAAATCATGCCTTCAAAAATATAGCCCTCTATCTCGAGGAAGCTTGCCCACTGAACAGATGTGAAAAACAGATTCAGAAAGGTTAAATGATTTGTTTTCTGTCCGACAGAAAGACAGGGCTGGAGCCAGAATTTAAATGAAGGTCTTTCTGAGCTTACTAATTGCTCTCTGCACCCCATCCAGTTGCACCTCTGTGCATCCTGATCCTGAACACAGTTGGTGAGGCAGGTGCGGGTGCTGTGTGGCCGACACACAGCAGTGGCTGGCCAAGCTTCACCGACCAGGGCCTTTGCTGGGCCTTAGGGTGGGTAAAGTCTAGACGTATAGAGATGACAGGCAGCTCAGAAAGGTGAGGGGCTGAGGATGCTCCCGTGAGCATGGTGCTGGGATGCTGCAGGAGAGAGGGGCCCTGGGTTGGGTTTTGGTTACTTCTCTTCAAGGCACTTGCTATCTAGGCCTGTGAGTTACTTTGGATATTGGTTGCCACAGGCCATGCCAACGAGCTGGTCATCGACTCCTCAAATATTTATTAAACATCCATATCCGGTGATGATGGGGTTGAAGACACGGATAAGCTTCCAACCAGCCTCTCGGAATTTCATAATCTTATCAAAGACATGGGTCCATAATCAGAGAATGAGGACAGAGCAGGGGACAGAATACTTGTCAACCAGATTCCACCCTCAAATGATCACCTCTGCAGAAAGGCCCAGGAGGAAGCAGATCTGGACTCATCTTTGAATGGAGCTGGATCTTAAATCCAGGCAGAGTATTCATCAAGATTAGCTACACTTTTGTGGATTTTTCAACAAAAGTTCTTGCTTATTTCCTTTCATTAGAACATGAAATTTAGGAGAGCGGGGCCATGTCTGCCCCATTTCTAGTTTGATTCTTAGAATCTAGAACAGAGCATGGGAAGAAAAACTCTTTCCGTATTTGTGGCATTCGTGGGTTGATTTTCACAGAGGCATCAAGAAGCTTCCCTCTTCTGGGCAGGACTGGGGCTGGGTATCGGGTAAGCTTCCTGGAGGAGGCGTCTGTAGAGAGGGAACTCACGTGACGAGTAGGTTCTCTGAGGAAGGGGAAGGACTCTCCAGGGCAGGGGGACAGCACAGGCAGTTGTGGTGGTGAGGGGCAGTTGGTGGAGGAGCAGGTCACATCTAAAACGAGGCTCAGAATGCTACAGGAACTGAACTCCAGAAGACCCTGGAGACTTCTATTTTATTTGAAGGGCAAAGAAGATTCCTTGGAGAGTTTTAAGTGACATTATCATGTACATGTTTTAGAAAGTTTGGCAGCATGGAAAGACACATTTGGGTGACATTAGATGGGTGGGGGATGAAGATCCCTGTTGAGAGAGAGGAAAGAGGCCCCTGACCCCAGAAGCTGGGCCTATCAGCAGGCCTTGGTGCACCCTGAGCAGCAGGAACACTTTCTCAGACCACGTGAGATAAGGGCTGTGCTGCGATTCTGAGGAGTCAAGTCAAAACCAAGGGCTCTGAAAAGTCATGTCTGAACACTAGGGAAAAAGGGGAACATTGTCCAAATTCTAGAATGATGGCTATTTTTTTTTTTTTTTTTTTGACTAGCACGAGTGGCGGTTGCTTCTTCCCCAGTTATGGTATTAACCCAGCTTCATTCCTCCAGCTATGCAGGTAAAATTGACTGAGCTACTGTTAGGGTTTGGATGTGAGGTGTGCCCCCCAAACCTCACGTGTGAGACAACACAAGAAGGTTCAGAGGGGAAACGATTGAGTTGTGAGAGTCCTGACCCAATCAGTGAATCAATCTCATGAGTGGGAACTGAAGTGGTAGAAGGTGCTGGAGGAGGAGGGTTGGGGTGTGGCTTTGGTGTATATATTTGTATCTGGAAAAGTGGAGTCTCTCTGCTTCCTGGTCACCATGATGTGAGCTGCTTCCCTCCACCACACTCTCCCACCATGATGTTCAGCCTCACTTGAGCCCTGAGAAATGGAGCCAGCCTTCTATGGACTGAGACCTCCAAAACCATGAGCCCCTGAATAAACCTTTCCTCCTCTGTACTTGTTCTGGTCAGATCCTTTAGTCACAGCAACAAAAAAAGCTGACTAAACAGCAATTCAGCTGGAATTACACCCATTCCCGGTCCAGGGCAAGTCCCTGCTCCACCAGGCTGGTCTCCAGAGTTGTTGCCCAGCCTCCTTGCTCTAAGTCCCTCCTCACACCTGCCCTGAGGTGCCTCCCACAGAATGTGTTCTGCCTCAGTGGAAGGAGCAGTAAGCTCAGTTTGTTCATAGCAGGTGTGTTCCTGGCGGCCTTTGGCTGGAAGGCAACAGCACGACTTCAAGGCTGTGGAAGTTGACAGGTGCCCACCAGGACCAGCACACGAGCGCCAATCATTCCATTTTTAGGAAACTTCGCAAGCCGGTTGTTCAATACACCATCCTTAGGAATCAGATGATATAAACTTATAATGAAATAAATGTAATGATATTAAAAGCAATGGTGATACATCCTCAAACCTCCCGGCTTTCTAACTCTTTTGCTGTATTTTACTGTATCTCGCTCTGAGTGTGATTAGCATCTGTTGTATCTATGTGGTGGCAATAGTATAAAACGGTATGACACTATGGGTCTCCTTTCAGGGGCACCTTCTTGTTTAGTGTCTTTACATTGCTGACTGGAAACAGGCCACACTGGGAGCATTTACACCATGGAAATTGGCAACACCCTGGGAATGGAGGCTGCCTCTGCTCCCTTCTCCAAGCTGGTGGGTAAAACACTTAGCAGCTCACCAGTGACCACACTAACACATAAGGTGAGACGAAAGCTGGTAATCAGTGAACAGACTCAAGAGTTCTGCAGGTGATGAGTTGACAGAGGAAGGAATTAATCATCAGAACTCCTTTCCTGCCCTCTGGAAGGAAGCCTTCCTTTTCTTTCTCCCAAAGAGTCCTGTGTTCAGGCACCGGGATATCCCTTTGCTCTGTCTTTGCTCTGTCTGGGGTCACGCCTACTCCAAAGCTGACTCCTGGTCCATGGTTTGAGTGCAAAGAAAGGCAAGAAACAGCTCAGAGGAGTTCTGAAGACTGTGTTCTCAGAGCGCAGTAAGAGCCCACAGGTCAAGGGATCCTGCTCGGCTATCACCCAAATAGCTCCTCAAGCTCAACCTACAGAAAATTCACAATAGGTGTGTCTTAGATTCACTTCAGGGTCTGCTTAGAAATAAAATGCAAGCTGGGCACGGTGGCACATGCCTGTAATTCCAGAAACTCAGGAGGCTGAGGCAGGAGAATTATAAGTGGGAGGCCAGCCTCAGCAGTTAGTAAGAACCTGCCTCAAAATGAAAAATAAAAAGGGCTGGGGATGTAGCTCAGTGTTAAAGTGCCTCTGGGTTCAATCCCTAATACACCCCCCAAATTATACACACACACACACACACACACACACACACACACACACACACACATATATAAAACACATATGCATAAATTTTATTCACTTCAAAAAAAAATTCTCCATTGGCATTAAAATCCCACTTAGATTAAATCAGAGAGTCAAAAAGCACAGGGTGAATAGAAAAGAGAGTCATAGATCACAGATTAAAAATACACCACTAGAGGGGAGAGAAAATACACCACAGGGAGGAAGCAGTAGGGATACACTTGCAGCCAGCAGAGCCCTCCAGTGATGGTGTCTGGCTCGTTAATAGTCCAGGTAATTAATCATTGTAAAATACTTCAAAAGCATGAAGTCCTGCATCATTGCTGAGTCATAATTGTGCCATTACAGGGGCACCTGTGACTTCATTAAGCACTCACCGTGGGAATCTGAAAGGGGAGACAGAAGCACTGCAGTCTTGGCCTAAACCGCTGGTTTTCATCAGGCACTGGTCTCCCCACCCCGAGAGCAGAGCTCCCAGACCACTCACCTGGGCAGCCAAGGTGAGGTCCAAGGTGTGGGAGGGGCCGCACAAGTGCTTCCAGGTGAAATGAGAGGTGGTCAGATGACCTGGCCCTGCTCAGAGCCCCAGGAACCCTTCACTCCTTGAGTCAGTGTTATTTTGCATGATCATTGGCACATTTTACCTGGAGGTCTAGGGTCATTTTACCTGCTTCTCTTCTTTCTAGGAAGGGACCTGCCCATCAGAGAGCATTCTCCATAAAGTTGGTGCCATTGCAATCTCCCCTCCAAATTATCTCCATGCCCATACCAATCCTGGTACCTCATGAAATGTGCCCATTCTTCCAACCATTATGGAAGTTACTGCATAAAATTCCCACTTGGACGATTGGAGATTGCAGAGGCTCAAGCATTCCCACTCCATCTCTAACGCTCTTTCTTCTTGGCTACTTGACTCTTGAGTGGCTCGTGTCACCTGCCGATTTCCTATGGCTGTGTTTGTCACTAGTCAGAATCACACCCATCCTGATAGCAAAAGCAAACCAGCCCCAAGGAGTCTGCTTGCTCTGGCTCAGACTGCTTGCTTCTGGGTTTGTCATCTTTATTAATCTGCACTGTGACTCTAGTTCTAGCTGCACGACCTTGGGCAAGCCCTTAACCTTTGGGGACCTTGGTTACTCCAATTATCACATTCATCAACTCAACATCTGAGTGAGGCAGGGAAAATTTTATTATAAGTAAATTATTGATACATATGCATTAATAATGACCTCTGAAACTTTTATAACTCTTCAGAGTTTACAAAGCACTTTCTCAAGTGTTTTCTCATTTTTTTTTTCTCCCAGCAGCTCTGGAAGGCCAGCAAAGCAGAGAGTACTGCTCCATGGTGACTGAGACCAGGAGAGGATCCAGAAGCATTTTATATAGTGTTTTGGGAGCGCTTTAGTCCCTGGAGATGGGATAAGTGGGGAATGCTGGATTCCGTGTCCTCTGTACATGACACATGAAAATTTCTGATAAGTCCTGCAGGAAGGGAATCTGCTTCATTTTATTTAAATGGTGTTTGCTAAAACATATAACCATGAAAGAGAACCTTCCCTCTCCAAACACCTATTAAACTAGATTTCTTTCTGGACCTCGTGATTTATGGAACTGAACTTTGGTATTATCTGAACAAGCAATTCAATCAAGGTCACGTGGCCAGGAGGACTAGCTCTTGCAGTGATAGCAGAAACATGTTCTGGCCCTCTATTCAAAACAAACTGGACTGGACTGCCTCTATTTTTCAGTTTCTTATGTGTGGGCCCAAGGGTGGCTGGGCAACCATTCCAGTCCCTACTGACTTCTTGTTGCCAATGAAGTGCTTAGTTGCCTGTACCAGGTGACTTCAATGGTGTGGCTGGCCCAGACTCCCCCCACTTCTTCCTAGATAGATATCAAACCAAAGGGTGGAGGTGGGGGAGGGAGGGAAAGAGGTGTTGGAACATCTGTGTCCTGGTCTTTCCATTCCCAAAGGATCTCATATGAGAAATATAACTTCTGGGGTCTCATTAGCTCTTTGCTCTGAGTTCTGAACACTCCAGAGACAATTCCCTAGATGCTAAATTCCAACGATGAAGTCAAGGGGCCCAAACTGTAGTCCTCAACCGGGGCCACCTCACCCCTGCTCCTGCCTGTCTGTGACATGTGACTGGATTTGTGGCAGTGTCTGGAGGCATTTCCAGCTGTCACAACTGGAGGGTGCTACTGGTCTTTCATACATAGAGGCCAGGGATGCCACTGAATATCTTATGATCCAGCGGGGATCGTCCACATGGTGAAGAATTCTCCTGCCCTGAATGTTGAAAGTGCTGATGTGGAGGACGCTGGACTAACAGAAGTGAGACGGAGCGGAGCGGTGTGCCTGGGTAAAGAGACAGCTCATATTAGTGGAATGCTGCCTGGTGGCCTGAAGGTCAGGGTTCACATCCCACCTCTGCTACGTGAGAAGGACCTCTGAGGCTCACCACCAGGCACTTCTCCCTCCCTGGTACACAGATGACAGTCATAGGAGCCCCTCTTTCCTCTTACTGTGGATTGGTAGAGCCCTGGGGCCTAGTGGGTGGTGGGTGGGCTGCAGGTGAAGCCATGTGACTCTCTGGGCCTGGGCCCAAGCTTGTCCATGGGACTTTCCATCTGTGCCTCTTCTAGCACTTGTCGGCACATTTAGATAATGGGTCAGAGGGTTCTCAGACTTAGTTTCATGGATCCCCAAGACATCTGTAGATGCTGGCATTGGAGAGGGGAAGCACCACCTCTTTATTTTCAATAACTTCTAATTGAAAGTAGCATTGCATATGATTTCCAGGCCCTTCGAGAGAATCACCACTAAGAGCCACGGCAGGTGTGGACGGAATATAATTGTGACAAGGCCTCTGCAGTAGCTCAGTCCAGACTCGTCTTTCAGATGACACACCAGCCTTGTTTGTCCTCCGCTGTTGAATCGCTCTATAATCCTAAGTAAATCACTTAACCTCTCTGAGCCTCGGTCCCACTGTCAAAACAGAGTTATAATTGTCACTTTATCTTACTAATTTAGAACTCATTCAAAGAAGAAAGGAAATAAATTAGCTGAGTAGATTTTTCTTTTTTAAAGTCTCCGTTCTAAAAACAAAAATTTTTTTTTTCCTTTAAAAGGTTTGCAAAACTGACAGCTGCCAAAATTAGCATCTGGCTCTCCTTTCTTTATTTAAATATAGTGCATTTGCATCCCATAAATCAGCACATTATAGAATGATATAATGCCGGAGCTGGGTGGGGGTTTAAGAGATCTTTCTAAAGCAACTCTTCCTTATCAGTTGAGGAAATAGGGGTTCACAATCTGCTTCAGGTAAACTAGGAAGTGTGAGCTGAGACGAGAACTCTGATCTTTGAGTCCTAATGGACCTGGGTTCCCTATGTGACTTCATTGCAAAAGTCCCTGAAGTAGGTACTGATTCCTGTTCAGAACCTGGGTTTTTGATGGTAGTTTTGCAAGCATGGAAGTCACAATTGATGTATCTTTTTCTTTGGGGGTTAGGTATGCTGGGAAGCCCACCAACTTCAGCTTTGGAGAGACCTGGGTTTGCATGGTGCCTCTGCAACTAAGAAACTATGGAACTTGGGCTCATTTCTTACCCACCTGCAATCTTAGTTTCCTCCACTGTACAAGAAGGGTCCTAAAAGTCCTTATCTCACAGGATGTTGAGAGGTTAAATAAGATGATGGAGATAAAGCATGAAATAAAACTTCAGGCATGTAGTGAGAATTGATAAATGCTGGCTGTCATGAGAATTATTGCTCTAGTAGCCTAAGGCAAGATCCTACATCAAGTACCACCTCGGAAAAATCCACTCACAGAGCAGAAAAGAGGCTGTGGCATATCATCCTGAGATCCACAGAAAGGATGCCCAAGAAACAGGCATTAGCTGCTATCTGCCCAGTTCTGAGACTGAGAAAAAATGTCAAACCAGGAAATCCCAACTAGTTGTAGCCTCTTTTTGGTATCACTAACCAGGAGTTTGGATATATATTTATTTCAAGTTCTGGTGTCAGCAAATAAGGGTACTGAGGAAATCACCTGGTGAATTAATTCAGCTGCTTCACACCTGCTGAATTAAAATTCCTGGGGATGCTTTCTTTCTGGTCAGGTGTCTGCACTGGCCTTTGCTTTCATCTTCATGCAGAGCAGTCTTCTTCCTTTCCACAGGGCTGGTCCTCAGTACCTGGTGGTTCTGGGGACCCAGGGCCACCACAAGTGCTTGTCTGTCTTTAAGCATTAAGCTTTGCTGTGGTGGGTGGATGCTCCAAAGCTGGGCCTCTCAGCCAGCCAGGGATGGAGGTCACAGGCTCACAGGGTACACACAGCCCAGCTCTCAGTGGAGCCCCGTGGGGGTGGGAGCTGTTCAGGGCTAATTAGCCTCGTTAAGAAACTGCTGATGAGCTAATGGAACTGAAATGCAGTCACCTTTTGAAGTCACTTAGCAGATCTGCGACCTAAAAATAAAGCGACTTTCCAGCATTTTCTAAGATGCCAAAGCCTGTGTGCATGTTTCCTCCAGGGGAAAGTGGCCCAGCTGAGGTCTTCCTCCCCAGCTGAGACTGCTCGGAAATGGGAGGGGCTTCAGATGTCTTGGTGACTTCCTTTTCCTGTAGATTGACAGGCCCATCCCATCCAGTGGTGGGCTGTCCATCATTTTCTAGCACCTGGATCCCACCTTCAGAGTTCTGCTTGAATCCTGCTCCCTACAAGGAGTGAGTGCCCTCTGTATGTCTCTGCCTTTCCGTTTCTCTTTTTCTCTATTTATCTGCCTCTTCTCTCTTTGGCTGTCCATCTGTCTGTCTGTCTCTCCTGGTTTGGGGATTTACTCTGTGCCAAGATCTCACAGGCACTCCCTCATCTCATCACTATAAGAACCTTCACAGGTGGTTACTGCCATCATTGCTGCTGTACAGATGACTTGCAGAGGGGCTGGGGGATTTGTCCCAAGTCCCAGAAGCTTGCAAATGACAGAGCCAGAATTTGAACCTGTAACAGCTGACTCCAGAGCTGAACCTGAGACTCCGTGCAATCCAGACTTGCCCTCGGAGTTCTTAGCTCTTCTCCAGCACCCTCAGTTTCTCAGTTCAGTCTCCTTACCTGGTGTGTGTGTGTGCCTGGACCCCCCAACTGGATACCAGGATTTCAGGCAGTTTTCTGGATGCCTCTGGGTTGTAATCCTCTTGAAGGTGATGATCTTGCTTGACACATCTGGGGACCCCCTGTCCCTACCTCGAGTTCCTTGCCTAAAGTTGAGCTCAAGGTTTGAACCTATTAGATTTTTTGGTAGTTCTGTTTATTGGGAAATCTACTCTCATAGCTAGATAAAATCTCTGACACAGAAACTGAAAGTCATTTTCTTTACTCTGAACCCTATTTGAAAATTTCTACCTATACCTGAAGACTCTGTAACACCAAGTCACCTTACTAGGGAAGACAAACCTGGGGTGTAGAATCAGAAGACCTGAGTTCGAGTCTCAGTTCTGTAACCTATCAGCTGTGACCTCTGCTAATCTGCTCAAGATTTCTGAGTTTCAATTTTCCTATCTGTAAAATGGGGGAGAGTAGCACCTGCTCACCCAGACCCTCCCAGGCTTGCATGGGTGTTTAAAGTTAGAAAACACACTGTATCAACCTGTACATCAGGTTTTATTCTTACTAACAGCAAGCTGGTGGCAGATATGTTTCTTTTGCACAGAATCATTGAGCAGTGATTAATTTTGAACAGCAAATCTTGCAGAAATCTGGAGGATTTTTTTTTTCATGTCAAACTACCAACCAGAGGGCTGTGGCTAGTTGATTCCTTCTGAGATTCTTCTTTCCTTCTGTCTTCAAATATTTATTGGGCACTTATGGCATGTCAGGCACCTGATGCTAAACACTGCTTGTTTAGATGCTACCTTCTGGATACACAGAACCATATAAGACAGAGCTCCTTCCCCTCTTGGACCGCATAATTAAGAAGGAAACAGAGACAGGTGGATCCCCGACCACTATGCATAGGTCAAGTGCCTTCAACAGGTGGGAAGGGGCAGTGTGTAATGGGGTCTGCTAAGCCTTGCAATCTTCCTGACTCCTGTTTCTCTTACTTCTCACCGTTCATCCGCCAATCATGTCAGCCTGAACCTCAGAATGCATCATGGATCTGACCCTGCCACCATGCGTTATCTGACCCTAGTCCAAGCATTATCTACTCTCCCCAGAGCAGTAAGAAGAGCCTCCTAACCGGTCTTCCCACTTACACCTTTTAGTCCAGTCTGAGATTTCAGACTGGCACTGGCTACTCTCTTCCCGCTGCCACTGTCTTCCTAGCTTAGTCTGCATATCCGCCTTTCTCTGCCTGACTACCCCTGATGCATGCCCACCATAGGGCTGTCATAGACGCTTTGACACAGAGCCTGGCCTCAAGTAGTCCTTTCTGGAAACCTTCACTGGGATCAAACCTTCTTTAGGCTTTTGCTCATATTAAAAGCCCCACCCTGGACCACACCGTCTCAGTATCATGACCCTGTTGTTTCATTTTTCTTCAAAGAACTTGGCACCACTGGATGTATATGGGTTGCTTAGCTGTTTAACTGTCCTCCACACCAAAGAACAGAAGCTTGTCAGACTCACGGATACATTCCTAGTATCTTGAACAGCACTTGGCACATAGTAGCCATTCAATAAATGTAAACAGGATGAATGTGAAGCTTGGTGTATCTCAGACCTGGAAGGGGCATCTCACGGGACTTGATGGGGCTCCTAAGCTCTTCTTGGAGAAGGGATGACCTGCTCTGAGTTTTGAAGATCTGATTTAGATCTTAGTTAGAAAGGAGAGATGGGTGTATTTAACCCTGGTCTAAATCTTGTGTGCAAAGACCCAAAGGGATGACAAGACATGGCTCACCTGGGGAACTTCTAGATGAAGTGACATCTAGAATCCCCTCCCAATGGTGTAAAGAGACAGCCTTCCTCAGCCGCCTCTCCCTCACCTTTTCTTGCTCCTTAACACTCTGCCAGAGGTATCATTATTCCAGAGACCTGCTCTTTCTAACCTGAGAGGCACTTTGATTTCTTTACCTTTGTTTGCGTTTCTGTTTGGTTTTCTTTGGTTTTTAACAGGCAGAAAGAGTCCAGATGAAGAAGGGGAGGTTTTCATTTCTTTCTTTACATGCTGCTTTGCAGGAACCCAAGCACCATGAAATGAGTTGGGGATGGGCCAGCATGGTCATATCAGAGCCTTGGCAAAGGGCCCGGCAGGCTGGGCCAGGCGGCCTCAGCTGAGCCTAGGGAGCCGCGGGGGACGCGCTCCGTGGTCTGCTGCAGACCAGAGCGCGGGGCGGCTGCCAGCTCCCGCCAAGGGCGATGGCAGAGTTGCTGGAGATTTCCACCCGCGGCTGGAGGCTGCTCTGGAAAGGATTCCCATTCACTTTGGGACACTAATTACTGAGGGGCTCCTTTCCAGTTCTGCCCTGTGTCACTCCCTCCTGCACATCTGCTCTTGCTCCACGGTTATTTCCATAAGGAAGAGAATGAAACCCAACTGAGCTCACTATGGAGGAAGAAGAGGTGGATCTTTTCCATTCATTGCCTTTTCCAGGTCACGGGGCCTGAGACCGCCTGTTCTCGGGGTGGACCTCAGTGGTGCCACTGTCAGCTGTCAGGACTTTGACGTTGTATCTCTGCACTCAGTGGTGGAATGGTCCAGAAGCCTGGAGCTTCAGTTTCCCATACATGTCCATGGGTCCCCACTTGCCTTTACAGTCTCCTCCTCCTCTACAGGAACAGTCACTATGTCCCAAGCATCGGGAGGTGCTGCGTGCTGTGCTGCACACTCCAGAGACCACAGTCTCACTGACTTTTCTCAACAGACCTCTGCCCTAGTCCTACCTCCTTTCCCTGCTCTGCCACCGTCACTCTGTCACTCACGCGGGTGTCTTTTTTTCTTTCTAAGCATTTATCACAAGTGCTACATAAAATTACACATCTATTTTAATTGCTCACTGCTCTCTCCAGCTACGACTTAGAAAAAGTTCTAAGAGCAGAGACTTTTAAATTGTTAACTTTCATGTCCCCTGGGCCTCCAGCACATAATAGGTTCTCAACAAATATTTGTTGATAGATGAATGAATGAATGAATGAGTGGGTTACAGAGCTCTTTTTTTTTTTTCTGAGACAAATAGGAAGCGTTGAAAGAGGGAGTGAGCTGCTCATGAGAGCACGTTCAGGAGGCAGCTGAGAGTAATCTGAGCCAGGGATGGGTTTGTGCCAGCTGACTTCAAAGACATCTCTGTTAATGTGTCCATTCGGGTGCCCTCCACTCCAGCAGGGCCAGATCTACAATGATCTAAGAGAGGCACCTGTCATCACAGAAAATTTAAAGGAGGCTAAAGAAATCCGGCAATCAAATAAGTATTTTAATGCACTAATTTTAGAAAATAAGAAAATTTGAATGCCAAAAATTATTCACAATGAAGAAAACTTCAACATCTTGAATAAAGATGAGATCAGTTCTGCTGAGTTTTCTTTTTGCCTCTGGCTGTCCCATGGCTCAGAACAGCTTTGAGTCTTTTCTAAAAAATTTTAACCTTTTAAAAAAAAAATTTTGTTCTAATTAGTTATACACAACAGTGAATGCACTATGATACATCATAAATAATGGAGTATAATTTCTCATTCTTCTGGTTGTACATGATGTAGAGTCCCACCAGTCGTATAGTCATATATGCACATGGAGTAATACTGTCTGATTCATTCTACTATCCTTCCTACCCTCATGCCCCCCCCTTCAGTCCCCTCTACCTAATCTAAAGTAACTTTATTCTTCCTTAGGCACACCCACCCTTGTTGTGAGTTAGCATACGCGTATCAGAGAAAACATTTGGCTTTTGTTTTTGGGGGATTGGCTTATTTTCCTTAGCATGATATTCTCCAGCTCCATCCATTTACCACCAAATGGCATAATTTCATTCTTTTTTAAGGCTGAGTAATATTCCATTGTGTGTGTGTGTGTGTGTGTGTGTGTGTGTAGTCCCACCTCCTATATATGTATACATACACCAACCACATTTTCTTTTGAATTGAGCTGCTATAAACATTAATGTGGCTGTGTCACTGTAATATTCTGATTTTTAAGTCTTTGGGATATAAATTGAGGAGTGGGATTGCTGGGTCAAATGGGGGTTCCATTCCAATTGTTCTGAGGAATCTCCCTACCACTTTCCAGAGTGGTTGCACCAACTCGCAGTCCCACCAGCCATGTATGAACCTTTCTTTCCTTAAGATGCTGATACACCCCGAGCCCTGTCCTGCATCCACCAGGTGGGGTGCTGAATCTCTCCTTCTTCAGGCCACTTTGTTCCCATCAAGCCTTTGTGACAAAACTCCTGTCTAAACTGCCAGTTCAACCTGGGGATGGGTTTTTTGGGTGTGTGTGCATTTTTGTTATTATTTTATGAACAAAAGCAGAAAACAGAGAAATGAAGGTGCTGAATCTAGTGAGAGCAAAAGGAAACTTTAAAATCTCATCAAACTGAAGCAAAACTGAAAGCCATCAGGTGCCCCCAAAGCAGTGCTTTACCAAGTCCATCAGAGAGGCTGGCCACGCTCGCCTGTGGACTGTGTCCATGTGCAGAAGAACAGAACAGGGTGAGAGCACACAGGAGCAGGATCCTGGTGCCCAAAGTGGAGGTTTAACAGGCTTGATTCTGTGTCTCTCTCTTCCTCTTCATCCTTCTTCTCCTCCAGTTCTGCTGAGACCACTCTTTTACCTCGTACAGATGAAGACTCAGAGGAACAGAGAGGTTAAGGAACTTGCCCAAGGCCCACAGCTAGGGAGAACATCAGAGCCAGGACTTAACTCAGGAAGTCTGACTTCAGGTCTTTAACCAGAAAAATAAGACTTTCGTGTACTATGTAGATCTATTGGCTTTGTGTATTTTAATTCTGCAAATATTTATTTTTGCTACCAATTGCATAAGCACTGCATATGGGCGTACTGTCTTATCCATGCTCCACTGCCATTTTTGCTTGTCCTGACCCCAGCCTTTCCAAAGGCTCCAATAAAAGCTGCTTTCTCTGTGTTGCTTTCCCTAATACACCAAGATGGAAGTACTCCATCCTTCCTGGAATGCCCTGGAGCACTGGATTTTTTTTTTTCATTTCTTGAAGTGTTTTATGGTTGCTTTACCCCACACATGTGTTCTGTGCTTGCTCTTAATCGACTGCATGGATTTCATCTTTGCATTGTGCAAAACAGCACGGTTAATAAGTATTTTCTGCAGGGGGAAACAAATGCATGGAGTCTGCCAGGAGAAGCAGACTTTCAGCTCCCGGGAAGTCAGAGGTTTCTGTGGACTCCCCTGACCTTTCTATACAGTAGATGGAAAGAATAAAGTGCTATATAAATATGGAAGACGTGAAGGGCACTCTCTAATGAGAAGTGCAGTAGGAAATGCCTAATGACAGCATCCTTTCATGGGGATCACCCTTCTGGGACACCATCAGCAGCGGGGGTCACTGACGTGGTGTAAATAGCACCAGGTTGGCTGCTCCAAGTATGTCCCAGGTTGTTGGAACAGCAAAAGAAAGATGTGGAAGGGCTTCTAACTTAGGAAGCCAGGTGCAGTTTAGGAGGTGAGCGTCCACTTGTGCTGCATGTACAGAGCTTTATCTATGGAGCTTACTGCCACCCTCTCACCCTGCTCCTGCTCTAGGAGATGGACCTTTGTGGTCAGTGCTGGCCCCCCTCACTCTGGCTTTTGGTTGGGTTTGGCTACAGAGGGGCCAGGGCAGGAGACCGTGGTAAGGAAAGAGCAAGAGACCAGCATATTCACTCCATTGTCCCCTCCCCAGGCCCCGTCTCATTGGGCCAGGTGTGTCCCTCACCTGAGGTTGCTGTCTGCCTCAAGTCAGCCCCCTACACCTGGCCCTCTCCTTCAGGACCAAGGACGGCGACACTGGAGTGCTGGGCCCTGCCTCTCCCTCTGGCTTCTCTCACCCCATGCACAGCCCTTGGCAACAGCCTCTCCATCAAACCCTGCTCAAGTCCTACCTGTGTTATTGTTTCCTTTTGGGATCCTGCTGATTCAACTGCCCAAGGTTTTACCTTCTCCCTGAGGTCTTCCAAGCATCTCCAACCCAGCAGACAGCTAAGACACCTTGTCTTGAACTTAAAGCTCTCTTTATTTTTACCAGTTTTGCCATGGGACAAAATATCAGTCTACCAGATATTTGTAAGTGACATTTAAAAAAAATGCATGATCTACCTCTGGGAAACACAAATTAAACAGACGACATCACCACATACTCCTCCTTTTAATTTCAATCTGCAGGATTTTGGAAAGCATTTAATGTATATACCACTAGGACAGAACTCCCCACACAATGTACTTAATTATAAGAAGCTATGGATTGAGCAATGATTTCAAAGATGTCTAAATGTGAAAAAGATGTTGGTCTTAGAATTGATGGACTGATAGTATGTATTATCTTCTAAGTTTTATTGATTGATGCATGCTTTTTGGATAGAAACACCTCAAAGGAATAGAGCACTACCTTGGCCAATTCTTTCTTATCAGCCAGCAATATACACCTGTGCATTTCTTTTATTAGTGCATTGTCATTTAGCTAGAACAGATGGCGAGTGTCTTGCTGACAGGTAATTATTATTAGCCCTGAAGACCCAAGTACTTGGTAGTTGAGTAGGTTCTGTAGTAGAGCCTGGCGATCTATTTACCAAGCCCAGCTCCATTTCTTCCTGGGAACACAACTAACAGCATTTCCCAGCATTTCAGGAAATAAATCAAAGATTACGTTGAGCTGCTTAATATTTTTTTCTCACTTGTAATATGTGAATAATAATAACAAGATAGTGCATAAATAATTAACATGTATGAAGTGCTTAAAATATCATCTGGCACATAGTAAGTGCTCACTAAACATCAGCTGTTTTTGTTACCTCCTAGGTAAGGGTTTTGTTTCCCTATTCCATTAAGAAGTCTAGTTCTCACCTGTGTCTCCTAAGTCAGGTCCCACCCATGGCCTGTGGTTGTGCTTCCCTGTAGCTAAGAATGGCCACTGCATCATTTTAAGGGGTAAAAATAGAGAACAAAAGAGAATATGCAACAGGCCATATGCATCCTGCAAAACCTAAAATCTCTCCTCTCTGGTCATTTATAAAAAAACATTTGCCAGGCTGTGCTTGAGGGCAACAGCTGGAAGACTGCTCCCCATGGATGTGTTCAGAATCCTCTGAACAGCCCTTCGCAGCCTTTTCTCCTGTGATTTCTAAAGCTTTTGAAATCTTCCCT
Organism: Spermophilus citellus; assembly: GCF_964194105.1. Taxonomy (NCBI): domain Eukaryota; kingdom Metazoa; phylum Chordata; class Mammalia; order Rodentia; family Sciuridae; genus Spermophilus; species Spermophilus citellus. The sequence goes on along the minus strand of NC_138199.1, from coordinate 47,762,599 downwards.
GGGCCTGTGGCTTCCCTGACTGTAAAGATTCATGACATATATGGATCGTCAAAGCTGCTGCGGGAAACAGAGCGGCGAGGTGCTGAGGGTGTGTTCAACAGGCGATCGGAGGATCCCTCCTGTGACATCTTGCAAAGACAGCTCCATGCAATTAAAGGCAGCCGTGAGGAGCTACATTTAAAGCTTCACTTTGTTATTTCATGAACAAAGTGTATTTAGCTATGAAACCATCTCTTTGGAAGGATGAAAGATACTTTGGCTTTCAGTGTTTGTTTTTCTCAAAACGCCGGTTGCTCTTGGAGCATCTTGGGCTAGTTTTTAATTCATATTTGTTTCTGGGGTGCAATTTATTTGAGAGAGTCTAAAAATGTGGGGAGCTAAAGTCCAGGATGCTTTGCTCTAGAAAAGGTGCCAGGAGGGAGGTACACAATGGAGAAGCGATGCACCCTCTAACCAGAAGGGCTACCCTTAATAGGTACTCAGGTACTAACTAGGTGCCTGGTATTATGTAAGATGCCTTTATTGGCATAGGAGCATTTTGATTTTTCTATTAGCCCGGAGAGGCACTTACAGTTATCACCTCCATTTTCACAAACTAGGAAACTCTGGTTTGGAGGGGTGAGTGATCTGTTCAAAGTCTTAGACAGAATTAGAATTCAGGCTAGGCTGAATTTCAGGGCTTTGTTCTTTCCCAGAGCAAAAGGAGACAGGGACTCCATCATAACATTCAGAAGTAATCCCAACCCACAGGGACAAAAGGTCAAAGTGGACATAAAGAAGTCAAAAGAGAGTTTACCTGTGGGTCACTGAGAGTAAGAAGCAGGCTGAGATTCTTATGAGCAGGCAGCCTCTTAAGATGCATAAGATTTGTATGTAGAAGAACTGCAACCTCCCACTCCGCCCTTCTCTCTCTCTGTCCTATGTCCCTGCTTAAGAAAAATTATTATTTTTTGAAGAAACCATTTTCAAGTTTGATTCCAGCCTTGAAATTCTATGCTTGCATGTTTTGTAGCTACTGTTTTTCTTATTCACAAAGAGTTTACACCTAGTTGATCCCAACAAGTTGCCATCCTTGAAGAGTTTGGGGAATTCACCTCATTCAATGACCTTTTTCACATCCCTGACCTGATGGGGTTGGGTCCCAGGTGTTCTAAGGGCCAGCAGGCAACCTCTCTGCTTCCCTCACCCCTGATAGAGAGTAGAGAGCCAAGAAGCAGAGACCCACGGACCCTGGCTTAAGGGATGATGACGTGTATCTCACTCTACTGGATATTCGCCACTTGGGAATATCCCCCACAGCCTCCTTATATTTTGATTGCACACTTGGCCTCCAACGCCCACTGTTTCTATATATGAAGATTCAACCAGCCAGGGATTAAAAATTCTCAGAAAAAAATGACATGTTCACTGAACATATTCCGACTGCTTTGCTTGTCAGCATCCCCCTAAATAATATATACAGCTATTTACAGAGCTCTTACATTGTATGAGGTCTTACAAGTAATCTAGAGCTGATTAAAGTATACAGGAAGATGCACATGGGTTACATGCAAATAATGTGCCATTTTATGTAAGGAACTTGGGCATCTGTTGATTTGGGCATCCATGGGGGTCCTGGAATCCATCTTCCAAGGATAATGAAGATAGAAACTAGAAAATGGATATTTTCTGACTCTCTTGCAGCTAGGTACAGGTCTGGATATGTGTGTTCCATGAATGGACTGTACCCATATATAAGACTCTTGATTCAAAAGGGAGCAGTATGGGGAGGTGGCCAGGTGAGGGGCACTTGCCATGTTGGTCTTCACCATGGTGGAGGCTTCAGAGGAGCTGAGCCAGAGCTTCTAGTACCCAGGTATGAGCAGCACTGGGACCCAGTGGCAATGACTATGAAGGCTGCTTTCACTAAGACAGTTCCCTTAGGCATCATGGGATGTTGCCTTTGTCTCTAGTTTCAAGGCCTGAGTCTCTGGTTATCCTGGAGAGTCTGAGCTCCCTTAACCTTCTTTCAAAATTAACTGTTTTTTTTTTTTTTAACTTGAACAAACTACAGTGGATACTGTAGTTTGCAACTCAGATTTTTAACTGGAATTGTCAAGTGACAAGAAGCAGGAGTGGAAATTTGATGATTCCGTGGTCTTTAGAATAACATTAAGGATTCAGCCTCCATCGGCCCATATTTTGGGTGTTAACTTTTTACGTGAAGCTGGGTTGCCTCTTGGTCACCGTCACTGGCTAGGATGAGTGTCAATGGCTCCAGATATCACATCTTCAAATTTTGTTATTTCAGATAGAGTGGGCATGAAGGCCCTTCCTTCTTTTCTTTTTTTTATTTTTAAAGATAAAATATTTTCTAGAAGCTTGTCCTCTCTGCCTCTTATCTTTTCACTGACCAAAACAGAGTTAATAAGGCCACCTCTGGTTGCAAAGAAAATAACTGACAAAGTGCAATGTGACAACCACGAAAAACTCTTACTAACCTCGACTCACTCCCAGGGGCTGGGAAACCCAGATCCTATTACTAAGAAAGGAGGCAGAGGACTACTGTGGGGTGGGCAGCTGATGTCCACCAATATCACACGCTGTTTGCTCTCCCTTTGGCCAGAGCTGGCAATGGGATTATACTCCTTATGAGGGAGCCTTCCTAGCAGATTCCCACTCTCATTTCCCTCAGGTCACTTCCACTTCAGAGCCTTCAGCTGAACCCATCGTCACACAGACCTGGGATGGAATCCTGGCCCTGACAGGTGCCCCATTCTGACATGGCAAGGACTTTCTCATTCCTTTTGCTTTATCTGTAGAACAGGGATATCAGTGGCCCTGTCTCATGGTTTTTGCAAGGAGGGAATGTTGGAATGATACACAGTTCCTGGCACATGATGAATGACAACTGGTTGAGAAGGAGGAGGAGTATGTATTGGGGGTGTTCTTATACATTGTCTCCTAGGGAGGGTCACTTGACAACCTATGCATATAACCCAGGACTTTAGCATAGAAGTCATTCGACTCCACTTATAAAATGAGGTATTTGCCATGTGTGTGTTTATAAGTGTGTTGTTGGAAAATGTTCTATGAATCATATCAGGGGAGTTCAGGAGACAGAGGCTTATAGATAGCCTTGATGTACCAGAGGACACACACTCAATAAATGCCAGGGCAGAAGGAAATGACTTGTCTACCTGGTGCTTTGCATTCTGCCTGGGCACCTGCAAACTGGATGTGAAGGTCAACAGCAGATTGGCTTGATGACCACGGAGGATTCACCTGAAGAGAAGCCAAGAGCATCGGGCTGACTGGCTTTAACTATCAGCAAGACTGGCTTGTGAAAGAGTCATTTCACATCTATGTTTTGTTCCCAGAGACTGAAGTTAAGGATCCCATTCTTGGAGAGAAACGTTGAACAAGAGAAAGAAGAACGCACAGAGTGAGCTAAGCGACGGTGAGATGAGTGGCTTTGAACACAGGTGTTTCCTGTGGCTGGGGCGGTCAGCAGCTCTCGGCTCCTGCTTTCCCTGGGCACAGGGTCAATGAAGGCAGGCTGGCTGATCCCGTGTTCTGAGACTCAAGATTGCGTGAAAGAGAAGGGCAGATAGGACCAGCCTCATGGCAGGTTCTGAAATGGATGGAGTCTTTTACGTTTCTAGCAGGGAAAGGAGCTGGATTTCGAGAGGTGCTCCGGAGTCAAACATAGCAATAGATTCCTGTGCTCTTCCTTTGACATCTCTGCTGGGTGATGACGGTTGAGTCTTCAGATATCAGGCTTCTGCACGGAGCATTAGTAAAAATAGCTTATCCCAGGAGACAACTGGCTGGCCATTCTCACTGGTGCCTTCTAGAGATGCCACCGCCATGGAGACCAGAAGACACCACAACATAGGGCCCTCGATGCTGCATGCCTTCCCTTTACCATGACACAGATTAAGAGCTCATTTTCCAACAGCCTTTGATGCATTTTTAAACATTCACCCTCAAGATTATTTCTTTTTCTTTTTCCCCCTCTCCTGTGCCCCAAATTCTAGCCGGCTGATTAAAATTCTAGTTAAGTTGAAATACTCTTTCAAAGCGGGCCATTCGGAATTAAGCGAAAAGCACTGAACTTACTAGAGGTCCAGCACTTTTGATTAATCTTTAATTAATACTTCACTTTAATTTTCAATGCTACCTTTCAAACACAGAGCTATGTTCAAACCACAAACTCATTATCTGATCATTTTGAAAGGCAGGACGGTTGGCCAGAGAACATAAAAAAGTATAGTGCATAGTATTCTCTTCCTGGAAGTTGGTTTTGTAAAATCTGCACTGAAAGCCAGTAGTCCTGAAATATGTATGTATATATTAGAAGACAATTATCTTCTAAGGGATCTAACTAGAATCAGCGGGGAGAACTTTTTTTTTTTTTTTTTGTAACACAGGGTAAGGTGATATTGTACTGTGTTGACATTAATTTATCTTTGTTATTTATCCTAATGATTTTACATTTTTATTGGTGTGGTACATTGCTGAAAAATGTGGCTTATAATTTAATTTCCACCACCAACAACAGGAAAGCCACGGGAGACACCGTAATGAGGAGAGAACACTGTTAGGAAGACCACAAGGAAAGGATACAAAGATGATTTATGGAACTTTCTTTTCCCATTTGCGGTTCATTAAGTCACTGTCTTTCCGCAATGACCGAGTGAAAATTAAAGCACTTCAGAAAAGAGCTTGGGGTTCAGCATCATTAGGGGAAGAGAAATGGGTGCCTTGATGAACTTGACTGCAGAAATCTATAGAGCACAACTTAATCAGTCTCCACATTGATCTTGGGTGCTCAGAGGCAGGTTTCAGATTGAACAAATCTTTATAATGCATATTCTCTCCTTTTCAAAAGTGGCAGATGATGCATGGGGATGATTTAGAGATTACCCCAAACTTCAATTCATAAAGCAAAACTGCACGTAGCCCGTTCCAAGTCTTCCTGGAAAAACAGGAAGAGAAATACTCTCTCTGGAGCCAACTCCTTCCTCAGATTCTCTGCCCACACCTGAAAAGCATCATCTGTACAATGCCAATTACGTAGAAGGGGATACTGCTGCTGTCGACATGATGATGTAAATCTGGGCCATGATGTTTCATTTCCCTTTTAACTGAAGGTTCAGAGAGACCTGCAGTCTGTGTGTGCATCGGGGACTGGCCAGAGGCCATAAGAAGAACTTCTTCCGTCAGCAGTGCATTCTCCTGTCCCCATGAGGAGCCTGAGCCACTGTGTGAGGCAAGTGGCACAGGAAATGTGGCTTTGGTGCAGAATCTTTGCTTCTCCCCTTGCTGTGAGGTCTTCAGCAAGTGGCTTCAATTGCCTGAGCTCCAGGCACCTCAGCTGCTAAGAGGGGCCAATGAGTATGGTCGTTGAGGGAATGAAAAGTATTTAATGGGGCCTGGAGGGCAGTGGCAACCATCCTGAGGTCGTGCAAAAGCAGACTTTGTTGGGGAAAATTTATCAGCACAGAATCCACATGACAAGTTCCCATTTCTCCGCTCTGTCACAGAGAGTTTTCCAGGGGCCAAGTTGAGTGTGAGGTTGTGCTCTGGGGTGGGGTTCCACTCCCACGACTCCACCTTTTTCTAGGAAGAGTGTGAAAGGGTTCTCAGAAGAGTGGCAAAGTGAATCTGCGCTGTGCTTCAGCTGCTCAAGGGGGTTGTGCATTAACCTCTTGCATCTGGACATCAGCTACTCAGAGGGGATGAACTGCGGGGCTGATACCAGCCCCAACATGTGGGAAGTCTACGTCTCTGCCTCTGGAAGAGATGACAGCCAACCACAGAGAGTGACAGGTGCTGGGGACATGGAGTCCTTTGAGGAGAAGGCAGCGAGGTTTGCCTCTCAGTTGTGACTGTGCCTTGTATCATGGTCCAGATTTACATCATCACGTCGACAGCAGCAGTATCCCCTTCTACATAGGGCTGGGGCCACTTTATCTTGGCCCATATTTGTGTGCTAAAATTTTATTTGAGAGGTGGAAGGAAGCAGGGTCTGCTGACAATACAGTACCCTAGTCCTCCATAGCTCCTGCTCCCATTCAGCAATCGGGCTTTCCTCCTCTGCTAAACCTGGGCCCAGCACGGGCCCTGAAAGAAAGAGAGCCTAAGGCAAGAGAACACAAGGTTTCTAAGAAGGGCATTTTTGTGGCAGGTAACTTCCAATTTGATGAAATAAGCATTTCCATTGTACCTCCCAGGTGCCTGGGCACGGAGGAGTGGGAGGGGTGAACATCTCCACCACCAATTCCTAACAATGATCTAGTTTTAGTGCTCTAGGAACATGACACATTTGACAAAAAATACTGAACATCCAATATCCATCTTCATGTCAGGTGAGGAGCCAGACACTTAACCAACTGACTAGGTAAGGCTAATGCTAAGCACTGTAGGAAATAATAGAATGCTATTGGGACACCAAGAAGGGTCATGAAAGGAAGGTCACAGAGGTGACATTCAAGCCAGAGAATGAATGATTATTAGTCACATAAAAGCAGAAAGGAAGGAAGATCACAAATAAAGACATGAGATGGTGTTGATGGTGAAGGTGGATGAGAGATAAAAGGAGAAAGAAAAAAATTAAATAAGATGTAGAGCGTTAGATGCCAGCCACCACCAACACACCTCTCAGTGTAGGTTTATGTTTCAACATATGTTTTCACCTGTCAGCTGGGAAGAGACCGTGTGAGTGAACATAAATAGGATCACTACAGCCTTTGTCGACTTGGCCTAAGAAGCCATGCTTTTCTGTACTGCAGGCTGAAGGTGGGTTCTTCATTTCTCACCCGCCCCGTTCTTGCTGGCTAAGGTACACATACTGTCAAGGAAAAATATCATCACTCCTCCCAGGATCCTTCTCCCCAAGATGCCATGACCTCTTTGTAAATTTAGTGAGAGGCTCTATGTCAAAGCACTTTGGAAAAGGAACCAGGACCAAATGTGCTGGTAAAATAGGAGTTGTAAGGTGGTCAGGGGACAGCTAGGGCTCACAGTTTGGAGGCAGATATGGCCAAGCTATCTAAGAGCAGAGGTCAGGTGGTGCAGGGACAGGGCACCACGGATGTCCTTGGTCTTCTCCACAGCAGCCCTCAGGGAAACCCCTGCTATTCTGCCCACCACCAGCCCTGCTGGGGAGTAAAGCACTCAGAGTCGAGTAAAAGACTGGCTAGAGTCTCCCAGCCATTGCTTACACATGCCCAACTGCCTGGGCCAAGTGCTTTAGGTACCTTGTCCAAGGATCTCCTAGTGTACGAGGAAAATGAATGCATAAAGAATAACTGTGTATAATGTGGGCTGAATGTTAGGAAACTCTAGTGGCACAAAGAATTGAGACAATTTGGGAGACGGCATTTGAAAAGCAAGGGGTATCGGTAGAGGAAATGCTCCTCCAAGGCACTTGGCAGGGCATAAAGGGGCAACAGAGGAGGGAAGGGATGTGAGGCTAGAGGAAGGACGTAAAAGGGAAATATTGTGTGAATATTTATATATTTATTTGGTGCTGGAGATCAAACCCAGGGCCTCATGCATGCCGCTCAAGGCTCTACTGCTGAGCCACATCCAGAGCTCTGTAGGGACATTTATAAAGCCAGAAGAAACCGTCCATATACAGTTGTTTGTGTATGAGAACACATACACACACACACACACACACACACACACACGCGCGCGCGCGCCTTGGGAGAGACAGTCTGTGATAAGATTCAGGTTAATGCTGTTTAAGTGCCAAGACTTCATGAAGAGCTCCGAGAAAGAGGCATTGAAAGCAAAACTGGTGAGCAGGACTTGCCTAACTTTTCTTTTCTTTCTTATTTTTGGTACCAGCGATTGAACCCAGGGGCACTTCACCACTGAGCCACATCTCCAGCCCTTTCTACTTTTTATTTAGAGACAGGGTCTCGCTAAGTTGATAGGGCCTTGCTAAGTTGCCGAGGCTGGCTTTGAACTTGTGATCCTCCTGCCTTGGCCTCCCTAGCTGCTGGGATTGCAGGCATGTGTCACCGCACTAGGCTTGCATAACTTCTTTTTTTGAAAACTGAGTTTCCAGACAATATGAACCTCTTCTTTTGTGCCATGGCACTCAAAAAGGTAAGACCCTCTTCTGCCTTCTATAGGAGGGGTAAGGTGAGGACTAACAATCCATTTCATTTTTGTGATCACTGTCTCATGTTGGGTGTGGAAGGCTAAATCCATTCCACTGACAACCGGATCAAGATTTGAATCCAGGCCTCTTTTGTTCTAGAGTTTTTGTTCTTCCCACTATAAAATGCTGTCCCGAAGACATGACTCTGCACCATGACTTTATCAAACTGTGTCTTTTGTGTGAATAGCATCAACTGTGAAAGTGTAAGAAATTTTATATATATTAAGTATGATACCTACATGAGAGATTATGATGATGATTTGCCATTATTAAAGTGCTTTTGGAAAATTTCCATTATTTATGAGTTCTAAATTTTATTTTTCAATCTGGTCCACAGGAAGTTAGATTTTTGGAGTTTCTAACCAGCTAATTATCTAATAAAAATTCAATATAACACCTGCTCTTCCAGTTAACATTTTTTCTCTTCTGGTCAAGGGCAAATCTGGATAATGAAAGAATCTGTATATTCTCAGACTCTGAAATCCTTGAAGTGATATTTATTGCTGCTGATTTAAAAATAGGAGGGTAAGTGTCTTGAAGCATTTTATCTTTCCAATGCATAATTAATTACCTTGTTTAAAACTCTTATGAAGTAGGTGTTGCAGGTATTATAATCCTCATCTTACATTCATGCATTAATTCATTCATCTTACAAATATATATTAACAGATTAAAATAAAAGAAAAAACAAAGCCCCAGAGAGCTAGTAGATTTACCTCCAAGTCAACAGAAGCGGCTCCTGACAGCTTGGGATCAGAGCTCCTGTTTCTAGGTTCTGAATTTAGGGCTCTTCTCAGTAGAGCATCTTGCCTGTGTCTTGACACTCGTCTGTACCTTTTGGATATTTATTCTTGATGTCTTAACGTTGTTTATTTCCATTGTTGGAAAGATGTGGATGGAACCAGCACCTTATAAATCATCCCCCCACTTTTCTCTGAACTCCCATAGAAATGTGATTCTCAGCACTGCTGTAGCTTCAGAAGTCCTGAGAAATAAATACTTGAGGTGGCTTGTGTGCTAAGTCAGTTATATGGGATGGAACCACTTAACTGCTATGAGCAGCTGACTGCAGGTATTACTCAAAGTGGATGAGCCTTGTTTATTTTCTTTGAAGACTGATAATTATTTTCTAAAATGACTTGATGCATTCTCAAAACTTCACAGAAATTGGGTGAGGTATTCTATAATGAATATTGAATATAATGGCCCTCCCTCTTTGCATAGCAAATATCTCAACATACATGTCCTTTCTCAGACATACAGTTATGCTCAAGGGAACCTGTTGATGAGCTCTCTTGCACCTTCCACAAGTGCTCTTGCCCTTCTCCTCTCCACTTCCCCCTCCAAAGATGGGCTCCATCCTTCCCATCCACCTCTACTGAGTCCTTTACAGACCTCTGTGAGTAATAAAGCGATTTCATTTTCATTCTTATTTTTTTTCCCTATAAAGCTGTGTACTTTCCAAAGTCAGAGATGGATTTCGTTTCCCATTCATTTGTAGCCTCCAAGTCTTAACAGAGCACCTGGCACAAAGCAGGCACTCAGAAATGTTTGTTGGTGGAGGTGCAAATGCACAAAATTGGTGCTTTAGTCTTTGGTTAATTACATGCTTATTGTTGAGCAAAAGAAGTAAAAGGCTTTGACTATTTCCGGTGCTTTCCTACCATGCACAGAACGTTATGACTAAAAAGACACTGCCTCATAGAAGAGGTAAAAACATAAATGATGTGTAAAATGTCAATTGACTTATTCATCAGGCAGAGGTAGGTATTCATTCTGGGTCCTGCACAGGCTGATGACTGGATATATTAAGCAATGACAGGGACCCTGGAGGGGCTTAAAAGCTCGGTAGGAAGAGGTTGGCCTCTGATCAAGTAACTACAATAAACTAAATCAAAGGCCTAATGGAAAGAAAGAAGGAAACAGAAAATTAGAAAACTTCAAAAGAGATACAAATCTAGCTCTGGCAGGGAAATGACAGGAAACTCAGTTCCATGAGTTAGCACCACCAGCTGGTCAACAAGCAAAGGGCTCCTAACATTTAGATGAAATGTCACTCAGCATCATAGTGTGGTAGGTGTCTTATTTCTACTGTAGCATTTATTCTTCACACTCACCCTACAAGGTAAGCACCTGACTCCTTTATAGATAAAAACTTGGGACCAAGGAGATAAGGTCAATGGAGGGGTGGGGCTGTATTTATAGTGTTGGAGTCTAGAAAACTTGGGTCTGAATTGAGTCATGTGAAGCCTTTCCATCTGGAGGGGGATCTCATGGTGGCACCTACCTTACTGCCTACAAGGCAGGGAAGTGCTTATTAGCACAACTCTTACTTTAGAGGCCACCAAGAATCCACGATTTCTTCAGTTCCAGACCACACAGCCGGGAAGGGCAAGGCAGGACTGCACACCCATGTTCTGTCTATCCCAAAGCTTATGCTCTTCCCCCAACATTGTTGCCTTCTTAGACAAACTGAGTAACTTGACATGTATTCATTAGAATTTTGTCAAAAAGGCAGAATGTGGTTCTTCTGATCATATTCTTAAGGCATTTCTGTCTCAACAATAGATTTTGCTATGTGCTTGAGCTTTGAACCTAATCTCTCTGTCTGTATCTCTCTCTCTTTCATACACACACACTCACACACACAAATCTATATATAGATGTCTATGTGTGTGTGTGTGTGTGTGTGTGTGTGTGTGTTTCCTTGTGGCTATAATTATTCAGAGCTGGTGAGTGGTAGATGAAAGAAAGAAGAAATTAGGGCTCTTTCCTATGTTTTTGAATTTGGAGAGTAGGTCTAAGCTTGAGGATGTGAAGGAAGGTGATTTCAGGTTTGAGTATATTGGGTCTGAGCCTCCCCTGGGTTATGGAAGCATAGAGCAAAGTATTACTGGGAAAGACATTGCGAAGGCATCAACAGGAAACTGACCACATGACAGAGAAGGCCAGATGGGTTTGAGCATGGAGTTAAAAATGCCAGAAGCACAGTCTAAAAAGTGTGCCCATTGTTCCAGCTGTGTTACACAGACCAGGCCACTTTTGCAGGCAAAGCAGCAACAGAAGCAGACCTCGGGGGTTATCAGTTATGGTTGATCAGTCAAGAAACGGGTCCACTTCATGAGATCCATGAGGTTGCTTAGAGGGAGCTGGACCCCTATTCTGGAGGGCTAAGAGATGGGAATAGCCATTGACAGTCTTGGTCTTCATTTCCAGCAGTCAGCCAGGCAGGGTCCCACTTTCTTGGAGAGAACTGGTTTCCTTGATGATATAGAGTCCCTCTTGCTTGCCCTGAGGAAGGACTTGCTCTTTTGGTTCCTTCCTCCCCCTTTCCTGCCACACAACAGCTCAGGACTTCACACTCTCATGCCCACATAGAGTCTTTGGTCCATGAGTCATTTACATTTGCCATCCCGTGAAACTTTGTGTGTGTGTACTGGTGGTTGATTTGCACAGTCCCCTTTTCTGATCTCCTGGTCTCCATGCATGGCATCAGAGATACTGGCATTTTAACTCTGACAGCAACTTCTCCCATAAGCCTGTGTGCAAAAACATGTGCATGTGTTTTGCTGGTAGACATTTTATTTAATGGAGCCCCCTGGCCTATTTCTAGTACAGCTCCTGCTTTTCCATAGGGGAACTTCTAACGTGTGTAGGTGGAGAAAAACCCACAAACAAGTCTCAGCAAATCGAATAAAGAGCAGAATGTATGCATAAGGTTTTGTGGGAAATTGGATTAGGTTGGGGTTCATTGCATTCCCAAGAAATCTTGGCGAGTCTTCAAATTCACCAAATAAACTGGGGCAGAGGCTCCCTCCAAGCCAAAGACACAGCACAGGCAGATTTTATTTTGGCTGCTCTGTTCAACTGGTTTGACACGAGCAGCCAAAAATCTGTACTCCACCAGCCTAAATTTAAGTCGGTTTATTATCTCACAAGCCAGCTGTCCATAGGTAGGAAAGTGGCATGTCTGCCCTGACCCTGCTTCCCTGGGACCATTTTGTCTGTAGGTTTTGCTTCATCAGCAGTTTCCAGGTATTGCATCGAGGTACACCGTGGCGAGAAGAGGACGGGCTTTCTCTTCCTTGTTTCTCTTCTTCAGATGCAGAAACATTCCCCATAGGTGCCCTGGCAGCTTCTCACCTCACTGCCCTGAACAGGGCACATGCCTGTCTCTAAAGCAGTCCCTTATCAGGGGTATGAGATTACCATAATGGCCTTTGACTGTTTGGGATTTGTCTCCCAAGCAAGATGAAGTCATTTTTTTTTTTTTTCTGAGAGGTGCCATTTGAACAATATTATTATTCTATCAGTGAAGAGGAAGAGGAGTATGGGATTTTAAGTTTGGATAACCAGCAGGGTTTGCTATAGCTACTCTCTACTATAATACTTTTCATTTTAAAAGAGATAAAAAAAAATACAAAGGGTACTATTAGAATAGAACCACGCTCAAGAGGACAGACAGATTCTAGGGCAAGAGACTGGTTATGAACAGCCTGGCATCATTATAAAGAGAAACCTGGAGATGCCAGGAACTGGCTGCCTGTGTACAGCGGCCACAGAAGTATCAAAGTATCTCCTGTGTAACCACTGGACTCCACAGAGAGTGAGGGACACCATGTCAGATACCTCTGCTCACTATCAGCAAGGGTGCTGTTTGGGAGTTGACAGTCATGGTGTGCTGCTTTGTGTGCAGTTTTAGAGTCTTGGCCACTAGGTTTTCTTGCTGGAGATTATCCTTGTAGAAGAAGATAAGGTGTCCTTGGCATGAAACTCCCTCTCACATATGCATTTACACAGATCACACACACACACACACACACATTTATTTTTATGCATATTAAACCATCTCTGTTCTTAGCAAAAGTCATGTCAATAAATCAATAAGTAATTAAAATGGAAACATTTAGTCCGAGAAGGGTATCATCTATATGGAACCAAATAACCTCACCCCCTATCTTCATCTGGTTTTCAGTTTTTACAAATGAATTTATGAGAGACAAGCAAAAACTCATTACTGTCGCAGAAAAAAATGAGCAAACTGGGGGTTGCAGATGGGTTGTTTCCAGAGGTCATGCAAAGGTAATGCTTAGATGCAGGCTGGTTAGGTTACCCATAAGTACAGTGACTTTTCATTATTGGAATCCATTGTGAAATGGTGTGGACCCCTTCTTAGTAAGGATGTTTGTGATGCACTTAAATCTTAGTAATAATTTCCAATTATATATATCATCTTTTCCTTACAACCACACATCTTTCTTCAGAGTAACGCTATCTACTATTAGTTTTTACAGTATTGTTTCAAAGAAGATGGAAAGATCTCAATAATACCATTAGTGGGACAGAGATGGAACTGTAGAAAGAAGAGAAGAAAGTCAGGAAGTCCTTGTTATCTGGGTTTTTGTGAATGGAGTCTCCACAGTTGTGAAGCTTCACAGAGAATGAATTCACAAATAGCTTGAAAATAGTCATCACTGAATTGGCTACTTATGAAATCAATCTCCATTCAAAATCAGTCCCCACTTCACACTAGAATCTTAGTCAACATCATTACTGGTCTCACTTGTAAAATATAGTCCTATAAAAATATTTTGTGGACTATAAAACAAGTTTTAAAATTTTCCAAAAAAGGGAGAAGATTTCACAAATTAAAAAAGTCATATTTTAGAATTGCTGGGATCCACATACAGAAGTATTGACAAGTGATGATGTGGCACAGACATTATGAGATATTATTTGAAGAGGGGGAGAGCCTCAAGGAAATGACAGTCTAGGCATTATACAAGAGGAAGGCATGAATCCCAAAGAAATTACAAAATACTTGGGTTTTGTAAAATAACTGTCTTTATGATTATTCTGAGAAAGTCCAACGTAAAGTGAAGAATATGTTACAAAATCATGGGAGTTTGGAAAAGTTATGCCAAATAAGGAAACACAAAGACAATTCATTCTTTGTTTTTAGAATTAGAGGGTAGTTATAACTATAACTTGATTTTTTTAAATTTGAAATGTAAGTTAAATATGCTGAATTTTATTAAAAACACCAATCAAAATATTTTTCATTCATTTTTTAAAGAACTTTGGTTCCCATTTCAAAAGAATTTACTTTGTATGGCCCTTTTGCAGGTATGCATTATCATTAAGTAATGTAGATCATCTATCGATGTTCTTCTCTTTCACACAATCTCATAGACTATTTTTAGTCGGAGACTAGAAAAACACAGCATAAGGGGTGCTTGGAATGGAAATATATAAAATTATAAAATATATAAAATTATAAAATTATCCTTATGAACAGAAGTGATGGGTGGGTATTCTGGGATGCATGGACCACCTGGCGCAAAAGAACAATGTCAGTCTAGAGTGTCAGCACTAGGCCTTGTGTGGAAAGAGGGTCTTTGCAGGTATTATCAGTAGAAGTCATGCTCAATTTTAGGGTGTGCCCTACTCCAATGACTGTGTTCTTATCAGAAGGGAAAACCACACACTCAGAAGCTCAGCCACGTGAAGATGGAGACAGAGCTGGGAACACTGCATCTGCAAGCAAGGGGTCTCAGGCTCACTGGCAGCCATGGAAGCCAGAAGGAGGTAAGGATTCCTCCCTAGTGTCTTCTGGGAGAGTCAGCTCTACTATTCCTTTGGTTTTGAACTTCTCACCTCTGGAAGTGTGACAGGATAAATTTCTCTTGTTTTCAGCCATCCTGTTTGAGGTACTTTGTCATGGCAGCTGGGGACACTGACCCAAGGATGACTTTACAGACTACATTATAAAGGCTCTGCCCTTCCTCTTGGCTCTCTCTCCTGGCTTTCTAATTCCAGAAGGTTAGCTGACACGTCATAAAGTACTCAGGCAGCCCACAGAGAGGTCCCAGGGTGAGGAGCCAAGGACTCTCGCCAATGGCCGTGTGCAGGAGCCATCTTGAAAGAGGACCTTTCAGCTTCAGCTAAGAAGTCAAATGATGTGAGCCCCTTCAGTCAAGAGGTCATATGACCACAGCCCCTGCCCACATCCTGCCAGCACCCTTCTAAGAATCCCTGAGACAGAGCCCCAATTAAGCTGCTTTCAAGTTCCTGACCCACAGAAATCTTGCATTGATAAATATTCATTATTTCCAGCCCCTGAGCTTTGGCATAATTTTATATAGCAATGAACAACAAATACAGTCCCCTTTGTTCTCTCAGATCCAATTTCTCCATCTCCAAAGATCTTGAAGAATCATTGCACATGCATTGAGAGCTGAACAGAGATTTCTTCTCCCAAGGCTCTGATAACTTTCCATAACTTAATTTCTACTCTTAACCTTCCTCATTTCTTTGACAGATGAAAAAGTAGGCTTCTTTCTTTCATGGAGCTCAATGCCACAAAGACCCATTCTCTTTGAGATGTAAAGACTCTCAAAAAAGGGTGATTGCCATTTTCGTGAATGAGCTGTATTATTTTTTTACCACATATATTTCCAAAATGATCTGAGGTCTTTCAGATTTCTTTGGAGATGTTCTTAGAGGCAGAACCTAAGACTGGCATTCTATCCAGTAAGTTTTAGAGGATATGTGAAGGGGCTTCCATGTGAACAGCTGGACCCTGGCTCCCTGATTCATTTCAAAGCTCCCTAATGGCAGCTGTTACTCTGACAACTTTTCCAGTTAGGATCCAAAGGTGGGAGAGGATCTTTGAGAATGGAGCAGCGAGAAGACAGGTACTTCATGGATGTGCAACAGGTTTCCAGAGGCAGACATTGGTCATTGCCTGATTTAGCACAAATTTATCGAGTACCTGCTGTGCATTGGACACCAGATTTTAGGTCCTGGATATGCAAAGAAGAATGAGGTAAAGGCCCATTACTGTCCATCAGAGGATCCAAAACCATAAACAGATCACAATATGCCACAAGAACAATAATGGAAATACAGGCAAAGTTGAATGGAAACCCACAGTGTGGAGAGTGGTGACAGCGAAAGGAAAAGCAGGGTCTGAAATTGGGGTCCCTGATGACTTCATGGCTGTGGCATGCTTGGTGCCTGGGGAAGTTTCTATGCAAAGGTGCAGGTTGCCTAGTTGCTATGGTAATGCCCTCCATGAGGAGGCTCTCTGTACTAGAGGCTTAGCCTCTACCATGATCTCAGGCACACAGCTCCTGGAAATAAAGGAACTCTTCTGCTAGACAACCACAATGATTCACCAGTTCTGCTGCTTCTGAGCCTGCCCGCATAACAGTAACTTTAAACAACGGACTTTCTTGAGAGCTACCCAAAGCTCCTAACATTGCACATTGCAACTATAGTATATAACAGGAATAAGCTGCATAATGTTGCTAACTCTGTAACTTTCATGAATACAAAGAATAATGCTTGCATAGTCTTTAATCTGATTAATGAAAAACACATAATAAAGATTGCTGGCATAATTTTTTTTAGACCTGCTTCTCCATCAGAGAGCAGCGCTCCACCCAATTCCAGCTGTTATGTTCAAAATCTGCGTACGGGACTCTTTATTTATTTTTATTTTTTAATTTTTGACTGTTTATTTTTCTAATTTCCCATTGCCCTTTGCCAGAAACTGCTAGTTTGGCTGGGCTGCTCACGGCACCATAGGAGATGATGTGAGCTTGCCAAATGCTTTTTTAAACTTAAGAATCTTTTTGCCTTGAACACTCGTTCACTGTTGGAACTTGTACAGGAAGCACCTCTGAGGAGATAACTGTGTCCATCTAATGCTGAGGGAGGAGAAGGCAGAGCAGAGCTGAAGAAGCAAAGGCAAGTAAGACACAAGCTTAGTACTATAGGCTCATACCCCATCAGTGAATGCGCCAAGCTCTGCTGCTCATCTGAACATAGAAGTCCTGAGCTGGGGCTGCCTATGGTCAGAAATGCCAGCTAATCCTATGTAGTGGGTGCTATGTAATACTCTAGGAGTTTTACAAACATTAGCTCATTAAATCCTTGTAACAACCTTCAGAGGTAGGTACTACTACCATTTTTATTTCACAAGTGAAAAAAACTGAGGCAGAGCAGGGTTCAAACCTAGGCAGTCTGGCTCTCAACTATGCTCCTCCATATCAATTGTTCAATGGTACTGAGCATCAGCAAAGAAGATGCTTTACTCTTTACTACCATTTTTCATTTGGAATATGATTTATAACTGGTGCAAGGCATAATTGCAAGCAAATTATACAGGTCTCACTCTGGCAAGCTTGCTGTCACACCATTGGGCTGATTTGTGTCTGTGCTTGGTAGATACATTTTTGAAAAGCAAAGGATCAGGAGGCAGACTCAGCTGTTTCATGATCATGCTGTAGAATGGCTGACCCAGATCAATGCATCACTGTACATTTTTTAATTCTATATAAATTTTAATGTAATATTTTGGAATGCAATTAATTGAGTGTGCTTGTTGTTGCCTGATCAGTTGGATGTGGAATGATATGGACTGCTCTTGTTAGATAATATATCTAGGACTCTTGTTTGAGATTCTGGATGCCAGCTAGGGAATCTCTGCAGCTCATCACAGATTTACTTTTAATAGAGGCTGCTCAAGAAAAGAGACTCAGTCTCACATTAGCTGTGCTGTCTCAGTCCTTCCCTTTTTAATCTGCGGATCCAAATATTTTGTAAGTAGGTAAAATCCTTAACCTATCCAAGAATAATATAATCTGACAATGAGTAGTGCAATCTTTCATCTCCTGGGGAAATTTCTCTAGAAGACAAACAGAATAGCCTCCTTCCAAAGCATCCTCTGCCTTTCTGCTAGTTTGAAGTTTGTATCATTATAGGAATCACATCAGATTTTGATGGGATAGGGGTGGTGCATGGAATTGTAGATATTTAGAGATGTGCATGATGCCAAAATTCTTTTGTGTCCATTATTGCAGTGCATGCTCGAATAGAATATTCCCTACATTTTTTTTTTCAATATCCTGGCCACTTGAGGTATAATGAGAAGGTATTTCATCCTATTCCAAAATGCACTTCTTCTGGGCTGGGGATGTGGCTCAAGCGGTAGCGCGCTCGCCTGGCATGCGTGCGGCCCGGGTTCGATCCTCAGCGCCACATACCAACAAAGATGTTGTGTCCACCGAGAACTGGAAAATAAGTATTAAAAATTCTCTCTCTCTCTCTCTCCTCTCTCACTAAAACAACAACAAAAAAACAAAATGCACTTCTTCTTCTTCTTCTTTTTCTTTTTCTTTTTGCATTATCCAATCTATGAACTTGAGATGTAGCTTCCAGTTGTTAGCACCTTACAATTGCTGTCATCTTGGTGGTAGCAGGGGTATGGTACATAAAATCATGTTGCTTTTTATAATGGTTGAAATCTTTGGGGTTGTGTGGAAGACTGTTTGTACAGTATACTGGGGTTAATGCATGAGGCTTTTTCTGGGTGAAGGCAGCTGTCCGAGGACCCCTGTAGCCTCAGGTTGTGGACAGGACCTGTTGGCTGAGAAACTTGATATCTTCTGTGCTCCACTTGTGACACACCAGGAGAGCAGCTCTGCCTCCTCACCATCTCTGCCACCCTATCTAGGAAACAAATCCTAACCACACTTTCGCAATGAGAGGCTTTTGTGGGCTGTTCATGAATTTTCTTACACGGAGAATTTTTCATATAACCTGACATCAAAGAATCTTTTTAGTTATTGCTGTGGGTTTTTACAGAGCTCTGACTAGGGTAAGGCATTAACCTTGGATGCAAAATTTAGAGGGTGTCAAAATTTTAGTGATCAAGATAATGAATATTTTTCCATGCAACTAAAAAAAAATCAAAACCAAAAAAAAAAAAAGGGATGGAAAAAAATCAAATTTTAAAACAAAGACAGGTTTTGACTCTTAATCTAGCTGATGCACCTCCTCATTGTTTTACCCTAATCTTGACTCTGTTGGATCCTGCTTTGATTGTTTAAAACACTGTACTGAAATACTTTTTTTTTTTTAAATCTTGATTGCCAAGGATTTGGTGTCCCCTTAATTTTTGTTCTGGAGGCCACTGCCTTACTCCCTCCACATGAATTTCTACTCTGATTACATTTCTGATACTAGATTGATTATTTCTAATTGTGTGCAAATTGGCCTGATAGTAACTCTCCCCTCACTCATGCACTTGTTCAAAAAGCTTAGGATGTCTGCCAAGTGCTGTGCCAGGCACTGAGAATACACTGATGACAAGACACAGTACTGGCCTGTGGAGGACCCTGGTATGCAAATAAAAATAGGAGTAATATATCCCTTAGGGGTGTTGTAAAAACATCCATTCATTGATTCATTCTGAAATATCCACCTCTGTGTATGCCAGCCACCATACAGGCCAGGGACACCTGGGAACACAAGAAGAGAATACTCACTTCTATTTGGATCAGTAGGTCCTTACAAAGTGCTCATTTATAGAGGTCTCACGGGAGGAGGTAGCAAGAAATCCTTTTGGAACGCAAAAATTGCCATGGCTAGTTCAAAGGCAGCCCCTTAGCCTAGAGCTTAATAAGACACATTTGATAAATATACATTTTGTTCAAGGAGCGTTCAAAGGAATGAATTCCTATAAGTAAGGAGGTGATGTCAAAGTGGCCCTCTGCCCACTTGGAATCTCTTTGTGAGCCTTGATTCTGGTGGGTTTGCTTCAGTGGTTCTGTTACTCATTAGCTGTGTGACCTTGGTCAATTTACTTAATCTTCCTTCAACTATTTCCTTTAATAAGGTCAATACCACCAAATGTGCAGGTCTTTAGCAAGATTATGGATCTGCAAAGTGCTTCATAAAGAGTCTGGCTTCCACAAGGTACTCGGTGGATGTGCATTTCTCTCGTTTCCGTCTGTTTCAGTGGAATGGTAGGTCAGAAAGTCAGAGTGAACTCCACACCATCCAAACTTAAGGGGCAAATAGATTTCACGGTTGCTTTTATGCCAAGGACTCTGACCACACAAAGAATAGTATCACTCTGTTTCTTTGCATTAATATCCTATAAGCAAGGTAGTTAAGGAATTTGAACTATTTAAGTCCATTTCCGCCAGCACAGATGGACTGGCTTCTCCAGAAAAAGAGGCCAAAGCGGGGTCTTCAGCAATAGCTTCCTGAAGATGTGTATCAAGGACAGGAGGAACCCACAGGCTGGGAGCAGGGGAGCCCTGAAGGCTACAGTAGAGATGCAAATTGGGGCTGTGTCATGAAAACAAAAGTTAAGCCATAAAATGTCACTTCACATGCAATTTAAGAGAGATCTATGAGAAATAAACTTTACAAAACTGCTCACATATATCAGTGTATTACAGGTGCCTGGCAAAACATTGTCATGAAAATATGCAGTGTGCTGTATGTATAAATCTGTCCTGCATTTTATGGTTCCATATACAGAGTCATAATGTATATAAAATAGAGGAACATGGAGAACCAGTTCATTGCTTTAACCCATGATAGTCAAATGGATTGGAATGATCCATCATCCCATACAGCATCAAACCAAGAGAGTTTACATCTCAAAAGAATGCAAGCAGCAGCAGCAGCAGCAGGTCCCCTGGCATTCATTTTTATTGGGTAGCAGGTAGGTCAGGAACAGACTGAGATTTCTTGACTGCCAATGATGACCAAAGTCTCCCTAAGTACATTGCATTCATTATCTCATTTCAGCCAGGGACTATTGTTCCCATTTCAGAGGTGGGAGAATTGATACCCAGAGCTGCTGAGTTAATATAGAAGGGCACACAGGCAGCAGATGGTGCCCTGTAGTGCAAACCCTATGAAAGCAAGTGCTTTGTACAACACTGCATCCTCAGCTCTTAGAACAGTGCCTGGCACTTAGGAAGTGCCCAATAATATCTGGTGAGCCAGTGAGTGGAGATAGAAAACCCAGGCTCAGCTGACTTTACATTGGATGCTCTTCTCCAATATTTGCACTAATGAGAAGAGCAGAGAAGCTTTCTGTGCAGAGGAGACATTCCTGGGGTGCACTGAGAGGTGTAATCTCTGGAAGGAGAGGTTGCAGAGAAACTTTGGGAATCTTCACTGTGTTACCAGCAAGTTGCTTCTAGGAGCTGAGTAGACTGTGCGGACTAGGGTAGAGGTAGCCTGGGATCCAGAAAGAGCAAGATGCAGAAAGGTGGCAGACCCAGTTGTAAGCCTCAGCACCATCTCTTGTTAGCTGTCTGACCTTGGAGATGTCACCCTCCAAAAGGAGCATATTAGTGCCCACTTTATTATATTCTAGGCTGGACCCAGTTTCACAGACCCATAGAGTGTGCACAACCCTGGGGAACCCTGGAGTTGTGTAACACAGCAACCCTGCTCTGGGATAGAGGAGTGGTGCACAAGAGTGAGAATCCACAAAGGAAGTCGGCCAAACCTGAGTCCAAATGCTTGCTCTGCCATTCTCAGGCTCTGCCACCTTCTCTGCCTCAATTTCCTTATCTGTAAATGGGAATGAAAGCAATAGAAACCTCCTAGGTTGTTTTGAGGATGAAATGAATTAATACATACAAAGCCCTGGAAGACGTGTCATAAGTACTTGAGGAATATTTTATTATTATTATTTTATGTCATTTAAACACTGAACACAATCCATTTTATGGTCATTTTTGCAGTCTAGACCGGAAGCTTCTGGAAATCAAGGATTATGTCTGCTCATACATTTATCACCCTTTGCCCAGTGCTGGGAAAATACTGAGTCTTGCTAAATATTTGTTGTATTAATCTCAACCAGCTGTTTAAAACATAAATTTAATCTTTCACCTTGTCTCATCATGAATTAACTTCTTCTGCTTCAAATCTTGGGACATTTGAGCCAAATACCTATGAACTTGTTTTAATTAAAATGTTTAAATTTCACTAAACTTCAGATTTTGCTAAATTTTCCTCCCCACCCCTCTTAGTCCCATGTCAAATCCTCTTATTTTGAGAGAAATTAAAGAAAATCTTTTTAACTGGCTATCTGCCAGGAATCCACACATGATAAAGGCTCCTATTTGAAAGTAATTCTTTATCTGCTGCTGTTCTTTGTGCCAATACAATTAAATAGGAAAAAAAAAACCCATAAAGGCAACACTTTCTACCCAGGACCCAGCATAATGTACCCTTTAAACTTTCTGGGTCCAGAGTTAGAATCTAGGTCACTTGGCACTGTGTCTGCCACTTTCAATCTTCATTTGTGTGCGACAGTATGGGGATTGTTGGGCACACATCCACAACACGGTCCAGCTCTGTTCAAACAGATCACAGCTTCCCTACATTAGAGGGAAGAGGATTGAGGTTTCCCATACCTGCCACACCATAATGGTGAGTGGAAGTGACCAATTGTTAGAGAAATTAGAAAATTAGGCAACCCCCCCCCCGAACAAACCCATTGATTTTCTGAATTATGGTAGGAATTTGGGTAACACTTTTAAAGTAGTAAATAATGTATAAGTTATAGTTCTAGGCTCTCACTATTATATGATTTAATTTAGTCACCACAGAAAATAAGGTAGGGACAATGAATCTCTAGATTATAGATTGAGAGAGGTCAAATAATTTGCCCAAAGGCATACAGCTGAAACACAAATCCAGGTCTGAATCTAAATGCAGTGTACTTTAAACAGTTGGGTTCTGGATTCAAAAGGATCTAGATTTAAATTCTAGGTCTACCTTTCAAGAACTCTATTGTGCTGGGGACTCTATTTGCTTTCTATGTCTTAGTTCCACCATGTGTAAAGTGGAAATAGCAATGAGCTCTGGCTACTTGGCATGTCCATCCCACTTAAGCAGATGTGGCCTGACACCCTGGGAGCCCCCAGACCCAACAGGGGCATTTGTGCATGATTCTGGACGTGGCCGGGTCACCTCCTGGTGCATTTACTCCATCCTTGGCCCCGAGGTTCTCCACGCCCATTCACTCTTTGTGTCTACTTTAGGCCTCCCTGGTGTTGGTGACCTGTTGCACAAACTTGTTTCCTGACTGCAGGCACAACTGACCTGAGTTGCACTTCAGATATTCACTCATGGTTCCTGTACTTGACCTTGGGTGAGAGGCTCCTTCTCTCCACCAGGATTCCGAGGCTGCCTCTGGCCAGTTGGCTTGCTCAGTAGTTCAGGCTCAAGGTCCCTCCTAAGGAGGTAACTCTGATCCAGAATGAGAAGCCAAGGCCCAGGCAAATAGGTTCCCGGAGTAGGGATGGCAGCAGCTTCCGCCCTGCTGGGCATTGTTAATTTTCAGCTCCCATGCCTGGGGAATCTGGATGAACAAATAGATGGCTGAGAAGTCCCTTCCTGAGGGCATCAGCCTTTGAGGACAGCAAGCTCGGCTTTTGCCATCCTCCCAGGATGTTACAGGGTCCCTGAGCCTGTGGTGACCCTCATAGGGTATCACAGAGGCTTCCAGGCCCATTGATCATGACCTATACAAAGAACTGGAGACCATTCAGATGAGTCTCACAGAGGATTCAGCAAATCAAGGGATAGCGTGGTCACTCACTTCCTGAACATTTGGTGCATGTTGGGTCAAATGCTTCATGGGCCCATCTCATTTAATCCTCATGTTCATCCCCTTTACAGACAAGGAAGTGGAAGCACACAGGAGTTGAGTAACTGTCCTGTGGTCACTCTGGATTCTGTTCTCCTATGGCTTTTCTTGCTAATCCATTTGTTTCTGGGGGAGACTGAGAGTGAAACCTGAGCAGAGAAGTGAAAACCCATCACTTTTACACTAAAATTACCCTGAGTGTGAACATCACTGAACCCTTCTGCTTTGCGACTTTGGCAAAGTTGCTTTGTCCTCATCTCCTCATGTAGAACGTGGAGAATAATACCAGCTCAAAGAGTCACTATACAGAGGGAGGGGATAAAAATAATTAGGATAATTACTTATTACCAAGACCAGAGTGTCTGAACAAAACCAGGCAGTCTATGTTTGTTACTTTTATTGTTCTGTGAGAAAGCACTTGGTGAAATCTGACTTTTTAAATCTACAGTGGCAAGATCACAATAGGTACCATATTTAAAAAAAAGGTTTTTAAATGTAGAGAATTAAACTATCAGATACCATAGACTGTAAGACACATTGCAATGTCAGTGATACAAAGGGCAAAATATAGTGTAGGATACTGGTTACGGTTTGGATGTGAGGTGTCCCTCAAAAGCTCACGTTGTGACACAATGCACGAAAGTTTGGAGAAGAAATGATGGGCCTTAGCGGAATCAGTGAGTTGATGGGATTAACTGGAGTGTTAGGGTGTGGCTGGAGGGGGTGGGAATTGGGACGTGGCTTTAGGTATATATTTGTACGTGGAAAGTGGAGTTTCTCTCTCTGCTTCTTGATCACCATCATGTGAGCTCTTTCCCTCAGCCACATTCTCTTGCCATGATGTTCAACCTCATCTCCAGCCCTGAGGAATGGAGCCAGACTTCTATGGACTGAGACCTCTGAAACCGTGAGCCCTCAAATAAACCTTTCCTCCTCTATGTTTGTTCTGCTCAGATCCATTAGTCATAGCAGCAAAAAAAACCTGACTAAAACAGATACCAACGTAGAAGCAATCCAGAAAGCATTTGGGATCCTCTCCTACCTCCTCCCCCAGCAAAGAAGGAAAAGGAGGCAAGGAAACCAGTACAGAGCCCATTACCGGGACCACAGGGGACCAAGAAGCCACTGGCCCAGGTGCTCACTGAGCCAGCTTGCTCTGGTGGGTAATGGGTGGGTGCAGTCACGGGCTGCCTGGTCTCTCCATCCTTCATGGAGCCGCGATAGTTTCATGATGTTGAAATCTAGTATTATCTTGAAGTCAAGAGAGGTAAGGGAAAAGTTGTAATGAATTCCTTCTGTGGATCTTTAAAATGTCAATATTTGGACCACATCAACGATCAGTGAATGAGAAGAGGCTGCAGAGTGAGAGCGAGGAAAGGGCAATGTACTTGGAGCCTGGAGACTGAGTCCTGACCCACTTTCCTCCCTAATTACCTCCAGGATGTGGGTTGGTCCATTCACCTTTGGACCCAAGGACACCACCCACCAATGAAAAGGATGGAGGAAATAGTAAAGTTCTTCTAGCTCTGAATAAGCCCATGTCCAGCCCAAGGGCAAATGTGCCAGGGTTAAAGCTGGAGATGATATTAGAAAACTGGACTTTTTCATTGTCTCAAGTATTTCCTATCCATGCCCTTAACAGTCCTGGCCTCTTGCAGCCAGAGATTTCTACCTGCAGGAGGACCAACGTGCTTTTTAAAAAAACAAAAAAACAAAAAAACAAAAAAACAAGTGTTCCTAGGGCTGATCTAATCGCAGTGTATTGGAGAGTTTTCTTTCACTCCATCCAGTAGCATTGGCAGAAACTCTGCACTCTAAACCCCTGCTTTACTTCCTGATGTTAATTCTGGTTATTTAAGGGGTCACTCATTTGAAAACAGGTGAGGGAGACATTTCAGTAAAATGACGACAATAACAACTCCCCAAAGTCCTGAATGCTTTACATGAGACCACAGGAGTCTGGAAACGCTTAATACAACAGGATAGGTAAAGGAAGTGGCCACCAAGGAGCATGAAAATAATGACAAGACCCACAAATCACAAACAAACAACTAGGAAACTCAGAGCAGTGATACAGATGCAGCTCAAATCAGCCTCCGTTGACTTGGTCCACACCTGGGAGGAATGCAAAGCTGAATAGGCCACCATTTTTGTCCCCAGGAGCTCTCGTAGGCTCATAGGGCAGAGAGGAAGATGCTAGATCCCTCACCACAGCCTGTCTGTGGAAGTAGGACCATAGGACAGGCTCTAGAGGTGGGGAAGGTCGGATGGATTTGAACAGGTTGATAACACGATTCAACATCTGAAGAGACAGGAACTGGCATCCAGATGCCTTGGGGAGTATGAGCAAAGTCCACAGTTTAGGATAATAATCCAGGGTGAGTAGGGGCTGCACTATGAACTTCCCGTGTGTTTGTGTGTGTGTCTGATGTAGGAGACAGACTGAGAGATACAGACAGATTGATTTCATCTTCTCTGCAATGCAGAGTTAGGAGGGAAGTGACATGGCAATTAGTTAAATCAAAATCTACAAAATTATTATCCTCCAAATGAATTAAAATGGCTTTTTCTACAAAAAACACAGGCATGTTCCAATTGTGATCCCATTGACTCCTCACCAGGATGCTCTAAAATACATATTATCCCCATTTTAAAAGACGAGAACTCCAAGGTTCTAGGAAGGGACCTATCTGCATATCATGGCAGAGGGAGACTAAAGTAAAGGTTATCAGAGTCAAAAGGCTGCCTGGCTCCCACCTGCAGGGTGCACTTCCCACCCTGTGCTGTTGATTATATCTTCCAAGAACAGGATCCATATTTGAAGAGTTGGAGCCCTGGATGGAACGCACCATCATTAGCAGAACTCTTCATGGTTTGCTCTTAGGCATCCCCAGTGCCACACTGTGACACACTACATAATAAGCTGGATCATGATACTGCCCCAATTTTCCTGCCATGATAGGGTGGAACCACATATGGCTCATTTTTTTTTCCTATTCTAGCAAGAAACTGCTCTAAGGTTTAGGGGAAGAGCAATATTCTCACGTTCTATTCCCGTAGCCATCCTCATGTGAAAGGGCTGAAAATAGAACAGCCTCTCTTTATGATCTGGATGTTTTAAGAGACAGCAGATGACACAAGCACAATATTCTGTTTTCATAATTTTATGATTTCTTGACTTGTCGGCAGGAACAAGCAGAGTGGATGCTCTTTCTGATTCTGTGATAGTGTCTCCCCTTAAAAAAGACTCATTTTCAGCACCATCAGGGTTGAAATTGGTTGAAACACTCTAGGCTTTCTCTTTTGCCTTGATCAATCTTTGGAAGCTCAACTGCTAAAATTCAGGGCAAAAGGGAGTGGGCAGCTTCATATTGTCTTTTTTTCTGAATATTTGGAACTGTGATCTGCAACTATAAATATACCAACATGGAGAAGCACAGGTGAAAGGAACCGAGGCATCCTAAGTTCCTGGGACCCTCCATCAGCAATGCAAATCATGTACTTTCCTGGATTCCAGGTGTCTACCTGGAATCCTCAACTCGTAGTTTTCCTTGAGGAAGATTAGAAAATAAAGAAAACCATATGTTCCCCTTTAGGAAGCAAGAGTGAAGGGACATTGGCATTAAAGCAGAAGTGAAGTAGGCAGATGAGAGCTTCTTTTCATACAGAGAAGGCCTGGCTGAGATTTACCTAGTGCTCTTTGCTCAGGCTATTCCCACAGGGAGGTTGAGGAAAATGGGCTTGTGCCGAGACAAGGAGTACCCCTAGCCTACCCATTCCCACCAATTTCAGTGCTTTTCTGAACAGATTTCAAGCTACAAAACACTCAGAGGCTGTATAATAGCTCCAGTTCCAGATGAAAATGTTAGTCATTTCATTATATGCACTCCAAAAGGGGTATATAAAAGTTGTTTACAAGGGTAAAGCCCTAGCTCTGAAGGCTGGCTTTAAGAGTTCCTTCTACCTTGCCATATTTTAATCCTTTGAACCTGCAGCAACAATTACATTTTTATAACTGCTAGCATAGGAAGTTATTAAAACACTTGGCTCCAATGTGTCTTGGTCGCTGCCTCTGCTGGAATGTTGTAAATTGTTATGACTAGCACATTTGTGCAAACCCACCGAGGAAAACATCATATTGAAATAATTTCAGTGGTTTGCGAAAGGAAGTTAAAGATGGATTTCAAAGCTAGGCCAAGAGATACAGTGATTGAGAGAAAGGGTTCTGGAGTTTCGGGGGACTAAGCTTGAATCCTAGAGCTGCCTCTCAGGTGATCCTGTCCTTATGTGAGAGCATCACTTAGCTTCTCAAAGTCTCCCAATAAAAGTGGGTTATTACTATTATTGAATTGATGTCATTTTCCCTTCTGCATCAGAGCAGGGTTCTCGAACCTGTGGCAGACTTGAATTTTATCGCCATATCCATACAAGAAAGCATTGTAAGCATTTACTAACAATATTGAAAGTGAATAATGATACACTCTACTCTGTGCTTTCTTCTAGGGGTTCTACCCTACAGCAAGATTTCCACTCGTACCCTGACTTGTTTGTAACTGAAAGGAGGCAGGTACACTGTAGTCAGCATCATGCATGAGTACAGTAGCACCTCCCTGTTGCCATATTTGTTACATTTTCCCTTACACTGGAATTATTTGGCCTGCAATGGTGGCCAGGATTACACTATTGGCTGTATTTGGTAATAACCTTGGGACACCCAGTCACTCAGGCAGGCACAACATCCCTTGTACCACATGTCACACAGCCCACATGTAAGGACTTTAAATATTGGAATTAGGAAATCCAAGTTCAAGTTCTGGCTCCATCCCCTGTAGGATCATATGATCTTAGATGCATTACATAAACCCTTCAAGCCTCAGTTTTCCCATCTGAAAATGGAAATAATAATATTTTTTATCACACAGAATTTTTGGGAGGATTAAAGAATAAAACAAGGAGCTTTGTAAACTGGAAAGAGCCTCAAAACTGATTTACTATTTATTTCTGGGAGGCAGGAGCTATCACTGTCTGATCATTTGCTTCTATGAACAACTCTGAAGGTTTCTCAGACTAAAGGTTATCATAACACATGTAAAAACTAAACACTGCATTTCCAAGTCAAAAGTTGGAGCAGTGGGATTCCATAAATCTAGAGTATGATGGAGAGAGGCAAGGGATTGTTTGTCCAGGTACACGGCTGATTCCAGGGATGCAGAAAAGAAAGTATGTCCGTAGAGAGCAAGGTTCACGTCTAAATTATTGGAATCAAACTTCTCTACATGTTTCTCCCTTCCTTGCAGATGTATCCCATTTCATCCTTATGTCCTTTCCAATCCCATTCCCGGAAGCCCTTTCTTTGGTCTCTCTTGAGGCACTTTGGACTTAGCACTCATCAAGCATTAATTTTTAAATGGAAGATGCTTTTACAGGACCCAGCACTGACCCCATGAAATTAGCCCTTCCTATTTAGAACCATCCAATTACGGAGAGGCTCAGACACAGCAGATTTGCAATTCTCCTCGCCTCACCACTCCTAAGCCCTCTTTTGCAGCATTCTCTAGTTTTCTTTCTCTGACATTCAGCAAATCGAGAGGCTGAAAGTCTGACATCTAAGAGTGGGCCAAGTATGTGCTATGTATTCGGACTATGGAGGAGGTGGGCCCGCTGTTCCTTGCAGCAGAGCTTTAAAAATAACTTCTGAAGAAATCGACTAGTTGGTGGTTGGCCAGTGTCCACCCTGGGTTCTCCTAGAGACAATTTGGAGGATGGATGCTTTCCCCATATTAATTGTCCTAAATGATTCCCAGTGACCTTGAACTTGGAGGATCAGAAGCAAGTAGATTTCCTCCTTTTTAGGCATGCAAAAGAAACAGGCTATACACTCTTAATGATGTGTTTATATATGCCAGTGATATTATATAAATGCTATATAAATACAGCAGAAGAGCTATTGATTACCCCCACCCCATTAAAATGCTTTGGAGGGCATTCAGAATAGAAGTCTGACAGCAGCCATGCACATGCACTGAGATTTGGAAAAAAAAAGAAAGGTGGATGAGAATGGGAGTAAGATATTGCACTGAGTATTTGATTTACTGCTCTCCCCCTCTTTTGACTCACCCCTGCTTGTGGGCTGTATTGGGCTGATCTCCTATTAAGCCAACAACAGAAACTGTATTCTTTGAGATTTTTAAAATAAAATAGCTTCTAGGCCACATATGAAACTATTGTCTGTCAGCTTCAAATACTTGGTTTTGAGATGCTGCGGCTGGGACGCTTGCCAATCACCTGTTTTGTAAGATGGAGCCTTGCCATCCTCCGCCAGTAGACGGCGCTAGAGAGAGAGACTGAGAATCTTGGGAGACAGGAAAGACTTGATACCCTTAGTGTTTGACTAAGTTCCTGGCAACCTGTTTGCAGCCTCCCTTTTCCCACTCTGGCAGCAGCAGTTTCACCCTGAAACAGCAATTTAATCCAGTTTGTAATTTCTCCAACATGGCAGAACCAGCCTCATCACGACCCCTCAGAGACATCAACACCATCTGGGGCTCCTCGGGGGTTGGGATCTCCTCAGCCCAAAGGTGCCAGCACTGGATAAATAACACCCACTTCTCAGAGGTCTGAGTTTGGCTCTCTTGGCCAGGCTTCTAGGATTTAATAATTCCAGTCTCTTCCTTTCCTTCTCCCTGCCCTAGAAGTGGTATCTGCTCCTTGCACCTGTTAGCTCTGTGATACCGTAGCATTCATTATCTCTGCATTTTCAGATCTGCAATACCTAGTTAGCCCTAGTTAGCCATACTTTGTATTAAATTCTCTCTGTTAAAAATACCCAGTATGGCTTCTTCCTCCTGACTGCCCTCTGATAGATACACCGTTTTTGCTATCTAACACGCCTGGCAGTGAGAGTTAACAGGATTTCTTTTACGCCGAAGACACAAATACATGCTCTATGGGTTACGTGGTGAAAGCTCACAAGAGACAGATGATATTAGAGAGAGATAATCTAGGAACCAAAGTAACCATTCATGCCTGAAAACTCTTCCTATTTTATGAAGCCAGATCACTTGAAAACCGTGTTTGGACCGTGGAGGCAATCCATATCTCATGGAGATACAGGGGATGTCAAATGAGATAATCATATAAAACACCTACCTAGAAGATTATAAACATTTAAAACAGACGAGGTAATTGTGTGCAAATGCTTTTTTAGCAGGGCAAGTGATCGTGCTGTTTCCTGCAAAGTTGTTATAGAAAAGGATACCAAGGTTTTAAAGACTTAAGCCAACAAAATTGGAAGCTGTATCCTTCTCCTGTTGTTATACAAAATTAGAAGGGAGAAAAAAGGACATTCCTTTTGGAAGAGAGGGTTTGAAGGGAGGGTGGTGGGGCAAGTTAATCCTGTTTAACTATTTTCAGACCTCTGAAGTAGATGAGGAACAGCACACTTTGCAAGGCCTAAGAAATCAAATTAAGACTGATAGAAGGAAGGAAGTAATTTCTACTCAAGATAAACAGGAATTCTGTAAAAGGAAGAAATAGTCAGAGGATTTGCTACCAGAGGAAACAATGAGCTCCCCAACAGAAAAAATGATGAATCAGCCAGACATGGTGGTGCACACACCATCCCAGCGGCTTGGGAGGCCAAGGCAGGAGGATCTCAAGTTCAAGGTCAGCCTCAGCAACTTAGTGAGGTCCCAAGCAACTTAGAGAGACCCTGTCTCAAAATAAAAGAAATAAAAAGTGGATGTAACTCATTGGCTAAGCACCCCTGGGTCTATTTCTGGTACCAAAAAAAAAAAAAAAAAAAAGTAAAGGAAAAACAATCAATCAGAGATAGGGGCCTGCTGGGCTAGAGTACAGGGGCTTTGAACAGCAGTAGGAATGATTATTAAAGTTCCTTCCAAATTCAGGTTATCTAATTCTCTAATTTTAGCCCCAATTTTTTTTTTTTTTAAATCCATGGGTTAAATTGTAAAGGTGTAAAATGAGGATGAGAGAGAAAGAGAGACTATAAGGCTTGAAAGGTATTAGGAGAAGCTACACCTATGAAAACTCCCTTTTTTTACTCCCTCTCTCTTATATTACAAACCTGCTGAGTTGGAAAAATGAGAACTAGGTCATA
Source organism: Spermophilus citellus (assembly GCF_964194105.1). NCBI lineage: Eukaryota > Metazoa > Chordata > Mammalia > Rodentia > Sciuridae > Spermophilus > Spermophilus citellus. The sequence goes on along the minus strand of NC_138199.1, from coordinate 47,730,847 downwards.
ATCGCAGGTGTGTGTGTGTGTGTGTGCGCGCGCGAGCGCGCGCACGCTTTTTTTTTTTAAGTGAGATGATTTGGGTCAACTTCTATATACCAACTGTATACTGTTGTTTTAAAGGCAACTCTTGGCATTACAGAGAGAGAGAGAGAGAAAATAATAAAAAATTCATGGGGAAAAAAAGCTGCGATCAATGTAGAATAAGCCTTTGAAAATTAGCCAATTAATCTGGCTTTGCTTTGTTTCCCTCATATGGGGGACTTGATTTACATAAAAGAAATCTAATGTGAACAATGAAGGTGTACACAGAAAATAAGAGTTGAATAAAAGATTACTTATGTATATGACTAGACACTTCAAAAGCTCAGAGTGAAAGACGAATCACCGAAGGCTACATCTGAAAAGAACCCCAGATTCATGACTTTCTTAAAATGAGCTGTGATGGCTTGACAGGGTTCGGAACTGCAAGGCTCCCTGCCTGCCCGCCATAGTCAGGAGCCACCCTCTGGCTATTGTCATTCATTCCTGCCAGGAAAACAGACAGGGATGAATTTTAATTCTTTGAAGACATTTTCAGATCATCTGACCTGCAAGAAGGGGCCATCATGATGCAAAAAGGCAATTAATCCCCTATAACTAGTATCTGTTGAGCTTTAGTTGATTTAGTTTGAGGACTGACTGAATCTGGAGTCAGACGAGGAGACCTCTCCTTGCACTAAGATCCTTAGGATTCTTTGGCAATCAATTCAGTGAGCAAGAATATGCTATGCTAGAAATGGAGGATTCTGTTCATTTAGGTAAGAGAGATTTTAGACAAAAATAGCCTGTTATGAAACTTTTTTTTTTTTTTGGTGACCTCAACCTAAGCACCTTGCCCCATCCCCAGGTAGACCATAACACCTTAGAGGAGACAGGATACCTTATGCTTAACGTATTTTTTTCAGAGACTAAGGTGCTCTTTCCAAAGGAAATATAGTCCAATCATCATGTAGGAGAGCCCTGGGATCAGAAGCGATCGTAATCTGCCTGAGCTTCCTTAACAAAATACCAGACACTAGTTCAATAACAGTAGAAATGAACTTTCTCATAATTCTGGACACTAGAAGTTTAAGATCAGGGTTCCAGCAAGGACAGAATCTGGGAAGGATTCTCTTCTTGTACTTACATGACCTTTCTTCTGTGCTATGTGTGCATCTGAGTGTGCATTTGGAGAAAGTGAGAGAACAAGAGCACAAGAGTGTGAGAGAGCTAGAGAGAAAGAGAGAGAGCATGTGTGAGCACACACACCCTGTCCAGTGTCTCTCATAACGTCACTAATCTCATCATGAGGCTCTACCTTCATAACCTCATCTGACCCTAATTACTTCTGGAAAGGTCCATCTCCAAATACCATCACACTGGGGACGAGAGCTTCAACGTATGTATTGGTGGGGAGCAGAGGACTTACTGAAGCCATAGCATAAACCGAAGTCTGAAGCAAAGATGTGGCAACTTACTCGTTGGTTGACTGGCTGGATTGTACACCACCTCTAAATCTCAGCTCCTTCACTGGAATATGGAAACATCAATCCCCTCAGGATGAAGTTTTGTAGGGATGAAATGAATCAATGCACATTAAGCATATTTCCCATAAAAGTGGTCCAAGGAATTTGAGCTGCTACTATCATCAATTCTGAAAGTTGTCCCGTTCGCTGTTCTCTGTTACCTGGGCCTTGCCTTGCGTCCTTAAATTCAGCTCAAGTTTTACTTTCCCCAGAAGGTTGCCTCTGATTATCCCCAGTGAGGTAGATGGCACCTACCTTGCTCTTCCAGGATGTACCAAGACACATTTGTGTGCAAAGAGAGCGCGAGAGAGCTAGAGAGAGAGAAAGAGACAGCAAAATGTGTGCAAACTACACTGTGAATGTGATTTTTTTCCTCTCCCTAGCTAGACTCTTGGTTACCTGAAGGACTACCTGGAATTAAATCAAATTTCACAGTTAAGGGCAGAGCTTTCCACAAGACTGCCTTTGCTTCAGATGCCAGCCATAGGTTTGGTGGTCCCCTGGGCCACTCTCTCTTTTGATGAGAGTGGCTACAAATTCAGTGATTCCAATTCAGTTTGATAATTTACCAGAACTAGTTCAGAACTCAAGAAAGTACTGTACTAGGATATACTGTATTAAAATACAAGTTAGAGCGGGCACAGTGGTGCCTGCCTGTAATCTCAGGGGCTTGGAGGCTGAGGTAGGAGGATCTCACATTTGAGGCCAGCCTTAGCAACTTAGCAAGGCCGTAAGCAACTTAGTGAGAGAATACAAATCAGAATCAACCAAAAGAAGAGATGCATATAGGGTGAAGTCTGAGAGAGTTCCAGACATGAAGCTTCCATCACCCTCAGGGATGATTACCCTCTTGGCCTCAGGGATGATTACCCTCTTGGCATCAATATGTGACAACACATAGAGCATTGCTAACTGGGAAGCTCACCCATGCTTTGGTGTCTAGAGTTTTCATTGAGGCTTCATTATACCTAATGATTCACTAAATCATTGGCCAGGTGGTGGAACTCAATATCCAGTCCTTCTCTCCTCCCCAGCATTGGGTCAATACCCGGTGACTCAAAGGCCTAATCCAACGGTTGGTCTTTCTGGTGTGAGCAGCTACCATTCTAAGTCATTTTGTTAGCATAAACTATCTGGGGGCTCACCACAAATCATCTCATTAGCAAAAATTACCTGGTGTATGTTACAAAGGTTCCACCATGAATAACAAAGACATTCCTATCACTTAGAAAATTCCAGAGGTTTAGTGCTGGCCTCCCAGAACCAAGAGCAAAGGACAGTCAAATTCTTTAATATCCAGGGACAGAGATTATACATCCTGATTGTTTAGTAAAGTACCTCGAACATAGTAGGGGATCAGAATATATTTTCTGAATAAATAAAAGAATGAATAATAAAAGCCAAGACAAGGTCATTGTCTTAACCCCATGGAAAGAAAGAATTGACCAAATATCTTTTTTTTTTTTTTGATAGACTTCTTTCTGGAATTTGAAGCCCTCACATCCCCAGTTGTATTTTCTTCTCTACTTTTTCTTATTTTCATTTATTTTTTTTTTCCATGCTCACGAGTCTTTGCTATTGCAAAACAGACTGTAAGTTCCTACTTAAAACTCTGCCTTTGCCTTTCACACCTTTTCAGTGGGATTTTGCAGATCTCGGAGCTGAGCAAGGGGACAGAAAGCACCCTGCAAGAATAGCCAATTCCTCTCTCCGTGGCAGAGATGCCTTGATGCATGAGAGCATTTCAATCCTGGTGCTCATTCCTGTTCACATTATATTAATGTCACTTGAGTTGCCACTCCATTACTTATCATTAGTCAAATCAATAAGCAACCTGCAGGCTCAGAACATACTGCCTGTCAAACGGAGACGTGGAGGCGGAGCTGTTAGTGCAAACTGTTATTTTGAGTGTCAGAGGGCACACTGGCTCCGAGAGAGGTTTGAAGAGTGCAGTTTGGTTCAGAAAATAATTCCTGCGTGCCTCAAATGTGTCAGATGCTGTGCTAGGACTGGAGATACCAATACTAAAAAGATGCCACTTCTTCCCTTGAACCTAGCATCTAGGAGACAATGGAGACAAACAGAGACAGAATGGACTTAGCCTCTCATATCCTTTCTAGCCAACAGAAGTTCTTCAGGGTCCCAATGTTACCTTCTGAGGTGCGACTAGGATAAGATGGCACCCTGGTCCTCCTCATGGTACTCTTCCTTGATTTCCTCTTTTCTGTGCATTCAACATCATCTGCGAACTTTATGTGCCTATTTGTTGACTTATGTGACTCCTACCTCTGGAATGTAAGCTCCATGAAAGAAGGATTTTTGTCTAGTTTGATTCATGGCTATGCCAGGAACATAGTAGGTATTCAATAAAAATTTGTTGAATGACTGACATATTTTTTACTATTGAAAAAATTTAAAAGATGTGTTATGTTGAGATGGTCCTTCTAGAGTGGACTGGACGTGTCCCCCAGGCTGCCAGGCCATGGGGTTTTGAGTGGAGGGTGGCGGCACCAAGAGGCACTTAAAGCCAGATAATTTTCTAAGCACTTAGTACATTTTGTCTCACAGTATAGTGAGGAAGGATTCATTATTCTTATTTCAGAAGTCGGGAAATAGAGAGGTAGGGAAAGAGCTTGCCTAGATACCATATATCTTCAGTGCTAGAGCTTTAAATGCAGGCGTTGGTCCCTGCCCTTCCCATCTGTGATGTCAGGCTGCTCCTATACCAAGACCTGGTGAAAATGGGCAGGATGCCCGTGCTACTCTGGAGGTGCTCCCAGCCTATGCTGGACAAATCTGCAGAGGAAACCACGCTGGGTTGTAAGCCTGGGGCCATGCCCTCTACCTGCCATTCACAGAAGGCTGCACAGGTAGAGAGCAAAGCGCTGCAGTGGATGAGCTCTTGCCTTCACTCAGCTCCATGCTGACAGTGCTCCTGGCTGCTAAGAGAGACTAAGGCCATTACCAAATAAATACAAGGCCGTGGTAAAAGTCTCTGTCACATCTTGCTGCTTCTTGACAGCTCCACTACCTGCAGCTCAACTGTCCTTAATCCTAACCTGACTCCTTCTGGGTACAGACTCCCCTTCTCCAGGTCTGAGCCAACAAAGTCCTAGCGAGGTGTTGGGTTAGAAATGGTCCCATCAGTCCCAAATGGCTCTGATACTAGTTAGTATGCTGTCTCCATGTCTTGCTTAGTTGTAAATTGGAGCTCATAGGACAGATCCTCCATGTAACCATTCCCTCTGCTCCCTGCTGCCCACTTGTGCCCATTCCTCCTGGCATAGTTGCTACTTGGGTTCATTCTTGTATTACCCATCTGCCTCTTGTCAGTCTTTTATTCAAAACTGGACCATTTTCCTGGTATCTCTCCAGCTACCATAGTAGATTGCTCCGGACCTAGAGAACAAGCAACCAGGCCACGCTAAGACCTTCAAGATAACCCTGGTTTTGATGATTCCTGGCTTCTCCTTTAGAGGTGACAGGGCTTCTTCAGTCCGCATCCCACCACTTTCAGGATAGTCATCAAGTCTGCTCTGGAATCAGTCCCAGGAAGTGTGGCCTAGCCAGTAACTTGATTTTTGATGTTTCAGTTTTAAAAGCTCAATAAAAATACAAGTCTATGCAGGTGAGAGACATAGCTCAGTAGAACACCTGCCTGGCATGAATGAAGCCCTGGGTTCAATCCCCAGCACTGGGGCCGGGAGTGGAGAAGAATATAGTACTGTGCAATAGCTTTTAAGCTGCACGAAAAAATTTAACACTGTTACATAACTATTAACAGAAATATTAAAGAGAAAATTTGAAAATAATGTTAGGAAGCCTAGAGGCTCAGAAATGATCCTCTTCACTTAAGAGTTAATATTGACAAATACCCATACTGCTCTAAGCTGATGGACCCCTACTATGAGGAATGGCCACAATGGTTTATTTCTGTTTGGTTGGCCATAAGATTGACATATCTCCTTGGTTTCCCTGTGCAATTAGAAAGAGGGCCTCTAAACTGAGACTATTGCCCATTTCAGTAAGAAATGAGGCCACCTGTCAATAGAGTATAGGTAACTAGACATTTATAACACTGGGCAGTGGTGCAGAATTGATTAGCAAATGTAATTGCAGTAAGTAAGATGCTCTTTGCTTCTGGTAATGGTGAGTCGTGGCATATTGAGAGGAAAACTCATGATTTTAAAAGAAATGAGATTCCCAATATTAAGATTGAGTTTAAAAGTGCCCACATAGAATTGGAAATAACCTAACTATTAAATGAGACTGTAGACTATAATGGTTTACTGCACAGGCTTTTCAGGCAGACAGATCTGAACTCAAATATCAATTTTAACACATATTAGTCATTTGACAAATAGCAAGTCCTTCAACTTCTCTAAGTCTTTGACTCCTCCCTATTAAAATGGGGATGCTAACTGGGTCAGCATTTCTAGTTGGTTGTAAGCCGGAAACGGACAATGTGGCTATGACAAAGACTGACTGTCACAAAGCAAGTGACCAAAACCGAACAAGAAAACTCTATATTGTCTTATCAGTTCACCAGCAGCTCCAGTTACCGGAATGCACTCAGGCAGTGATCTGAAGCTAAGTCCTAAAGATGGATGAGATGTGCGTCTGTAAAGATTAGATTCAGACCTGGAGGCGACTGGCAATCTGTGGTCCCCTGGGACAGAATCTGAGGTTCTGCTTTGTGATCCCAAGCTGTAAGTATCAGGGAAAATCTTCCCAGAATGGGAAGGGCAAAAGGGAGGTAGCCAAAATGCCTTTAAAAAAATATCTAATAGATTCTAAAGACTACTCAATCAATTTTTTCATAAAGTGTACATCTAAACAGTTTGATGCTGATAGACAAGTTTCCACATCATTCAGGCTTTTAAAATAGGCGTCACCAAATTTTCCTTAAACAGTTCTATCACAAGATTCAAATTAAGCAGGTGTGAGAGAGTCTCCCCCCCCCCCACACACACACAAATATACACACAGCCATGGAGAGATATTTTACTTTGACTTTCTGTTGTATCTGGAAACCATTCATCTTATCTGCTTCTGTCTCTCTCTCTTTTTTCCCTTTTTTTTTTTTTTTCAGTAAACATTAATCCGCGCAGATGGTGAACCATGGTAATCTCTGCTACCAGCTGCAGAGAAGAATTTTTAATGAAATGGGAATTTAAAGGTTTTTGTCACAAAGCACCAGAATCTCTCCTACTCTTCCTCATAATACGCAGATTATTTTTACTGCCATAGGTTATAAATGCAGGTTGTGGTACTGCTTCCAGAAGAAACTGTCCTGCTGCTCAGCAGGTGCTTATCTCTAGAAGCCTGCTGCCTCCTGCACCACCCAGTTTAAGGGTGCCAGTCCCCAGGGAAAAGCACTTGATGGACAAGATGACGAGATTCAGCCCTGAACAGATATTATTCCTCAATTAAGGGTCAGCCTACCCCATCTCTGCCTCCTGATGTTCTGGCCTCACTTTTCACAAATTCCAAAGAGTTGTGGCCTTGATGTTGATGCTTCTCCAACTGAAAGATTTGTTTCCTTTTCTTTCTTTCCTGGCCCTGCACTGCTCAGGCTGACCATCTGGTATTTTGACATCTCTCATTTGACCTTCAGATGCCCCCTTATAGAGAGCGATTTAGCCTGTTGGACATGGCTCAGTATTAATATAGTCACTCCCCTACTCAGTTTTTACCCAAGAGGGTTGATGTTGAATGCTTGTGATCATTCTCAAAGACATCTCATAGTAAGGAATCCAAGTTATTTATAAAGCTCAAGGCTTTTGACAAAAGGCTTTATAAAAAGCCACACACAGGAGTAACTTAAAATCAACTGTGTTCAATCTAAGTTATGCTAATCACTTTTGGTAGGGACAGGCTACTTTTACAAAGATTCTGCACATCTATATGCATTCAAAATATAGTGATGTAGGATGATTTTGATGCTTGTAACAGTTCTTAAACATAAAATCCAAAGGGAGTAAACTCAAAGAAAGTCAATGAAGAAGAAGGACTATGATTTCCTGCTTAAGAGTAAACAAAATGGGAGTTCATAACCCACTTGAATCAAATGTATGGAAGCTGATATGTCATGAGCTTTGTAATGTTTTGAACAACCAATTAAAAAAAAAAGAAAAAAAAAGGAGTAAACACACACACACACACACACACACACAAAAGAAAACAATCTTAAGGGTTAAGCTGTTCCTCTGTATTGAAGTTAAAGTATGAAAATTTTAGTCTTGAACATTGATTCCTCATATGTGACCCATTGACAACCACAAAACCAATCACAAACCATTTCAGATGCACAGGGGCAATCCATGAAGGCAAAGGCAAATCAGAATGAACCCATTGTTGTGAAAAGAACAGAGTAGAACCCCCTTATCTGGGAGGGTGTGTTTGTTGCAAGACCCCCGGCACATGACCCAGCACATGATGAAAAACTATCATGTGCTGTGGTTACCAAGATCTACAAAAAAAAATCTTGGTAACCTCAGCACATGATAGTTTTTCTTTTCTTATATGAAGTCAATAATAACTTTAACATTTTCTCTTATAGTACTTTCTTTGCAGCTTCTCTTTGGCATATCTCAGTGGCTACCACCACTCCTCTCTTGTGCATCGGGGCCATTATTATGTAGAATAAGGGCTACAAGAACACAAGCACTACAATACCATGACAATTGATCTGATAACTGAGACAGCTCCTAAGTGACTAACAAGAGGGTAGTGTATGCAGGGTGGATACAGTAGATAAAGGGATTCACTTCCAGGGTGGCACAGAGCTGGATAGTGTGAGATTTTTATCATGCCACTCAGAATAGTACATAATTTAAAGTTCATGAATTGCTTCTTTGGGGGAATTTTCCATGGAATATTTATCAGGGATAACTGAAACTATGGTGTAAGAGAACCCACAGATAAGAGGGACTACTGTGTCTTCAGAAAGGTCAGAAAGCCTGGGATCTGATCTTGGTCCTGTTGTGAAGTCTCTTTGTGATTCAGCTGCTTCATGCCTCAGTTTCCCTATGTGTTAATTTACTCATGTGGCCCTCGGGCCGGCTAGTGTGAAAGACCACCAGGAAACGATGCAAAACTGACCAGGAAACTTAAGCAGGAGCCTGCTTTCTAGATCTTGTATATATCATAAGATGGACTTGCGGAAGGCAGGTTTCAGGTCCTTGAACAGTTATTTTCCCCCAAGATGAGGCAAGGAGAGAAAGTAGTTTATATATCAGAGTAGACTAACAATTAAAGGACAAGAAAGGACCTCTATGTCAAATCTTTGGAAAGTCTGGCCTTAATTACCTGGAACAGAGTTTATCATTGTATTCTCTGTGCTCACACTCCATGGGGATAGCAATTATAGCTCATGCTAATGAGACCACCAGCTTCATAAAGTGGGCCTTCTTTGAGCTTCAGTGCCCACCTAAGCCCCTCTTCAAAGAATTCATATCTGGGAATGCACAGTTTTCATAGCTCCACTGTGACTGTGACAGGTCTTGGTATTGGAGTGGTTTTAAAGGCAGAGCCCAGGTCTTATTAAGCTAGACTGCCAAGAAAGCACGCTAAAAAAAAAAAAAAATTGCATATACTCAAAGAAGTAATGTTTCAGATCCCGCAACCCAGCATAAACACTGACTTTTATAGCACACGTTACTTTGGGCATCTGGCAAACTTCCATAGACTGTCACTACACCAATGACATTTAAAAAGGAAGGCTCATCTGAACCAGGTGAGATCTCTGGAGGTGTCAATGTGGTGATAAGGAAGGGCACCACTGATTAGGTGTTCTTTGTCCTAGAGTATAATTACCCTTATCCAGGTAAAAATAAAGGGCAATAAAAGGAGGAGGATGTAAACAGTGGAGTTTAGTCTGTGTTCTCTAAGATGAGAGGAAGCAAGAAGTCAGGAGTTATTGAAGCCACGTGATGAATTTCCCTGCCCAAACCATTTTTAATAAGTACTTATTCAGACCAATCTATGGCTGCATGATTTTTTAGAATTCAAGAATCTGATTTGCAATCAAAATACTCGGTCTTACACTCTCCCTATAAGGAAATGAAGAGCCAGAAGAAAAGAAGTAGATGAAACGAAGTCAGCAATATAATTCCGTCAATGACTATATTTAGACAGTGAGCAGCCCCTCCTAGGAGACGGCCCTGTGGATCAAGGAATTACCAATAACTTTTCTTGGGCCATGGCTTTATAGGGCATGCTATGCTGTTTTGCCCATCATGAGAGAGCTGGCAGTCCACAAATCACCCGAGGGCAGGATCACACTCAGAAGTGACTTGAGCAAATGATTTGTGTAAGTTAATGTGTACCTCCTATGGCCATGCTGCCATCAAAACATTGGGTCAAATCAAATGAGTCCATCAAGGTGCTATAAAATATGCATGCAAAGAGAATGGATGTGATGTTTTTGAGAATAATAAAACAGTCCATAAAAGCTATGAAATAAATCAGCTGTTCTTTCAGGCATGGCAGACCAAACACCACATACATCCATATATATTATATATGCTGTAAGCACCCATATATTATATATGAGCACTTATTGACACGCTCGGAGAAACACAAAGTGATGAAGGTGTTTGCATTATGGAGGCATTTGCTATGGAGGCTTTGACACACAGACTGAAGCAATGCTTTGGCTTCTTATCAATGGTTTTGCCAAGGACAGTCTGTCCAGGGAACACTCTATGTGGGGAACATGGGTATCCCTAGAAAGGATGAATCGTAAATAGGAAATGTGGAGAGCTCACTCTTATGCCATGACACGAGTAGGTAGCTCTAGAGGGATTTTGTGCTTTGCTCTAAAACTATGTTTTAAACCTCAGATCGAGGGGGGAAATACACCCCTAACCTTCAGGCTAAGCAATTACTGTGTTGGGAGGTGAAGAATCCTTCGCTGCTCTCTTGCACACTTATCAACATGGCAGCATTACTTATGAGTGTTTTCATGGGAGAGGCCCTTTGCTATACCAGTGAAGCTGTCATGGACATAAATGGGACACCATCTCTGCCTTCGAAGATTTACCATCTATGATCAGAGGATGATGTGTAGGCAGGAATTAATGGTACTACCAATAACAAATGAAATAGGTGCTTTGAAAAAGAATGTAGGCTCAGGAAAGAATGACGAATTTCAACTGCAGAGTTTGAAGGTTTCCCATCCAAGATGGAATTGGGAACATGGAGGAACAGGATTTTCATCAGCAGAGAAGTAGGAAACATACCCCCCAGCTAGGGGACGTCAGAGAACCAGAGAAGAGAAAGACAGGGATTCCAGTTGGTGCCATGTGGGGGCTCCCACGAATCTCTAGCTAGAATGGAAACATTTTTCCTTTCTCACGACAGCAAAAAGAATAGGGGCTATTCCAGAGTGACTTGGAATCTTAGTCATACATTTTTTTTTTTCGGCTGTATCACTCATCTATCTGTGAGGGGGTGTTACCCTGGCAAAGTGTCTTGAATCCCTAAAAATAAAATCCTTTCCTTCCAAGTAGTCACGGTTAACTCAGGGGCCTGAGACCAGGCAAGTTCAAGAAAAGCACCCCAAACCATTAATCCCTGAGACATTATCAAGCCTATCCTTTCAGATCTTGCAAACTTTGGTGATGGTTTTTTATTTTTTTACTCATCCCCAGAGTCCTCTCTGTTTCTCTTTGCTCCCTGCCTTCTCTCAAAAGATCTCCAGTGTTCAGATATCTCATTATATGTCAGAATTCCTAGTGTGGATAGAATTCAAGTTCCTTGGTAAAGGTATTCTGTGCCCTGAACAAACAAGGACTATTTGCAGTGCTCTTTGGGGCTGGATCCTACTGGCTTGCAAGAACCTATTATTAAATTTTCATAAGTGTTGCAAACTAATTGATATGACGTTGGTAGCTTGAAATTGGCCATGCTAGGAGTATTTATAGCATGAAAACTGACAAAAGCAAATCAGGACCCTTATTTTCAGAGAACTGATTGTATTTATCTCTGAGAGTCACCAAACATTCCACGCCAGTTAGCCAGGAGCACACCAGTGCTTTCGGGGAACTGTCACTTTACTCCACAAATGTGGAATGTTGTTGTCCCAAGAAGTGTTGTGAGATGTGTGTCAGCGCTGATGCTCATCAAATGCCCATCGCTAAGACTTCTGCATGCTGCAGAGAAGAGAGGAGGAGCAGCAGAGTTCTGTGTGGAAGAATATGGGCTATAATTATTTTTGACTGTGTGATCTCAGGCAAGTTATTTAAGTCTCTCCAGTTTGTTTTTCTCACCTGCAAAATAGCATCAGTGAGTCCTTACATAACAGAGTTTCAGGAGAGATTAAATAAGATAATATTGAAGACACTCAGAACAAAATAGTACTCAGACAATCAATGGTAAGTTTGAGAGCAACCTACGGTCAAGGGCTGGTCCTGCTACTCTCTAGCTTATACCGCCTTGTTGAAGTTATCTGACTTCATTGAGTGTCCATTTTCCTGAATAAAGAGTTAGAAAAATTTGAGCCATTTCACAGGGTGCAATGCATTAAATAGTCCCCACATCACCTAACTGCTTTCTGGTGTTTTTGGTATTGCAGAGCCTCGAAGGCTACCCACAGCACTTCACAGCCCTAGCGAACTAGTGTTTGCTAGTTCATGAGGGAATTAAGTTCCATCAATAAGATGCTCTTGTGTGGAGGGCAGACCCAAGGCAGAATCCAGCATTATCTTTTTTGGCTTTCTTTTTGTTGATAAACAGGATTGTGGAGACCCTGGTCATTTCCAGTGTCCATGACTGGTTGTTGTGTATTGAGAGGTAACTGTGCTGGCAGCGCAAGCCTTTGACCCCCGCTGCTGACAGACCTGAAAGCAGCTCTCCCTGGTTCCTGCAGTGTTGTTCTGGGAGTCAGGTCTGGAGGTCTAGCCTCCAGTCTTCCTCCAGCCCTTTTAATGGTATTGCAAATACCCCAGTGACTGCCTGAAAGGACCAAAATGGATTTGTATTCTGCGACTGGATCTCAATCAATCAACAGGGCTTAGAAGGATGACATAGGCACACAAGATAGTAGACCTAAAACACCTAGTTTTTTGCCTGGTGTGAAACAGGTTCTTCATGAATACGAGCTCCCTTTTCTTCCTATTCTCATCAACCTCTCTTTATAGGAACAAAAAAAGACCCTGTTCACTGTGGCATAGAATCAACCTGATTTGTTTTGGATGCTCCTGTGTAGAATGTGGGGAAATGTACATTCCAACCCGGAGAAATCCAGGCCACTACTCTATGTCTACTTTTATACATGTAAATCCTCAAAGGATGCTAAATAATGTTACAAACCCGTGGCTCTTATGGATAGAACTATGTGCTCATTGCTAAGCTTAGGAGGTAAGGGTAGCTCTTCTGGAAACTGATAGAAGATTGGCTTTGCTCAGAAAAATTTTCCTTGGGATCCAAGAATCAGGTTTGTGTCTCTGTATGCCTATTATCAGTGGAGGCAGTGTATAACCCAGTATTATTAATTCAATTTTTAAAAATTTCCAACTGAGCATCTACTCTTATTAGAGTAATTATTTTTTTAAAAAAGCAAACCCTGGAAATTCAGGTATTCTTTCTCTGCTGTTTTACTCCAATCCTTTCTAAGTTATTTCCTAAGCAATAGCAGTTGTTTCTGTGATTAAAATGTCAGGAGGTGGACAGAGCTGATTAGAACAGCCTCTGACCACATGCATCAAGAAGTCCATGTGAGAGAGTGCTGGATGACCTCGTTATTAATGTGGTGTATTATATTAACCTTGTTCTAAATGTAAAATTTGTTGTTAACATTGGTACTCAGCTCTTCCTGGTGTAGCTTATGCACCTCAGGCAACCGCTTACTATTAGAGTTAAACATTGCAAGACTGTTACGAGATGTCTTGGTCTGGAAAAATTAAATGTAGGACTATAGCACCAAATTCAGTGTCTGTTTCTATCTCTTGTTCAGAATGCTGACCTCATCTAAGGATGCGGCATCTGGTACTTGGTGATGTGTCTGCATACTTACCCTTGGGGGTCCTGTTGGTGGTGGCATGAGGGTGGTCAGGGTAGGCGGGGTAGCTTTAGTCTGCATTGTGTTGTATGTTCAAAGGCAGAGGGAGAGTCACAGTGTCACTATGAAGGTACCAAGATGCCATGATAAAACTCCATTAGTCAGCTTCGTATTTCTCTGACCAAAATACCCGATCAGAGCAACTTAAAGAGGAGAAAAATTTTATTTTGGCTCATGATTTCAGAGGTGCAGTTCATGGTTGGCTGACTCCATAGCTCTGGGCCTCAGGTGAGGCAGTAAATGATGGCAGAAGAGTGTGGTTGCAAGAAAGCAGCTCAGTACAACCAGGAAGCACAGACAGAGCTCCACTCACCAAGGACAAAAATAAACTAAAAGTCATATCTCCTGTGACCTACTTCCTCCAGTCACACCCTACTTGCCTCCTGTTACCATCCAGGTAATCCATAACAGTGGATTAATCCACTGATTAGGTTAAGGCTCTTATAACCTAATCTTTACTTGTGAAAATTCTTTCATTGCCTCACATGAGGAATTTTGAGGGATATTTCATATCTAAACCATAACAAAAAAACAACAATTTAAAGAGTCAACATGATTGAATAACAAGGACTTCTGATCCTAAAAGCCACTGATGTTGGGTTCATAGCTCCCTTCCGTTCCCGGTGCCACACCAGCTTTAAGGAATGGGGAAGAGTGTCACTTCTGCAGTCACAGGGACCTGGGATCCACTCCTTACTCTGCACTTTGAGCTCTGTGTCTCAATCCCCATTCTTTTGTATTTGTTACTGACTTTTCATATTTCAACTTCATGCAATAGTTTACACACTTTTTTTGTGTGTGGGATACATATATTCATTGTGTACAATCCAAATGAATCCACTGTATACAATGAATGTTAGCACATGTGTCCATTCATGTAGCCCTACCAACATTAGGATGCAGAACAATTCCACCACAGCCAACACCTCCCTTAGGCAGGCCCCTTTTGATGCAAACTCTACTTCTCCATCATTTGCCACTTTTTTAACTGTGGAAATCATTGATCAACCTTCTCCGGAATCCTATATAAGAGCAGTCAGAGAGCATGTAACTTTTTAAGGTTGTTTTCCTCCACTTAGCACAATGCCTTTGAGATCTGTTCATGCTGTTGCATTTATCAATAATAGTTCATTCCTCTTTATTGCTGAAGAGCACTCGGTTGTATGAATACCACAGTTTACTTATCCATTTATCTATTAAAGAACATTAGAGTTGTTGCAAGTTTTCAGTGATTATGGATAACGCGGCTATCAGCTTTCATGTACAATTTTCTGGGTGAACGTGAGTTTTCATTTCTTTAGTGAAGAATTCTTCAACCTTGACATTTTCAATGGAACAATTCTCTGTTGTGAGAGGCATTTCGGGATGTTTAGCAACATGTCTGGATTTACCCATTAGATACTGGTAGCAGCCTCTGTCCCACATGTTCTAGTCAAAAATGTCTTCTCACATGGCCAAATATTCACTGGGGGGCAAAAATCACTTTCAGTTGAGAATAAACGCTCTAATCAATGCTCTAAATATCCAGACAGTAAGAACACGTCTAACTTTAAAAAGAAATCACCAGGTTATATTTCAGCATACCCATGTGCCATTTTTCATTCCTACAAAGAATGAATGAGAGTTCCAATTACCCCACTTACTTGTCAACACTTAGTACTAGCAAGTTCTTAGAATTATGCCCTTCTAGTAACTGGATGGTTCCTCCATTTACAGGTCAGGAATAACAATGTTGTGGCAGATAGTAGTGCAAATCATGAATATTTTTTGGTTCTTCAAGTCGTGTCACAAGAAAATTTCATTTCTTATACCCCGTAAGTTGCATGTGACTATGAATTGCCTTGGCCTGAGTGAAGAGGGTGGGTGGGTCACCTCATGGTGGACATGTGTGAAAGCTGATTGTCCACTGCTCTCTCTTCCTTTTCTCCTGATTTGGCAACCAGCTAATTCCAGATGGTAGGGACTTCACTGGCCAATACCTTTGAGTGAGATTGACAACAGGAGAGTGTCCTGCCAAAACCCAACTGGACATGAGTCTTGCGTGAGAATAGACCTGTGTTATTTTAAGCTACTGACATTTTGTGATGGTTTTCTATCTCATCCTACCTAGCCTCTCTTGTCTAAATCAAATTTCTACTTGATAGGATCATTGTATTTATGAGAGAAAAGCAAGCAAGGCATTTAGCACAGTTCTTGGCTCAAAATAAGTGCTCAGGGAAGGATTGCTGTTATATTATAATTATTATAACTATTCTAACTGTTTACTCTTCATTGACCACCCACCCTATGCGATTCTCCCTTTTATAAACTCCTTTCTATTCTCTGAAATGCATTAACAAAACAACTCAGTGTTTTCAGTGCATCCTGAGATTCTGGAGCAAACACACATTTCATTGGCCACATGATTCTCAGGTGTGCAGGTATATCATCCAGGCCTCAAGGAAGCAGCATTGCTGTAGGAGCAAATAAGTACTTTTGAATGATAATGAATGTTATAAAGTCATTTTAAAATCTGTCTCCTATGGGTCATTGTATGTTTTGAAGTCTTTTATTGGTTGGCAGCTTGTTACATTTTTGATCTACTATTTATTTCATTCTTAGAAGTTAAGAGAGGTATAAAAACTATGATGGTTCTCAAAGTTCACCGCACGTGAGAATTGCCTGCAGAAATCTGAAAATTCTCATTAAAAGACCGAATCCTACTGAAATTCTGAAGTAGTAGATTCTTAGTGGGGTCTTGGACTTAACATATTTTTAAATGTTTCCCACACATAATTCTGATGAGTGGACAAGTTCAGAAGTTACTGCATTAGTTATTTCACAGCAGGAAATACGACCCTGAGACTCCTGATAAGACTCAAGAGAGGTACCTGGAAAGCTTCTTGAAATCATCCCTGCTGTTTAAGGATGCCACTGTTAATATTTTTGATCATATTCTTCATAATTTAAACATAAAATATTTAATATATGGCCCCATAAATTTGCTTTCTATTTTCCATCGTAACATGAGAATTTCCTCATTATTTAATTTATTAAATAGCTAAAGTAGCATTGTGTTAGATAGTATCATGCTTCTGTAGCTGTTCCTCTACTATCAGACATCTCTGGTAGCTTCCAACTACCTGAACTTTGTGTTAATATGAATGTTGTCTGTACATATATTTGATATCCCTCTCTGTTTCTTTAGGATAAATTACTAACATTGAATTATTGGGGAGTCAAACACTACAAATTGTTGCATGGGCCGCCTAAATATTTCCCCCGTCTCCACTCTTCTACTCCTCATTTTCCTTACAACTGCCAAGATTATCTTCCTAGCTCAGTCCTTCCACCCCATCCCTACCCTGTTGACTAAACCTGGGGTAGGATCCCTGTCCAAGATGGCCAGGGGGAGCATGCTTATCTACCTCCCTTCAATCTTCCAATTTTATTAAAGTGAACAGAAAGGTATAAATTGAAGGACCTAACTAATGAAAGCTCCAGACAATGGGGATGAACGGAAACTTTGAGGAATTGCTGAATGATAAACAGCAAGTCGATAAGGCTTGGCTAAGAGTGAAGTCTAGAGAACAAGGAGCCCAAAGCTGACCTTTGAAAGGCTCACTGCAGAGAGGGGAGCTCTGGTTCTCAACAGAAATCTTGGAGAAACTGCAAATATTGATCCTGTTGATGAGATCAATCAGGGCCAAGACCTGTTTCCCCAGATGTGAAGATTGAATACCCAAGAAATGCCAAGGCAAGCGTAGAAAGCAAGCTTTATTTAAAGGCTAGAACAGAGACAGACTTCTCTACAGAGAAAGGAATCCAGAGCTGGTACCTGAAGAAGTGAAGGTGTCCTGCCTCTTTTATACTTTTTAGATTTCCTTTGCTCTTTTGCCCTCCTTCCCCCACTTATCTTGCCTACATGACCAGGGACCAAAATGTAAGCCAAAAGGTGGAAGAGAAGCCTTCTGGGTACCTCTTCTTGTCTGCCCAAAGGGGCAGGAGAGGAGCCACCCAGGATGTACTCTATTAACAACTCCTACAACTTCCTGTGGGAAGGAACAATTCCCTGGAGGTAGGTCACCTTGGCAACAGGTGGAGGAGAAGGGGGAAGGACTCTGAAGGTACTAGCATTTGATTTCCTTTCCTTTCCAACCAGATCCCATCATCCTGATTGGACCCAGTTATTTATTACTTACTCTGACTGTCTTTTTGTCCCCTGGCCTCAATGCAGGGAGCAGGAGTTTCAAAGAAACCCCTCAAATCCACATTAGAGATGAGAATTCTCCTTTTTTTGTTTTGTTTTGTTTTAGGAATTGAACCCAGAGTTGCTTAACCCCCGAGCCACATCCCAATTTTTATGTTTTATTTTGAGAGAGGGTATCCCTAAGTCCCTAGAGCCTTGTTAATTGCTGAGGCTGGTTTTGAAATTGAAATCCTCCTGTCCTAGCCTCCTGGGATTACAGGCATGGACCACCACACCTGGTGAGAGGAGAATTTTTTTTTTTTTTTAGAAATTTTAGATTTTTTTTTTTTTTTTAAAGAAAGGGACAGTGAGACGTGTCTAGGTGTGGAATTCACAGCAGTGGCACTCCTTGAAAGTGAAGCAACCATGTCTTTTATTTTCCATATTCTGGTGCTTTGATATCTGGGGACTGCTGACCCAGGAGGTACTGGGTCCTAGAGATTCCTAGAGATTGTAAATAACGTGTTCACATGTCTTCCATAGGCCACCACCCACCCAGAGCCCACCCCTCCACACCACCCCCTTCACTGGGTTCTCACAGGCAGGTCCCTATCTGTCTGCTCTATGATTGGGAGCTCAGAACCAGATAACTGGAGACAGCCCCTCTGACCCAGAGCTGGAACTCTCCAGAATACAGGATCCTAAGGTTGTGGATCCTGGCTTTCCTCTTCCTGCAAAAACCACCATGAAAGGTTCTTGCCCCAGTTCCCTCCTTTCTCTCTGCTTCCTGATTGGCCTTGGTGTTTCACACAAGGCCCTGTGTGAGGTGACATGCCCTTTCCTCCTAAGAATGGTGTGTAATCAATTTTTCTTGAATGGCAATTGTTTCCTGGTCTGTTGGCTTCCCTGTTTCTCAGTTTTTTTTTTTTTTTTTTTTGTAAATACACTATGTTTTAGAACAAAAGCCTTTCTCATTATGACATTGGTCTTCCCAATTTGACAGTCAACTCCGTACAAATCCTGCTTAGTGACATTTCCAGTAGTTTTCAACAATAAAAAAAAGGTAGATAACAGACCTATATAGAAGCATGGAAAAAAATATAATTCCAGATAAAAACACATGTAGAATGATAAAATGGCATTTATATCATATATATGTCCCCGATATATATGGGGCATATATAGATGAAGATAGAAATGAAGAGAAAACAGAACGGACCCATGCACATGCAGGAAGTTAGTTGCATTTCAAATCAGTGGTGATGGGATTTATTCAATAAACTGACTAGCCGGAAAAAAGTTAGATCTGTTTATAATAGACTAAAAATAATTTTGAGATGGATTATAGACATAAATGTAAAAAAAACCCCATAGTGATTAAAATAATAGGATAATGCTTTTATAATCTGATGCTAAAGAAGGCTTTCCAAAGCCCGGACAAAAACACAGGAAACCACAAAGGAAAAGACTTACAGATTTTATATTTTAAAATTGGAAGTTTTTGTGCTCCAGCAAAAGTCATTTATCAACATATTTAAAAGACAAATGATAAGATAGGTATAAAAAAATTTTTGTAATACCTAAAACAGAAAAATGGTTAATATTCACAATGTATAACAAGCTCATAAAAATCAATATGAAAAAGACAACCTTTTCTAATGGAAAAGCAGCGAGGGATATGAATAGGCAATTCACAGAAAAAATACAAAAGGCAAATAAACATATGAAAAGTGATGAACTTCACTAGCAATCAGGGGTATGCAAATTTAGTCAGCAGTGAGGTAGCATTTTTCATGTATCAGATTGGCAAAAAATTTAAAGAAGGATGATATCCAGGGTTGGCAAAGATGTGAGGGAGAAGAAAATCTCTCCCTATTGATGGTGAGGAGACGGCTTTGGGGAGGACGATTTGGCAGAATCCATCAAAATTACAGAGTATTCTTGGTGAGTTTTTGGTGTGGCCATTATACTTTGAGAAATATTTTCACTGGGATGCTTTCCCAGGGGCATAAAGATGTGGGCAAAATGTCAGATCTGTAATAACAACGAAGTAGAGCATCTTGAAGGGTCCTCAATAAACAGGGTTGAATACTGTGGAATATTTCACAGTGACTAAAGAGAAAGAACAGATTTACATGGCCTAACATGAATATCTATGTTGTACTGTTGGTGAAAAAGAGAAAAAGAAAGAATGAAAGTTGCAAAATAATAAGATAACATGTACAGTATTATCTATGTCATGTGCATGTATAAATTTATATATAATCAAATACATATCGTATGTATGATATACTAAAGTGACTGATAAAATACTGCTCCATAAACTCACCGGGTTATATCACCATGTTTCTTTTCATTTTGTGGCTAATCATTTGAGGCTCCACAGGCCTTAGTACAGGAAATCAGAATCTCCCACTTGTGCCTATCCCCCAAATTGTCCAAAATCCTAATGAATGTCAATTGTGAAGTGTGTGTGTGTGTGTGTGTGTATGTGTGTGTGTGTGTGTGTGTGTGTGTGTGTGTGTGTTGGGGGATATTTATTAGTCAGCTTTTCTTCTCTTTTTGTTTTATGCTTGAACCACTTTGATTTTTTAAATTGATGCATTACAATTATACATAATACCACCATTCATACATGCACACGATATCACAATATAATTCAGTCAATACCATTCCCCAGTATATGCATTACCCCTCCTATCCTCCTGTCCTAGTTAGCTTTCCATCATTGCAATGAAAAACCTGAGGTAGCCAGCTTATAAAGAAAAAAGGTTTATTTAGCTCATAGACTTAGAGGCTCAAAATTCAAGATCAGTTGTGTATGGGAGGACCTACTGGTTTGGCCTCTGGTGAGGGTGGTGAAGGGCAGCACACCATGGTGGAAGCATATGAGAAAGAGCTTACATTGCTAAATAAGGAGAGGGAAAGAAAAGGAGGGAGGGAGGGAGAGGGAGGGGATATAAAGGGAGTAAGTGGTAAAGAGAGAGAGGGAGGGAGAGAGAGAGAGAGAGAGAGAGAGAGAGAGAGAGAGAGAGAGAGAGAGAGAGAGACGGAGACACTGGTGTTCCACAATCCCCAACCCCTCTGAAGGTGCTCTTCCATCCATGACCCAAGGACTTCCCACTAGGCCCCACTTCTCAAAGCTACCACCTCTCAATACTGCCACCGTGGGGACCAAGCCCTCAATCACAATACATCCATGGGGGGACACAAACAAACCATATCCAAACCATAGCAAAGGAGGATGGCAATTTCTCTTCCAGACTCAGAAGATGAAGTTGAATGGGGTGGACCATCACAAGACATCACTGCATAGATTAGCCTGGCACATTATTTTTTAGTTTTCAGTGGACACAACATCTTTGTTGGTATGTGGTGCTGAGGATTGAACCCGGGCCGCACGCATGCCAGGCGAGCGCGCTACCGCTTGAGCCACATCCCCAGGCCCAATTACTTAACCTTCTTAAGCTGTTATGGACCTATTTCTCTCTCTTTTTTTTTTTTTGTAACAAAATTCCTCAAGAGTTGCCCATATTCATTTGTATGTCCTTTCTTCCCATTTTCTCATGATCATATGCTAATAATGCTTCCCCCATTCCCATGCATTACTATTGCTTTTGTTAACGTCACTGATGGCCACCATACTGTTGATGCAAGGGTCACTTTCAGTTTTGACCCATTTCATACTTCATCCATCCACCTTAGAATAGTTTCTTCTTCTGGCTCACAAAATACCACATCTTCTACTTCTGGGCTCTCTTCCTGAGAGCTCCATCCGAGCCTCCTTTGCTGATTACAGATCCACACCTCCCCATTTGGTGTTGGGTGCCCCAGGGCTCAGTCCTGAAGTTTTTTATCTAGCATGATTTAATCAGTCATGGCTTTAAATATCATCATGGTACATACACCCCCACTATTTTACTTTTAGTTTAGCTTCTCCTAAATTCCAGGTTCATACACTCTATTTGATGTCTCCACAAGCATGTTTGCTAAGTACTTTAAATTCAGCATACTCCCGACTGATCTCATAGTATCTTTCCCAAACTTGGTCTTCTTGCATTCTTCAACAAAATAAGAAGTGATCACTCCATCCTTTCAATTACTCAAGAGAAAATCCTGGAGTCATCCTTGATCTTTCTTTTCTCCCTCTCATATTCCATATTTAACCCAACCAGTAAATGTTGTTCACTCTGCCTTCAAATTATATCCGGTATGGGAAGACTTTTTGCCAGCTCTTCTGCTGCCTCCCTGGGTCAAGACATGATCCTCCCTGGGTTGCTGCACTAGCCTCCTCCCTGGATGCCTTGGCTCAGCCTTTGAGCTACAGGAATTCTCATCACAGTGATTCTGTTCAACGGTAAAACAGATGGTCCCTCTGCTCACAAGTCTACAGATGCTTCTTATCCCATTCCTCGTATCTTGTTGCCCTTTTCCTCCTGATCTTGCACTCCAGTTTCCTAGTTTCCTGTGGAACAGGTATCTCGGGGCTTTTCCAGCTGATGTTCTCCCAGCTTACAATACTTCCCCACCACCACCCACCAAATCTAATAGATTGCAAGTTTACACCGTTCAGGTCTTTGACTTTATGTTGCATTTCCAGTGAGGTTTTCCACTACCACACCAGTTAAAACAGCACACTTCGCCCATCCTCTTGGTATCTCCTATTCCTCTTTCCAGAATCTTCTTCTTCAAAACACTTCTTATTACTATCTCTACTAGTTTCCTGGTGCTGCTATAACAAATCACCACAAACGGAGAGACTGAAAACCATACAAATGACTTGTTTCACATTTCTGAAGGCCAGAGACGGAAGCGCAGGTTCTGGCAGGTTCCTTCTGGAAACCTGGGAACGGATGATGCCTCAGATAATCTGTTCTTCTTCTCCCTTGTTTGTCAGTTCTCTGTGATTTCACATGACCTTCTTGATAAGATTGGATTTAAGGCCCATTCTAATTCAGTATGGCCTCCTTGTAGCTTGATTACATCTGCAAAGACTTTATCATATTTTTTTTGTGTGTGTGTGTCTGTGGTAAAATTCAATCATAATATCATCTGACATACAATATATTTGAACTTATTTTGTTTGTTATCTTTGTATTTATTTAAGAATATAAACAAACAGAAGAATATAAAGTATAAGATAGCAGAGATTTTTGTCTGATTTTTTTTGTTTCACTGCCATTCTCTCAGAGAACAAACTGATGCCTGGGTGGGATATGTCCCATAAAGAATGAATCCCTGCTTGCTCCACGTGCCCAGAAGAATAAAGATTCAACTGCCAAACATGGCGTTTATGGTCTTGAACCATCTGGTTGTCACTTAAGTGTTCATTCTCAGCTGTTATCATCTCCCTCAGTGTTCCCCATTTCTACCAAGGTGAACTCCTCCATATTTGGTCATTCTCCCTCTCAAAAACATTCTTTTCCTTGGCATTATAGCATTCTTATTTGTTTGTTTATTTATTCTAATCAGTTGTGCATGACAGCACAATGCTCTTTGATTCATTGTATACACATGGAGCAGAATTTTTCACTTCTCTGGCTGTACTCAAAGTAGGGACACACCATTTGTGCAAACATACATGTACCTAGGGTAATGATGACTGTCTCATTCCCCATCTTTCCTACTCATATGCCCCCTCCCTTTACCCCATCCAAAGTTTCTCCACTCATCCCATAGCCCCCAGCCTCCCATTTTAGATTGGCATCCACTTATTAGAGAAATCATTCGACCTGGTGTTTTTTGGGGATTGGCCTTTTAGAACCTTACACGTTCTCCTAAGATCAGGTCAGTTCTTACTCCTTGAAACCTTCCTTGTCCCCAAATGCACTATTAACAGTCATTTCCTCTGAGTTCCTTCCAGCTGTTCTATTTTTTCACATTAGAAATCTTGAATGCACTTGAATGTGTTGAGCTGTTATGACAACCCCGACTTTCTCCATTAAACTAAGAGATCCTTCAAAGAGGGGCCAATTTCTGCCTCATCACTTCATCTCTCTTTACTCCAAATGCTAGTATCTACCAAGCTTGGACTGTAAAGTCTTCATACCAAACACTTGTTCACAGGGAAAGGAAGCAAGACAGATGTGCTATCTTGGGCTTTGAAGTAAGAGCAGATATTATTTGGCCATGGAGCCCCAGAACACTTGTACTGTGGAGTCAAGCAATGAGAAGGGTGGGAGAGTGGAGGTTTGTAAAGCTTTTTTGAAGTTACTATAAACAAGTGCCTTCCAGGAAAGTCCTCAGTCATGGGAAGAAGGGGCCGAGATTAACACAGGAGCATCAAAATAGATTGCACATGACCCTCAAAAGGAACTTTGTCTCCAGACTATCTTAGAGCTGATGCTAGTGTGGTCAGTGGCAGGAGGATCCTTCCCCAGTAGCCTGCATCATCTCTTAAGGCCCATCTGTAGAACAATCTCCAGAGGTATTTTGAGCATTGTGGGAGAACTTAGCAGCATGGACTTAGACACAGATGAGACAGAGTGGCTTGTAACAACTGCAGCTGTCAAGTATGAAAACTTCCTGGAGTAATAATTCCCTCCCCTAAAGTAGTTCAAAAGTGTGACTGATCTCGTTTCATCTTTAAGATGTATTATGCAAAGTCTTAGAGTCACTCTGTTAGAATCACTTCAGTGCTTCAAAAAAAAAAAAAAAAAATCGGATTCCTTGGGTCTCATCTAAAATCTCCTTGACTCAGATCTTTTGAGTGGGGCCCTAGAATCTATATTGTCCATAAACCTCCAGGAAAATGATACATACTAATGTTCAAAGATTCCTATATTAAAGAAACAGATCATCTCTAAATCCATCTGGGTGATATATCATAGACAAACACTGTGATGGTTAATTTTATGTGTCAACTTGACTGGACAAAAATATATCCAGATAGCTGTTAAAACATTATTTCTAGGTGTGTCTGCAAAAGTGTTACTGGAAGAGATTAGCATTCAAATTAGTTGAATAAGCACAGAAGATCACCCTCGCCAACATGGGCTGGCATCTTTCAATCCCTGAGGGTCCACATATTACAAAAGGTAGAGGAAGGGGAATTTGTTTCCTCATTTTCTTCTGGTATAACCATTTCCCTTGTTGGGATTTTAGAGCTCCTGTTTTTTAGATCTAGACTTACATCATCAGCACCCCCAACATTTCTCAGGGCTCCAAATTTAGATTGAATTATACCACTGGATTTTCAAGTTCTTCAGGTTGCAGACGGCACCAATTCCTAGAATAAATTTCCTCATGTATATTACCTATTAGTCAGATCCTCCAGAGGACCCTGGCTAATGCAATTAATGCAACAGCTGGAAAGATAAGGGAGAGGAAGAAAACAGCCAATCTTTGGATATATTTATTGACTTTCAAGTTGGAGTCTCTGTAAATACTTACTCCCTTCTCCTAACACCAATAGAACTATTCTTAAGAGTGTGGACACTCAGAAAGAAGCCCACAGGCTGTGGGAAGCAAGTCCACATGGATGGGACACAGGATGGAGAACAGCAGAGTTTCTGGAGCTTGTTAGCAACCACACCAAAAGCCAGGCAGGGATTCCAAGGTGGTTGAAAGTCTGGACAGTCATTCTGTATACTTTTTAGTGGATCTAAATACAGACTTCAAATACAGGGTGAGACAATGAAAATGAGATCTATGGAATAATGTTTACCTCCTGTTCTGCCAGTTACTTCTAGCTCAATGAATCTGGACAAGTTACTTACATGATCTCACCCGCAGATTTCTCATGTGTACAATGAGGGCAGCACCACCACTTGGCTACCCTGTTATGAAGATTCAGTAAAATAAAATGAGATCAACTTAGTATGATACTTAACACTTAGGAGATCCCTGAAATAAGACTTCTCCTAGGTTCCTTCCCCTGGTCTACAAAAAGGCATATGCAGAAGTTGGCAAGGATTAAAATTATAAAAGGAGAGGATGAAGGAAAGAAACAAAAATTTAAACAATCAAAGATAAGAGAGAAAAAGGAGAGAGAGGAGAAGAGAAAACTAAAAGATATAGGGAGGAAAAAGAAAAGAAAAGAAAATGAGCGTGGTCCACTCTGGCAAATACAATAAGCAAACTGAAAATAAAATGTTTCACTGCACATTTCAATTAAGGTCTTTAAAGAGAACATGATGCTATTGCAGATTGCTTGAAAAAACTAGAAAGTAGACCGAGGACTATTTCCTGTAGCTCAGAGTGAAATAATATGAAAGTAAACATCGAAAAGCTCTTAAAGCATCCCAAATTGTTTTTCCTTCCTTCAAATGTCAAAATACCTATCTCAACAGATATTTTTAAATTGCATTCTTCTTCTAAGATCCTTCTGTCCCTAGTGCCCCACTTAGGAATGAAAGAAATAACCTGGCTAGAAATGGCACATCTTTGGCAGGATGGGAGGGAAGTTTAAATAAATTCCAATTTGACTGTCTTCTAGATCATGCAGATATTGATTATGTTTTGCTACTGGGTTTTGTGGAAACTGGAGAAAAAAAATAATCCTTTGGTATGTCCTGCTGTTCCCATTTCCTCTGCTCCATAGCATATCTCCTCAAAACCTAGTGAGCTAAACTAGCAATTTATTATTATCACTCATAGTTCTGTGAATTGATGGGGATCAGCTGAGTGCACTTGGGGTGGTTCTTCTTGTCACAGTCTGGGGACAGAGTGACCTGAAGACTCTCTGGGCTGGTGTCTAAGATGGCTCACTCCAGGCTGGTGGTTGCTTTGGGAAGTTAGCTAAGAACTCAGCTTGGGCTGTCAACCTGAACATTCCAACATGTCTTCTCCAGGTGGTTTGGCCTGCTTGGGTCTGGTGCCTAGATTTTTAAGAGGAACAGCCCAGGAGTGAGCCTTTTGGGAAACCCTGGAGGAGACTGCAAAGATTCTATTACCTAGACTCTAAAGTCATGCAGTGTCACTTCTACTGCATTCTCTCAATATATAGGGCCATGCAAAAATTAAATGCATAAGTATCTGAGTACCCTAGGGGTTGACTTCTCGGAAGGATAGTTCATTGATGGGCCATATGAACTAAGATGCCATACTTGTTTAGCTTTCAGTTAATATTCCCCACTCATGGGAGCATTTCTACTTTTACAAGATCAATAATGGGGTTACTAACATTTAACTTCCAAATGGAAGTTTCACCAGCACATATAAAACAAGGTTACCACAAGCCCTAACAAAGCATGTGACCAAACATTCCTTGTTAACATGTCTATGAAAACCCTTTAACAAGATAAGAACCCATTGGGGGATCTTTGAGAGTCTCTGGTTCCAATTCCCTATGGGAGTACACCAGTGACTAAGCACTGGGGAAGCAGACTGATTTGAATGAACCATTTATATGAAGTATCTTGAACAACCCAATTCTCCTACTTTCTTCACCTGGAAGAAAGGATAGAGCCGAACAAGACATTTTATTGTGGGTGGAGGTATGTACCAGGGATTGAAATCAGGGGCACTTGACCACTGAGCTACATCCCCAGTCCTATTTTGTATTTTATTTAGAGACAGGGTCTCATTGAGTTGCTTAGCACCTTGCTTTTGCTGAGGCTGGCTTTGAACTTGCGATCCTCCTGCCTCAGCCTCCAGACCTGCTGGGATTATAGGCTTGTGCTACTGCACCCAGCCCATTTTATAGTGTTTCTTTCCTCCTGATGTTCCATTAGTACGCCAGTAGCTTAGGGTTTTGCAAGTAACTTCAAGAATAGAATATTTTGGTTTATTTTGGTTGTTGTAATTCATTTCACTCAATCATCTCTCTCTCTCTCTCTCTCTTTTGAGTTTTAGTTCATTCGTGAGGATAGCGTGGGCTGGATGAGTAGAATCCTACTTTTGTCACTGTGGGAAGTTAGGAGAAGAGTGGAGACCATGGTGCTGGCAGATGCCAGGCTTGAGTGCTGGTTCTGAAATCCATGAGTGTGAGGTCTGTTCCCATCTGCTCAATCTTTCTGATCCTCAGTTTCCTCTTTTGCACAAAATACCAAACCCAGAATTTTGGGAAGAAGAAGCAAGTGGAACTTTAAGACCTTCCCTATCACTGGGACTTTTTATTTTATTTTATTTTTGGTTTGGTTTTGTCCTTTTAAACCTCACTTGAATGGCAAAATGGTTATAGTGTGTCTGTAGCTTTTAGTTATCACAAATCTCTTTGAGAAGCAGTCAGAGTATGAATAACACACATAAATAAAAAATGAGCGAACAGTATTTCAAAGCAAGGCAAGCCTGTTTGAAAATTTGGACTAAAAATCATAATTTCAAACCGATCAGAAATATTTATCAGATGAGTAGCATATGGAAGGCACTGGGTTAGGTCGTGTACAGGACAAGATTCATGTTGCTCCTTGAATGCAAAGTTTCTTCTACTTTTCTTAGAGATTGCTGAATTTGGAGCTGGTTGGCAGTTATGCCAGGAGCACAGAACAATCTGCTTTCCTGCCAAGGAGAGAATTGAAAATTTGCTTTTGCTCAATGCACTGCAGATGGCTCCAAAAGAGTCCTCCATACTAAGCAGTGTAAGCAAGGTTATTTCTCCTCCTTTTCAGGTTTTCATAGGCAGGTCAACGACAGTTCAGGAAGGGTCAGTCTAAGCAACTACTGTGATTGAAAAGACCCAAACAGCAGCAGGAACGAAATGAGAGATACTAAAGATTATTTTTGGTAGTTAAAATGATGTAGGATGGATGAAGTTGGACACTCAAGGAATTTTCAGGAAGTAGGTTTATTTAAGTTGCAGCAGGCCAGAGGGGCTAATGCATAAAAATCTCTGGAAGTGGGGTCTGGAAATTCTTTCTGATGTATACTCAGTGGGGTGTTACATGACAGTGGGTGGGCACATAAAAGTTACTCACTGTCCCATATTCTTAGGCTAGATGGAGATTTTACAAGTTTTTTTTTTTAACCAAGAAAACAGAGATAGTATCTTTTATATAGCAAGGAACTTGAGACAGAGTCTATCACACCTTTTGTGTGCAAACCTGGTATTTACAGGAAGCTTCAAACCACACTAAGCTCTCTGCAGAAATTCTGCTGATATTCTTTGTAAAGATCTTGTTGACTAGGAGAGAAGCTTAATTATGTTGGGGGTGGTCCCTGGAGAAGTTTAATTAGGGTGGGCCTTTTTGGTGGGGGCACCTGGTAACTGCTTCAAAAGCACAAAGAAAGAACCCCAAATAACTGCCTATCCTTCTACCCATTCATTACCATGGAAGTACGGAGGGTCTCCCTGGGCAGGGTGCTCTGTGGGGATTGAGGTGGTGTGTGCATGAGGGAGATGGTATCGATGAGGGTCAATAATAACCAGGTACCCTCACCAAAAAGGCTTTTAGGAACTCACAAAGGCAGAGATGAGACAGATAAAAAGTGTTATAAAATATCAAAGTTCTTCAGGAATGAGAAATGACACCAGACAGGCAACATGGGGAGGACTCGTGGAAGTGGGCAGTCACACTTCAGCCTGTCCTTGAACTAGAGGTGGCAATAGTAAGCCATTTGGTGTTAGATGAATCATAACTTTGGGAATGGAGGAAGTAGAAAAAAATTCTGGAAAACAGGGAAAGGCCAGGCTCTTGACCATTTCTAGTACTGACTTAATGTGTTTGAATTTTACTTGGTTGGAAATTGCTATTAAATAAGAATGTATTAAATTATAAATGATAGAAAAAACACAAAGATAGTGATTTCAATGAGAAGGGTGTTTGTTTATCTTATGCAATAAAAAGTCAGGAGGAAGACAGTCCAGAGGTAGTGTGGCAGCTCAAGAACCCATGGAAGACCCAGGATGTGGGTCATTCAGAGTGGCTCCCCACATATTCTGCTGCCCCTGATCTGCATGGGCAGCTGAACTTAAGATCGCTTGTGTGAATTTCCAGGGACACCAAGTAAAACACAGACACACTTCACCTTTAAACAAGCTTCAGGACGGCTTCTCTGCTCTCAGCCTCAGGCTCCCCAAAAAGGACAGCAAGAGAGAGTCACGAGAGGCTGATGAAAGAAAGCGAGCACGTTCGGAAGTGGACTTTTATTGGGGGGACTCTTGTTCTTTAGAAAGTTCTATCCAAAAAAAGGCCAGAAGGGGCAGGGTTACAAGGGACAGGTGAGTATAACTCAACTCCAGGGGCGACACCTACATCTGAAGACACGCCTTTGCTATCTGAGCTGGGACAATGCCCAAGTCACCACAAATGTAGTGATTGGTCAGAGCCTCTTGCTTCAGGACTGGAAGGCGTGGGTCATTCAGAGTGGCTTCCCCACGCCACGGTCTCTCTGTTTGCTCTGCTCTAGCATTTTCCATTTGGATTTTATCTTCGTGCTTGCCACCTCCTGATGGTGCTGCTCCACTTCTAGGCTCAGGGCTATGCTACGGGGAGGAAGAAGAGTCCAGAATGAATGGGCACGCTGTTCCATCCTCTCCCAAGACTATCACATCTTGCTGGCCAGGAATGTGTCATGCTACACCTAGCTCCATGAAAGGCTGAGAATTTCAATATTTTATGTCTCCTGCCTCAGGGGAAAAGAAAACTAAGGGGAAAGGTGATTAGGAGAGCCTTTTGAATAGCCGGTTCACAGTGTCCACTGTGAATCATTTGTGGTTTGTGAGTAGGGAAATAATGAAGTGAAGATTCTTACCAATGCATTTGGCTTCAATACTTAATTGGGCTTGGAGAGAATGGTCACACATATATACACACGAGAACTCTAAGGTCCAGAAAGATTAAGTGACAGATTCATAGTCATATTATCTTGGTAAGTGCTGGAAATGGGATTTGAACCCAAGGTGGTTCCCAAGCTTTTTTCCCAACCATCTCTCAAAGTTTAATGTTGGATCTTTAATAGAACTAGCTCATAGAGAGCCAGGTACATAAACACCCAAACTCAGATGCAAATCATTCATCTATTCCTTTAATCCTACTTTTAATTCTGTGAACTGCTGCTTGTAAATACCCTTGGAAGAGAGTATGATAAGTGGGAAGTATTGGAATTCAGAGAAAGATAGAGATGAGTTAAAATTTCAGCCATTCTGCTGTCTAGTTGTGTGATTTTTAGTCACATGAATTCTTTGACCTTTAATATTTTTGGGAGAGGAACAGTGGCAGAGGTGGGTAAAATAAGACCATGTGAATATGGCAGATATTTGGCCATCAAATTCTTTCTCCAGGTGATTCAATCCAGGTGGCTGTAGGTTACTGTTAGACTGTGTGGGGAGGGGTTGGCTATAGTCCTGGGAATACTTTTACTTGTCTGATATAAATTCCCTCCTTTTCTATTTCTTTCTTTCGGTAGGTGGGAAAGACGGCTGAAGCTGATGCAGTCATCCTACCTAATGAAGGAAAGACCATGCGAGTACAACAGCTTTTACTATGGAGAACACTGAACAACTGGACCATCACCAGCAGCTGCCACCTTGCCAGATCTCTCAATTTGTGTCAAAAATAAACCAATTTAAGATGCCTGGGTTTTATTTTCTATTATATTCAGTTAAAAGCACTCAACATTTATACAGTATATAAAAGCACCTGCTACCTAGTTGACTCAATAAACAGTTGTTCTGCTTATTATTGTCTTCATCAATATTACTGCTATTGTAAAAGTTAAATGACACAAAAACTACAGACTCACTTTCACATGAGGAGACTATAATTAAAATGCATAAGTAACTGTGTGGTATCCTCATGGAAAAATAACAAAGAATTGAGAGTAACATAAAATGGTGTTGGTTTTTCAGACATAGAAATTTTTGTACAGATGTTAACAGAATCTAGTTTATAAGCTCAAAGCTGGTATTTTAGTCAAAAGCTCTCAACCCAGATGCAGAAAAAGAGCACACATGGCAAAGAAGTGTGTGTGCGTGGGGGGGAGCATTACTACTGGAGAATTCAGAGTGATGACCACAAAATTAGCTCTCCAGCTCTGCAAAAGGGATCTGCTACTCTGACTTGAATATAGTGTTTGTGTTCATGAAGATAGAGAGCAATAAAACTAACAAAGGGAGACTATGGTTTTTTGGTAAAAGATTTGGAAATCAAGGGAGTCAAAGTCTATGAAAAGGAATTCTCTGAGCTTCAAAATTTTCTAGCCAATTACTGAGTGATATAAATTGTTAGTCTATAATGTATGTTAAACATTCAGAATGAATCTAATATGCAAAACGGAATCCTACAAACAGTAGACACTAGGAAGAAGAGAATAGTTATTTTTTTAAAAAAAATAATTCCAATGCACAGCATTAGCTCTGGGTATAGATATTTTTACTAAATAAGGAAATAATCAAATAAATAACACAGGGTCAATCCAACAAAATTGGAGATCCTGTAAATATGAGTTCAATCAATCAAAATGTCTATCTATCTGTCTACTATTATAAAATTTTTATTTATATATTTTCTAAAATATTTGTTATGATTTAGAGAAGCACCCAGCAGTAGAATAAATAGATAAAATTAGAATTCAAGACAGTTGATGATACATGTTTCCTATATCACATCTCATTAAATGACATAAAGTATACACAGATTAGGTCAAAACCATCACATCACGGGAAGAGCATAGAACATTCATGTTTGGTAGATCAGAATACTGAGAAATTTCTAAAAGGTGTTAGGCAGGTGGTGATATATTGACTAAGACTCTTAAAAGGCTAAATAACTCAAAACACAAAAGGGAAGAAAGAGGAGAACCAAGAAAATATATTTTTCCAGTAAAATTTCAGAGGGACCTCAGGGGGCAGAGAAAGCATGAAAGGCAACTAGTTAAAGATTCCTAAAAGAGGTGTCCATTCAAAAGGCTGACATAGCATTTGTCCCCTGAGTAGAGATGAAAAGATGTCTCCTTGAACAGATTTGCAAAGTGGCTATGTTGGGTTCTCAGCAGGCACTGAAAGAGATGCAGCCTGTGTTCTCAGCCTGTGTTCCCTCCTGACTTTGTCTACCATGATCTGCCACTAAGGGTAGATTCCCACACCTCCTAAGGACTTCCCAGTCACTAGTTCTTGTCCCCTTAAAGAGGTCAGAGCTTCTGTCACCAGAATCTGTAGCCAATGTTGAATAAAATGTTGAATCACCAATGATTTCTGCATGTAATAAGAATTATGTCACAAACTCCAGGTACTAATTCTGTTCATTATTTTTCTGATTTTATAACTATGAACAAATAACTTGATGTCTAATGTTTTAATGAAAATAAGTCATCTTAAAGCAATTTACAGGATGAATACACAGATAAATCCCTTAGGAAAAAAAAGTTAATGCAGGAAAAATAAATAAAAATAATTAGAGTAAAATTAGCATCCTCAGAGACCATTGTGAGTTTTCTCCCAGTTGAAAGTCAAATCAGAAATCTCGAAGATTAAAAATATCATTCTGGAAATAAAATGAATGAGACCTGGCCAAGTACAATGAGTTCCAGAAAATAGCAAAAAGCAAAATAGACTAAC
The DNA here is from genome assembly GCF_964194105.1 of Spermophilus citellus. Classification (NCBI taxonomy): domain Eukaryota; kingdom Metazoa; phylum Chordata; class Mammalia; order Rodentia; family Sciuridae; genus Spermophilus; species Spermophilus citellus. The sequence goes on along the minus strand of NC_138199.1, from coordinate 47,697,641 downwards.
TTTCTAAGAGAGTAAGAAACTGGTATAGTAAGCAGAACAATGGTCCTTCCAAAGATGCCCATGTCCTAATCCTTGAAATGGTGAGTGTGTTTCCGTAGATGGCAAAAGGCTCTTTGCAGATGTAATAGGATCTTGAGTTGGAGATTATCCTGGATTATCCTGGGGGGCTCCATGAACCAACAAGTGTCCTTGTAAATAAAGGAAAGAGGCAGGAATATCAGAGTCAGAGATTTGAAGATGCTCTACCGCTAGCTTAGAAGATACAGGCAGGGTGATACGTCAAGGTGTTCGGGCAGCCTGCAGCAGCTGAAGAGGGTGCAACAGTGGCTTCTCCCCTCTAGAGCTTCCAAATAAATCTCCCTTTCTTGGAGCCTTGATTTGAGTCCAGTTAAACCCACTTCAAATTCTGACCTCCAGAACTATAGAGCAGCTTGTGTTGTGTTACGCCATTACATTTTTGGTGAGCTGTTATAGCAGCAATGAGAAACTAAAACCCATGGAGAACAGATTCAACAGACCTGGTAATCATGTAGTGAGGTTCAGAAGGGAAAACAGAGAGGCAATGACAGGTGTGCTGTAAAAAAAAAATCAGTAAAAGAAAAGAATGCTTCTGAGCTGAAAAGGGACTTGAGTTCTCAGGGAGGAAAAGGCCAATTTTGTCATTTATGGCAAAATTGCAAAAAATTAGGATCCCCAAGGATATAGAACAATCCTACAATTTTCCAGAAAGAAAAATGTTAGGTTGGTCTAAGGGAGTTGTTATTCTCATCACTGAATCTATCATTTATTTGTTGCAAGTAGCTTTAATTGCTAGCATCAAATGTCTTGTCTATAATATAAAAAGCAGGCAAAAATCCCTATAAAGAAATAAGGATGTACATTTGAAGTTCAAATTCTGTTACTAAAGTATGGGCCAAGGAAATGACATTTTTAGACACACAGGAATGTAGAAAGTTTACCACCGACATAACCTTTTCTGAAAACAAAACATCAAAAAAAGGTAATATATCTGGTTATATTTCAGCAAGATAAAGATAAGAAACAGAGGGGGATAGTAGGGGATAGGAAAGGTACCAGAATACAACAATTACTAATAGGGCATTATGTAAAATTGTGGATGTGTAACCGACGTGATTCTGCAATCTGCATTTGGGGTAAAATTGGGGGTTCATAACCCACTTCAATCTAATGTATGAAATATGATATGTCAAGAGCTTTGTAATGTTGTGAACGACCAATAAAATAAATAAATAAATAAATAAATAAATAAATAAATAAAAGATAAGAAACAGAAAAGCATTACAAACCCAATAAAATGACCAATAAAATCAGTACAACTCACAGTTAATACTAAGTAATTGCTGAAAATATGGCAGTGAAATTTAATGGAATTGTTAAGCAGGCATTCACAAAACAGAAGAGGCACAAAGTCAAAACTTAACAATCTGGAACCAAAATTTAAGATAGTTTTTAATACTACAGAGGAGGTGGTAAGGAAAAAAAATAAAAGAAAGTTGTAAAGTACCTAGTGATACAATTCTTATTTTGTTGGAGTGAGGTGGTTTTACATATGGCATCATTTTTTATGGGGAGAGGAAAATGATTTTTTTTTGTTGTAACGAGTTTAAAGATATTCATCAGCTGAACAAAATACAAGGTAGAATCATTAAATATTAAAGGTTTCATTATTTTATTAAAGAAAAAATAGAAAAGAACATATGATAAAATGTGAAGACCTGAAATAAGAACAAACATAGAAGACATTATACTGAGTGTAAATACATATATATTTTAAGGACTCTTAGTTTGGAATGGGATAAACAGAAAACAAAACCAACCAAACAAACAAACAAAACCCCAATATATATTCTGCTTGTTTAAGGAGAAATATCTGTGATAAAACCACATAAGTAAGTAGAAAATAAAGGAATGGACAAAAGATTTATTTGGCCAGCGCCAGCATCACAGCTATGTAGGAGTAATGGGCAAAACAGAATTAGAGACTAAAAGAAATTGCAATGCATTTCTGTTTCTTATCTTTATCTTGTGATATACAAAATGGTGCAACTTAAATTGATAAAAAGACATTTTCTAAAAACATACCTGTGACTCTTAATACCATGGGCAATATATTAAAGAGGAAAAGGATGATAAAAGAGAAGGATTTTATTGGGAAAAAAACACACACTAGGAAACTTTCTAATTTTGTAAACCCCCAAAATATATAGAAGATTTGTATAACAGTAGACAACCCGAAAGAATGAAGAGAAACCGGGAAAGGAGAAGGAAACCAGCAAGGAGAGAAGATTAAATGTTGTTCTAGATATACTGAGGTTGTACATTCCATTTGTGTCTGTGAAATAGTTGCAAAAATTGATTGTGTAGTCGGCCTAAAGATAATCTCGGTAAATATACAAAAACTCCAATTCCACAAGTCACATTCTCAGACTCAAGTGCAATAAAGTTGGATATTAAAAGAGAAGGCATAACAAAAAAAAAAAGTAAAAGAAAAAAGAAACTCAATTTCCTTGAATATTTTTTGAGCACTCATGTACTTTATACTTTGGGTAAAGAAAAGTCAAAAGTGACCTTCTAGACTCCTTAGAAATGAAGGAATATAAGAACAGGATATGAATCTGAGACATAAAAGTCATAAAGAATGTCAGGATCAGGGCTGTTTCTTGCTCTTGAGATGACCTGACTGCTCCCTTGAATGTGTTATTCCCTATTTTTACTCCTCAAAGCTTCTTACTCTTAAGACAGTTCACATTCTTCCTTGAATGCATATCTGTTTTCCTAAATAAATCTCTGCCTGCGCACTTCCAAACAAAAAAAAGAGTGGTTTGGTAATAAAAACATGATCTTTTTATGTAGAAGTCACTGATTAACTAAAAGATGATAGAGAAAAACACTTGCAGTTTAGCACCAACACATAAAATGAGAACCTACCAACAAAAGAAAACAAAACAACAACTACAACAGAAACAAGGCCAATAGAGAAATGAGTAAAAAATAAAAACTGGCAGCTCACCCAGGAAGAAATAGAAATGGCCAATCGACATAGCAACAGATGTTCGCGCTGGTGATGAGAGAAATGCAAATTGAAACAAGATACGGTTTTTGTGTAATAGACTGGAAAACATTTTTTCAGTCTGCTAATAACAAGTTTGGCTGGATTGTGGAGAAATGAGCACTTACACCTTTTTGGTGGGGGTTTAAACTGGTTTAGATTTGTGGAGGTCAATTTAGGAGTACTTATCGAAAATTTCAAAACACAGATGCTTTGAACAGCAAGACTACATCTAGGAATCTAGATGGCAAGGGTACTCAGGTTCTGATTATTCGAAGAGAGAAAAATTGAAGAAGACCTCAATTTTGATAATAGAATGGCTAAAAGAAGTATAGTCTTGTTATACCATGGCAGTTTTTTTTCAAATAATGCAGTAGATTTTTACATACTGCCATGGAAGAATGTTCATATGTTGCTGAGTGAAGAAAATCAAATGCAAGTGTGCACAAACACACACACATACACATATGTATGCACATATACACCTGTATATATACATATAGGGGCATATGTCACATATGTTTAGAGAAAAGTCTAAAATAATAAACAATACTGACTTGTCAACAATGACTTTCCCTAGACAGTGATCCTTGGTGCTTAACTTTATAAAACCCTATTTTTTAAACCTAAATATGTAACATTACTTTTGCAATTTAAAAATCTATTCAAAATAGATAAACCAATCAAGATGGAAGGAAGATAAGGTTCAGGTGGTGAGATGACCTGAAGAGTCACATAAACCCAGGGCATTTTTCTAGGGCTGGATGAGTTATAAATCCAGCACTGAGCGTCGCAGTGGTCAAAGCAAGAAGGCAGATGTTACCAGTACAGTGGTCACCAAAACCATGCAACCTTGTACACAATTGCCACATCTTTCAGAACTACCATTTTTCCAAGCATTGATACTCTGATAGAAAGTCTAATAGAAATTTCTGAACTGTCATATCAAACACCGAGACCATGATTCCAACAATTGTACCCACAATAAATACCATGGCTAATTTATAAAAGCTGCTTTTTAAAAAATTAATATTTTAAATTTATATATGATAGTGGAATGCATTACAATTCATATTACACATACAGAGCACAGTTTTTCACATCTCTGGTTGTATACAAATATATTTGCACCAATTTGTGTCTTCATACATGTACTTTGTCCATCACATTCCATCATCATTTCTAACCCCCTGCCCCCTCCCTTCTGCCCTATCTAGAATTCATCTAATCCTCCCATGCTCCCCCTCCTTACCCCACTATGAATCAGCCTCCTTATATCAGAGAAAACATTTGGCATTTGTTTTTTAGGGATTGGCTAACATAAAAGCTGCTTCTTAAATTAACCAAATGAATTATCCCGGGGATTAGATTAACTCCAAGGAGGAGAAAAATCCTTCTTCTAGGAGAACACATAGGTGAGTCTGAAGAAAGTTCTTCAGATGGAAACATCTATTTATAGAAGCATCACTGAAAAAAAAAATCAGTACCCAATTGTAAAGAGCAAGAAGGAAGGAATAAAATGACCAGGAGGGACTCTGAGCTGAGGCAAGCCTGTGCTCCCACAAACCCTTCCTCAAAGATCAAAGCTCTTTAAAATCAAAGCCATGAGCATGGTGGTGCATGTCTGTAATCCCAGTGGCTCAAGAGGCTGAGGCAGGAGGATTTCGAGTTCCAGGCCAGGTTTAGCAGTTTAGAAAGGCACTAAGCAATATAGTGAGACCCTGTCTCAAAATGAAAAATAAAAAGGGCTGGGGATGTGACTCAGTGGTTAAGTGCCCCTGGATTCAATTTCTGGAATAAAAAAATCAATCAATCAATAATAAAGATAAATGAATATATTATTTGTATATTTATTTATAAAATCAAAGCCAGCCCAGAACTAGAATGGAGCATGATGTCAATTTAAGGATGCAAAGAATGTCTTTATCTTATTCACATGTACATGTAAGTAAGCATGCATAATTCATTCATTGTACATTAGCAGGTAACAAATCTGTACCTGAGCATAATAAATAAAAAATTAATAATCTATTACTTAGAAGAAGATCAGGCCAATAAATTCTGGCGAAGGGACTTCTGTTGTGTAATAATGTCCTGAGATAGTCAACCAGAAGATGGTGAGAGAGGGTCTTCATGCCAGAGTGGTGTGGATTGTTTATGTTACCTTTTTTTTTTTTTTAGGGTCGGTTGTAATTATTACTGTCAATATCACATTTGTTCTTTTGCCTTCCTAGCATATGAATCAAATTTGCCACTTCGTGAAGCATGAAATTACCTTTTCAATACTAATTCAATAATAATGCTGAATAAACTGTGAGCAATTATCACCCAAATAAGGAAAAGTTTTCCTCCCCCTCCACCGCCTCTGTCACCTTCTAGTTACTAAGAATAACCTCCTTTGCTCACACCACAGAAGGAGATGAAATTGATGCGATGAATGTGATATTTCTAAATCTAGTAAAATAAGGACATCTCCAAAATTTGGAATCTCAGAAACTCCCAGACATTTCCTGAATTATTGATTCAACTGGGATGGTTGAGGTACTGTCATCTATATCATTTTAAAATACACTTAAGTTGTCCATAAGGAGCAGACATGGTAAAGGAAAGAAAAGAGAGATTTTTGGTTGCTGTCTACTAAGAATTTATGCTTTAGTAGATAGAAGACTTCTTCAATCAGATTCCAGAATAATGACAGAATAATAATAGAAATAATAGTGATCATCATTTGGGAGTAATTATGGCAACAATAGCAGCAAAAATGATAGCAACTTTGCCATAGTTTGGATGGAGAATGTCTCCCAAAGGCCCATGTGTTAAAGTTTTGGTCCCCAGCATGTCACTACTGGTAGGTGGTGGAACCTTTAAGAAATGGGGCTCAGAGGGAGGAAGGTAGGTTATTGGGGATGCACCCTCCATGAGCTAGTAGGACCCCAGCACCTACCTCTTTTCCATTTGGCTTCCTGACCATGGACTAAGAAATTTGGCTCCTCCACACACTCCCACCACAAAGTGCTGCTTCCCCACAGGCCCAAAACAAGGAGGAAAATGGGTCATGGTGTGAAATCTCCAAACCAAAACAAATCACTTCTCTTTACAAGTTGATGATTTTATGGGTTTATCTGAATGACATAAGGCTAACACACTGTGCTTTGGTGGACACTTATTATTTGCCTCCTCATAAAAGGGGTCCCAGAGAGTACTCTCACCCTCTTTCTGCCATGTGAGGATTCAGTGAGAAGGTGGCAATCTGCAACCCAGAAGAGGGCACGTGCCAGAACCTGACCATGCTGCCAACCTGATTTCACACATCCAGCCTCCAGAAGCATGCAAAATAAATCTCTGCTGTTGATAAGCCATCCAGTCTATAGTATTTTCTTAAAGAGCCCAAACTGACTGAAAGAGCTTTGCAAAGTTCTCCTAATCCATGGAGTGAGAAGTAGCAGAGTTCAGATTTAAACCAAGCTCATGTCCTTGGCACTCTTCCATACTAGAAGAAAAAGTCAGAAAACATCAAGCTCACGACCATGTGTTTTTGAAACACAAAAAATCAAAAGCTCAAAAATTGGAAACACAGTTCCCTGATTACAAGTATTTATTTGTGGTTATCCTTGCTTAGGACCAATGGCAAGTGAGGGCAAAAGGACTCCTAAAATAGCATTTATTTATTCAGTACGTTTTGTTTGGGGCAGTTGCTGTTTGCTAAGTAATGTGTTAGGTAAAATCATACAGACCCTAGCCCAGTAGAGTTCAGGTATAGTGGGAGGAGACAAGTCACATTTAAATAATCACGAAATGATAAAATTAGAACTCTCATCAGAATTACAAAGGAAGAGTTCAAGGTTCAATGAGAGTCTCCAACAGGACCATAGTAAAGGATTTTGTCTTTATTCTGAACACTGTAGGACACTTCTTAAAGGTTTTACCTAGTGTTGGAGATAGTGAGGAGACTCTAATTTGAAAACCTCTGGATAGAGAGAATGGAGGATAAATTAGAATCCCAAGGGGAGCATTTCAACTAGAAAATTAATACAGTGTCTTGGAGCCAGAGGATGGTCTGCATTAGGATGGAGTGGGAGTGTGTAGAGAAGGGAATGGATTCTAGAGGAATCCATAGAAGGTAATGACGACATTCACATATAACTAAATCTTCACATGAAAGTAAGCCTAGATTGTGTTTTCCCCCTACAAAAAATATGATTTTCTTCCTGATGACTATGTGATGGGGATGCTAGTCATCTATTTGAATTAATCGATTTTGAACCTGCTGATTTAGCTAAAAAAAAAAAAAAAAAAAACAAAGGTCCATACTTAATGGAGTGAAAAGCAAATTTTTATGTGATGATTTTTCTAATTGCTTTGAGTTGAAAAAAGTCTTCAAATTAACTTACTTTATGATTGGGCATGCGCTCTACAGGTAGGTCTCTGACATACAGAGAAACCCAAACAATAGGTTCTGCTCCTTATCTGGGGGAGGCAAGACCACACCAATGGTGTTTTTCTTTAGCATTTCATGGGATGGTGTTTATACTGTTCCCTTCTTGACCGATCTGGAACAAAGCCTCTCGTATTGGTTGTTCCCCATAGACAGCTCACATCTATTCCATATGACACCATGATATACTATATTTACTACACAGCATGATACACTATATTTGCTGCACCTGGCTGGGTCACGCATGAAAGAAAAAAATAATCATTGTAAATCAAAGACAACATTAGCTCTAACCTATATGTAATAAATAAAGGTATCATCATCTAGTTCAGTCCACATGAAATATTTGTTTTTGCCTATTCTGAGATTGATCTATCTATCCTTTAAATTAAAAATTGGACAGCATCTGATCCAAATTGGACAGTGTCTAGTGGACCCTTTGGCTAATGGATCCACCCTTTGCCAGGGACCAAATAAAAGCCTGGTCAAACAAACAAGTTCTCATACCTTTCATAAACCTGGCCTTAACTTCTTTCCACAGGTGACCTGCTCTTTCTCCTCCCATCTTTACTCATTTTTAATCTATTCCCTTTGTCTCACCCTTAAGATTTCATAAGTGGTACCACTTTGCAGGCTACAGTACCACCACATCCTTGATATATTTGATGCCCTGCCTTAGAAATGCTGCTTCATGGCATTGATAACAACAACCATGGGGCTAGCACCTGCTGAGCTCATCTGTGGATCAGACATTTGCACTGGGCACTTCACACAGGGCTATGAATCTTCACAGTCCTAGAAATGAAGTACTGTTATTATCCCCATTATAGACATTGACAAATGAAGCTTAGAAAGGTTAAGTGACAGATCCAAGGCCACACACCGAAGAGGAATGGGATTTGAATCTAGAATCCATGTGCTAAACCACTGGAATGCCACCTCTATGAATATATTTTCTGCTTTAGTTGGGTCTCCCAAGTCCCCTCTGGTGAGTCCACTCTTGTCCTATAGGATGCCGGTAGGCAGGAACTGTCTTGATAGAGTCCAGAGTCGGTTCCTATTTAGTGCTGCTTTTACTCAGTGATATGACCAGAAGGCAAAGGTATACTCAAAGGATAAACAAAGCTGCAGATGCCAGAAACATAAACGTGAGCATCAAGAGCTTGGCAAAGTCTCCCAGGCTCTCTGATATCCCAGCAATAGCACCTGTGCACATTGCTTGAGAGTTCAAAGTGGAAAAATTAAAAAGGAACAAGAATTGTTCGCATCATGTCATCTAAATATTTTTTGTACTCCTTGTAATTTGGGGATGGTGTTAAATAGTCATGATAAAATAATAACCAATCAACAACTACTTGAAGCATTTGGGAGAAGCTTATTAAAGAAGGACTTATTAGTAGCACATAACTTATTATTAATATCCAAAATTCAGAAGTACCCTCCATGCCCAACACAAGAGAACAATGAGCAAATGATGATAATCTTAATCATGCTACTGATGTTGTTGTTGATGATAGCAGCCGCCAACATTTATTGAGCCCTCATTAAGAATCATTAAGGAGGGATCCACTCTCTCATTTCATCTTCACAACAATCTTACAAAGATGAGTGCTACAGTTAATGAGATGATATTATTGAGAGTTTATAATAAAGAAGAGAAATGTAAAAAGCAAGATATAAAGTGTGCTTTTGTAAGTGAAAACCCACTTCTTGAAATAAGAAACCAGAAAGAAACACAGTATGATATTATTAGTTGTTATTTCTCAAAGGTAGGATTATGTGAAATTTTTCCTTCCTTCTTCTCTAGATTTCTTGTTTTACTCTCAGAAGCCCTTGTTACACTTACAATGAGAAAACCCAATAAAATTTATTTAGACTGAATTAACAATGTGGAATTTCTTTCCTAAACATGACTAATTAGGTAATGCTTATACTCAAAGGATCTTTGGGGGCCTCTAGGAAACTTAGGTTAGATTTATTTTTCATCCAATGAAAAAGTAATTCCTAGTGATTCTTCTTGGAGGCAACTATTTCCAAATTCACCAGAAAGGGAACATGGTTATATTCTTCTCAGAAATGGCCAGATGCCTCTGATGAATCACAGAGGTGAAGAAATCCGTCATCTTGGGGGTCAGTGGTGACTTAGACTTTTTCTCTGGAACATTATTTTCATCTTTTTTCTCACTTCTTCCTCACAAGAGCCCTGTGAGACTAGGACACCAGGCTTTGTCTATGCCCCTGTTACAGAAAATGAGGGGCGGTGAGAACAGTTACCTGCCAAGAACACATAATGAAAAAGTCTGAGAATGGAATCCAGTCTCAACTAGGCGCTCTCTTCAATGACAGCAGCTGTCTATTCAGAATCCTGATTATCCTTGGCAGGACAGACAAAACGATCAGTCTAGCAGCTAGCTAAAGATCCTGTGTCATGCTTGCTATAAATTCAGTATGTCATCCCTCATAACAGAATCAAAGGGACGCCAGCTGTATCATACTTTGTGACTCTGCCCTTCCTGCAATGTGACGGATGGAAGGTCGTTCACTATGAAGGTGCTGGGGAGTCGCAGCATACAGTGGGGGAGCAGGCAGCACAATCCATAGTGTATCATGCACTCTTATATGACACAGTAGGATGGGCAATGGGAAAGGGACAGGAAGGGCCAGGCTTTCAGAAGAGGGAAACACTGCTGCTCATTCACTGGCCCATTCACTTCTCAAATATCATTGGGTATCTTTTTGTTGCTATGCCTTGTGTTGGGTTCTGGGGATCGAAGATCAATAGAAACACATGATCTGTAGCCTCAAGGATATTCACCTGGTGGGGAATATAGCATTAATCAAATGACAATACAGAAATGATAAATGTGGTAGAGGACAATTGGTGCTGTAAAGATCGTATCAGGTATCCTCTTTGACTCCAGGGGGAATTTCTTTGCAACCCTCTTCTAGAAACTCAGAAAGTTTGTGTTTCCTTCAGGGCTTGGGCTTTTATAAGATAGTTTTCAGGTGCTGAGTGAAAGTGGCTTACTTAGTAATGCTTATATCCTTCATCATAATTAACTTCTTTTTTTTTTTTTTGGTGGTGCTGGGGAATTGAACCTAGGGCTTTGTGCATGCTAAGCAAGCACTCTAACGACTGATCTGTAATATAATAACTTGATAGGCTACTTCTGATGATACTGCTGTTTCCTCCACACCTTGCACATCATAGATGCTTATTTTGTTCTCAGGTTTATGCACACAGTATAACGTTGGATTTTTCCTCTTTTCCCAACAAAGCAGGCACACACTAGAGGAGAGAAAACTGCAATCATATCCACATTATTCATAGTATAGCACGCGCTCCCACACTGAAGCACCCTCCATGGAGGCTAACAGATGGCAAGGGATGCCTATGTTAGAAGAAATGCAAACCCCATTATATTCTTTCTAATTTTTTTACCCTCCTACATGAAGCACGCTGTAGCCACCTCATGAAAGATGGTGATGTGTCAAAACTTAATTAGTCAACACTTGCAACTCATCTACATTATGTTGGAAAACTATGTTTTCAAGAGCTAGAGAAAGAAGTTCAAGATATTACGGCAGGGAGGGAATTCTTAGAACACAAAGAAAAGAGAACAATGCAATAAGTTATTTTGTAGTACCAAGGCCTCAATTTTTCCTTGGTGAAGAAAAAAGTGGGGGAAAATTTCTTGGTTTCCTGGGTGCACAAGAGTTGCCATCTCTTTTAAACAAAAATGGGAAATCTTTGGCCTGCCCTATATGTGGAAGATCTTTGGCCTGATGTACGTTGGGGGGAAAGGGAGACCAGAGGTAGCATGCTTGAGTCGCAGTTCCTGTGAGTCTGGTATGTCTACACTCCTTGAGGTGGCTGGCCATCCCTATCTGCCAGGGACTGAGGGGCTTTGGGGGATGTGAGAATTTCAATGTTAAAATCCTGAGCAAGCCAAGACAAGTTCATCACCCTTGAAGCAAGAAAAAATATGGTTATGAAAAACGCTTTTACAAACTTAGGTCATTTGATCAAGTCAGTGATGTCTGCTTTGCTCTCTCCTTTGACCATTGTGAAAGAATGAGGCTGCCTGTCGATAGAAAACCAGAGGAGACCTTTCCTGATCCTAACCTGCTTATCTCTCCAGCTTACCCACTCCTCTCCCACCAATCTCTCCTTCTCCTGCCAGATCCTTGTATCTTACCTTTCACCCTCCCTGATCCAGGGTTGAATACAGCCACTTGCCACTGCAGCTTAAGATTGCCCCCCAGGTTCATCCATCCTCTGCCCACGAAGCACACCCAGAGCTCCTCAAATATATTCTAGGGATTTTTAACCAGGGAACAGAAAAAAAAAAATCATGTGGTAAGTGTGAAAGTGATTAAAAAGTCTTCAAAAATCTCACAATAAAAATATGCATTTGAAATCTCTTTTATACACATGGAGCAAGTTCTATCGCGGTTTCCTTATTTATTAAGCACATGGCCAGGAGGGGTCAATTCCTCCTCTAATCTTTCCCTGACTCCTCTTTGCAGGCTGGATGAGGAAGCCTCTATTTAGGCTCCTTCTGCTTCTGGTGGCCACAGGAGGTGGTGAATGTAATAAAACCACAAGATTTAGGAGCTCTTGAGCCTCTTTTAGATCTGCTTTCAGAACCTTTTTCCGTCACTGTGTAGTTGCATAAGCTTGGGTGAATCACTTAATCCCTCTAAACCTAAGTTTACTCATATTTTCAAAGAGATTTAAAAACATTAAAGAGAGCTGCTTGCATGTTCCCAGTCTTCTAAGGTGGCTGTTTTGTTTGCTCTGTAATTAGTGTGATGTGATAGATAATTATAAGATGCACAAGAATCTCAACTATCAAAGATTCCAGTAAGCTCCCCATATTCTTTTCATGTTGGTAAGTAAGTGTTTGAAGATTTGCCCCAAGATTGGAGGTTAAGAGTTATCAATCGGTGCCCTAGAAAAATTGCATGTGATTCTCCTCTGGCAGCAAAGACACCAATGTAGATTTGGAAAAATAGGATTTGGGGGGCAGAGAGTTCTCACTGAGGACCAGGTAGAAATATCCTTCCTGACCTTATAGTCTTGTAAGGATTAATTGAGAATGGATCTAAGAGAATGTAGCACCAAGTAAGCTCTCAATCACAGTTTTTCATTGGGCATATTTTTTTTCCCCTTCTCTTGGAACAGGGAATGGAAGGGTCACTTGGCTAGTAAGTGACATTCTTATCATTTCATCACCTGCATGGAGTTCATGACTCTTTGGCTGGTGAAATCACACCCACTCTAAGAAAGCTTGCAGTCAATGACTGGCTTGTGCACCTGTGGGGTCTTGCACATCCCTATGGGGGACCATCTTCAGAGCTCCCCATGAGATAGGCTGAAGCCTTTATTGATGTTGCATTGCAAGTCTAGTCTTTTTTTCCCTCCTTCCCCCAACAACAGTTAAGTCCAAGAGCCCTTTTCAATCAACTTCCTATATGTATGTATCTGTCTCAGGATCTGTTTCCTGTAATCGATGATCTGTCATATCACCATTAAAATGTACGCTCCACCAGCATTATATATTCAGAGCCTAGAGAAGTGCTTGGCACATAGTAGATGCTCAATAACAAGTTGGCAAATAAATGAATAATATATCAGATATAGGATCAGACCCAGTTCTGCACAATTCCAAAGCCAGTGTGCACAGACATGGCCATCCAGGTTCTTCTAATTTGTAACCTCGGGTCTGGTTCCATTTGACGTTGTGCCCTTGCTTCTGCATGCTCCCGATGCCAGATGAAACCTGGAGTTAGCTAAGGCGCAGAGATTAATTGAAAAAACTCATTCCCACAAATGTTGAACCTGGGAGTGCTCATGTGTGACGATGTAATTACTTTGGTGGCATCAGCACATCAGGAGGCCTCCAGAGAGCCCAGAATCAGGATCAGCCAAAGGATTCCATCTTCACTTTGAATTTCCACAGGCTTCTGTCACTTGATGTTAAACAACATCATTTTAACAAATTTTGAATGTGTGAATAATTTCTCCTTTTCTTCCACTCTGGTATGTAAACTGATATTAAAGACTAGAATATTTATCATGTTGACAGCTCCTGCTTGCTAGATTAGATTTTGTTAGGAAGCCGAGTTTTCCTCTGAGAGCATTCAACTTCATATCTTCCTATTATTGGCTTGCACTTTAATACTTTTCATATTAGCTTCCTTTACACCAAGATAAAATAGAAGGCAGACAATAGGAAGAGTTAGTTGAGTATACTGACCACCTTTATTCCTGACTCTTGGGGAAATATAAACTCATTTACTAAATAAAAAGACAGTTCAGTTAGGGATCAGTGTGGTACCTTCCAAACAACTCCCATCTCATCCACTGGATTAAGAGCCAGAGCATCACATCTCATATTCCAGGGATGTGTTTAGTACCTACTTTTACCAAATCACTAGGAAATCTATGTACTGTGACATCTGTCCAAAGGCAGAGAGAATCAAACTCTGATTATGCTAATCTGATATGGATGCAAAGACATTAGTAAAATAGGCCACTCTCACTGAATAAATTGTCCTTGGTTTTCATAAATGATTTCTTGACTTGATTTTTATCTGGTTCTCTACAAAAACTAGAGTTCCAGAGGCCTCTGTGCATTGGGGAGGACCATCAGTCTAGTGCATGCATACACCAGCACACATGGTGTTGCAGAAAAGCCCTGCTCTCTTTTCCACAGTGAAGTCTGAGAGCCCTTTTCAATCAAGCATTGTGAATGTGCAGCCTTTCCTCATCACAGGTGAGGCAGAAGGTGAAAGGTGTACTGAGCTCACTCTGGAAAACTAAATGCCATCTCTGCACAAGTGTGCTGAAGGGGAGCACAGACTTCTCCAGAACTGCAGGTCAGGCTTGCAGAATGAGTCACTGCTTACCTGAAGAGTGGGCACAGAGCTTCTCACCAGGAGGTCAAGGGAAAGTAAAGCCACATGAGCCAGGTGGAACCTAGAGGCAAGAGCTGCAAGTTTAAAAGAGGGAAACTTGGTGTCCTCTGCTCTTTCTATCAAGTTATTTTGAGTCATGTTACCCTGAAGAAACATGGCAAATATTAGAAATGAAAAGCAACCCCTTTTACAAGAGCATAATTATAGTGTTGAGAGGAGACGGAACCTGTCAATGTCTAATCATCCATTCAAAGGACAAAGACCCCATTTCAAGGCATCTTCTACAGATGTTCTTTTGATAGCTTTTTATTTAATAGTCAGTGAGAGATTCTGCTTTTTATAATTTGGTTTTCCAGAAAAAGCATCCTACTCTCTTAGGAGGCAATATAGTCCCTCAGAGATTTGCAGGATGCATTCTTCTTGCAATGTTCTCTTCTCCTCCATGTTAATCGCAGGAGGTAACAAGAGTGTTGAGAAAGACCCTTTTCCTCAACAGCTTGCAAGCCAACCCAGAGTCCCCTCCTTTGTTTCTGCTGCACTGGCTCTTTTATATTGAGACTCCTTCCACTCTCTCTGCCATTAGAAAAAAATCTTCTGCTTCAGTTTTAAAACCTGTAGACATGAAATGAAATTTTGCTCTGCTTCATCTATCTGTTCTGACTTATATCTGTTGTATTTTCGTTTCAAATCCTAGTGACTAGAGTGATTGAAACCAGCCCCGCCCCAGAAGCTGAGTGATAGGAATTAATAGCAGAAGGGGAAGCTCCTGTCCTTCCATGGGTTCAGGCTGGTGGTGGGGGCAAGAGAGGCTTAGAGCCAGGGACAGTGTGAGAGGGGGGAGCCAGAGACAATGTGCGGAATCCCCTCTGATCCTGCCCTTAAGCTCTTTTAAAAAAACTTAATCTCCAAAGATTTGCTTTAATTTTGATTATAAACAGAATATCCCTCTACCAATTAATAAAAACCAGAGAGTAGAGAAACAGATGAGCTGATTTCCCTCTTCTTAATCAGGTACTCCTGACAGTGCACAGCTTCATTTAATTATTTGTTTGGTTCTTTCTCCTATCCTGGCTCATTCCACAAACGACTGGATGTGGTTAACAGAACCAAACAAAGCCAAACATCTCATCTAATGCTGTTTATAACAACCACCA
This sequence comes from Spermophilus citellus, assembly GCF_964194105.1. Lineage (NCBI taxonomy): Eukaryota > Metazoa > Chordata > Mammalia > Rodentia > Sciuridae > Spermophilus > Spermophilus citellus. The sequence continues at coordinate 47,682,058 of NC_138199.1, read as the reverse complement.
GCAAAAGCAAGTTAAAATAAATTGGAATGGAACACCAGGATTCAGAGAGGAAGTCAGCATGTTATAAAGTCCTTCCCATTTTATTACAAGTGCAAGGGTATCTCTGAAGAGCTGACACTCAAAGGGAAAGGGACACCATGCTTCTCACAATGCGGGGAGGCTCATGGATTGTTCAGAGGAAGCAAGTTTTATACTGAACCGAGAGATGAAATTTCTTACCTGAGGTTCCTTCAGGAAGTGCCCATGACACAATATTCTGTGCAAAATGCCAATGGCAACTCCTTGGAACTGCTCATAAACTTGAGTTTCATAACATGAAATGAATCTTAAGGAGACCTGTCATTGGCAGGAGGGGGGAGGGGGACACAATTTGGTAAATTATCACCTTTCAAAATATCACTTTGTTAACTTTGAACTGTTCTATGCTTCTCAAATAAAAGCCAGCCTGGGTTGTGGAAAGAAATGAGGGTGGAAGTCCCTCTTGGTCCTGCATGTTGACTAATGCAATATGGCAGAAGTGACAGTGGACTGATTTTGAACAAATGCTTGTGCGGCATGGTGTACCTCCAGTTGCCCCCTCTAAGAGCTTCTGATCTCAGTTCAGCAGGACATGTTCTAGATACCTGCTAGTCAACAGAACACATTTGACCTGATGCTCCAATCAGACCCGCCCCTGCAGACCTGAAAATTTACCAGCAAGAAGTGATACCTGCTTAGTCGGGTGCAGTGGCGCATTACTGCAATCCCAGTGGCTTGGGAGGCCAACACAAGTTCAAAGCCAGCCTAAGCAACAGTGAGGCACTAAGCAACTCTGTGAGACCCTGTCTCTAAAAAAAATGAGGCTGGGATGTGGCTTAGTGGCCGAGTGCAATTCCCAGTACCAAAAAGAAAAAAAAAAAAAAGAAATAATACTTGCTTATGTTTTATACAATCAAGATTTTATAGCTTTACTGAGGCAATAGCTTTATAAAACCCTTTATAAAACCCTGCCTTGACTACCTCACAAACATGTTGTGACGATTCAGAGAATGATCATCCATATTATTTGCTTATCAAATTTAATGAGTGAATTAACATCGCTCATTTCTCTGATGTTTATTCCCACATATGGCTTATAAAGTTTATATTTTGCAAAAAGTTGGGAGCAAGTGAAGAGTTAGGGGAGATGACTCATTCTGCAGAGCATTACCAGACCAATTAGTTGACATGTCATTTGAATTCTTTTGTATTGTGACAGACACTATATTTATGGCCCATTGAAAGGGTAAGGGGCTGAGTTGAGACTCCTGGTTGGAATTATGCAAAAGAACAATCCAGAAGAAGCTCAGGAGACTGAGATAAAATGGTAAAGAGTTACCAAAAGGAGGCTGGAAACTAAAGTAGAAGTTTGGCTGGTTTACAGTGAAACACTAATCATTTGATACGATGGTGAATCTTTTGTTTCATCCATAACGTTTTGAATTATCTACTTGTCATTTTCTGGGGAACACCTTAGGAGTTATAATGCATTTCACATCTCTGGATAGTCCCAGTTTGGTCATCCTGGCCCAAATAAATACAACAAATATCCAGCAAGTACCACCAATGATTTCAATGCATATTTAATGGGTACCTACTCTATGCCAAATAATTTGTGGCTTCAGGGATAGGCAAAACAGACCATTAGGCATGGTTATTTGCCCTATTATAAATTACATGAGCAATTACACAAGTAATTTACATGAATTACTGTACTTCATGAGGACTAGGAAGTACAGAGAGCACAGCATGTGTTCCGTAAGGCCTCTAGACCTAGCATATATTTCACCATGTTCTATGTAGTCCCTCTGCCTTTTTTAGGAACTAAAAAGTACTGTAACACTGATGGCATAAATGATATTACCTTCAAATATTATTACATGGGTAGTCTTGGTGTAATTCCAGGGTTGATTACTTCTCTGTTAAACTCAAATTTAATTGTGGAAGTACTATGTGCGAGGCACAGCGATAACAGTCTTCCAACAAGCTGTGATTCTCACCACAATTCTTCAACATTCATTCCACTATGTAGGTCAGGAGGCAGGCTCAAGAAGGTAAGGTAACTTGCTTAAAGACCACTGGAGTCCATGTGCCTTCCTTTTCCCAATGCATCCTGCCGCCTTGCTAGTTTATTTACTGTGCTCCATATGGTGCAGTCACTAAAAAGCAAATGGCAACTAGGAAAAAAAAAAACAAAAAAACTTGCCTGCCATTTCTCTTCTTCATAGCTAGAGAAAGAGTTTACTAACATCAATGTCAATGATCATAAAGTGAAAATGTCGTAAGCCTTAAATTTGCTTTTCAAATACCAGTATTTCAGAGGCAGATTACCTGACTCCAATAATATGCCTCAAACCTTGCACTGTGTGTGCAACGAGAGGGAATATTTTCATCCATTATAAGAAGCTGTCAGAGAAAAACATTTTCCTGATATCATACCCAAGAGAACAGCGTGTGAAGCAGCATTATCATATTTCACTGAACTTTCATACACTCCACGCAGTACAATGTATATTTTATCTTCTGAAAAGCCTTGGTAACAAAAGGATAAAATGTCCATCTAAAACTCCCTGCACATTCTAATAGTGCTGCATTCATGTTAATGGCAGTAAGAAAAAAAAGAAAAAACTCAGGGGCCTTTTAGGCAACTCACCTCTCTGTGCTAAGATTGCACCCCTTGGGTGGGAGGAGCAAACTCAACCCAGAGACTTTGCAGACTCTTGCAGCAGAGGAAAGGTAGAAGCTAAGGGGCAGAGGGCTGGGTGTCCTTTTACAGAGGCAGGATGGTATGGGAGCAATATCTTTCCTGTATTCAGGGAGTTAAGTAGTAAATAAATGTGCTTAATCCTCTGGCATGACATGAGATTCCATTTACATAAATGGGACACTCACGGGTAAACAGCAGAGGGGACTTTGGAACCGACAATAAGAGCCCCCAAGTAAAGCAGAGGAGAAGCTCCAATTCTGATAGTGGAGGAACTGGAGGCAGGGTGAATCACTCTGAGCAGAAAGTCTAAATGCCTGTGCCTAAGGTGAGGTGTCCTTCTCTTGGTGACAGACAACCGAGTCTCAAAAAGCATGCTTAGTCAAATGGCTTCCAAGTCTTATTTTAAATTTCGTGTCGTGGGCACCTATGAAATTGGAAAACCCATGCTATCTTCTGGGAAACCCAAAAGAAGACCAAAGTCCCTTCAAGGTCAGACTGTTCAGGGTTGTTCAGGCACAAGGCCTTCACTTGCTTTGGAGAATTCCCACTGCCAAGATGGGAGCGACAATGTTCTGTCCCAGCTGTGCTTGCAACAGCTGAACAGAGTGCTGGAGGGGTGGGCAGCAAAGGTGTCCCTGCCATCTGGTACGCCAGCCTCCAAGAAGCACGGCTCACCCTGCCTTTTCCTTCTGGAAGGAGTCTGGGAGGCTGGGGTAAGATGGCAGCAATGGACTTGAGTGGGAATAGGGAGGCAAATATCATTGTAATGGTAAGCCTTTGATTGGATTTTCCAATTCCTCGTGTCCCTTGGGAACTGAGGGTCATCCTTGTCTTCCTTTTAGTCTAATACTGAACTAGGAAAAGAATGACCCTAAACTTTCCATTCATTATCATCACTCTTATCCACGGAGAACCAAAGGCGGACTGAGAAATCAAAGGCAGGGATGTGTCAGCTTCGCCCCTGTTAAATTATGCACATCATATGAAATGACTTAAAGGATGACTGCCCAGGAGAAACAGGGACAAGCCATTTACATTGGCCAGTCCTTCGAGGCTCATGACTTTTAAGAGTGATCCCTGAGCTGCTCTGAGCCCCGCAGAACTTGGACATGTGCCTATCACTGTTTCTAAAGTGCAATTCATGTTCTTGGGGGAGAAGCCAAATGCAGAAATATCGAGGTGCCTCCTTATCAGAAAGCAAGAGAGACAGAGCAGCAAAGAGAGGTGACAGAGGAAGCTGGGAAATTGCCACCACCCTCCACAAAGACAGACCGTACAGATGGAGTCCTAAAAATGACGACTATGTTCTCTCTTACACTTACTTGCAGCGACTGGTGCACCAATGACCATAACTATGTGGGGGCATTTTATGTGGCACTTTGGGGATGAAGGGCGTAGGGAAATCAATGTCCCATTCAGAAAAGCATTTAATGTGTACTTCACTACCTTCCTGGGGAAGGGAGTGGCAGCCATGTAACAAAACAGAACTAGGTCACCATCTACCAGGACAAAATATGTATAGTGCCAGAGCCCAAACAAGCTGACGATGGACCAGCCAGAATATGGGGAGATGAGGGCACACACCTTCTTTCCATCATTCTCTCAAAACATGGTGAAGAGCAGGGAATGGGCTGCAGGTGAGGATTCTTCCAATCTCATGCTTTCTTCATCCTAAACCCTTGATAGAGACAGAAAATATTTCTTCCCTGCCTTCAAATTCAGTACCACATTCTGGAAAGGAATATTGTTGTGAAGTCAGACTGCCTAAGGTTGAAACTCAGTTCTGCTTCTTGCATTCCTGCAACTCGAGGTAAATTATTTAACAACTGTACATTTCAGTTTCCTAGTCCGTACAACTGACCATCTGAGGTTGTTCAGGGAATTAAGCAAGATAAAATATGTATGTATAAATGGATGCAGGAGGTACTTAATATACTTTGTTCCTTTCTCTTTTCTCATCTATTTGTCATCCCAGGACCTGGGGCAGTTTTTCACTCATCTATTTATTATTTCATTCCATAAACATTATCAAGTGCATTCCAGACACCATGCTCCTTGCTGCTCATCAGACGTGTTGTCTGATGCAGCATAAAAGTTATTGGGCCAAAAGGAACCTGGAATGCAGGTTAAAAGAACCATTCCTTATGCAAGCTCCTGCATCTCGTAGCTGCTGGTGTTTTAAGCGCACAATCCATGGGTCAGGGGAAACACCAGATCACATGGTAACTGGCAAGGGACATTTGTTTGTGCAAACAGATTTTTGTTGCCCTTACTTGGAGGCCTCCACCAGAGGACTCTGTTGTTAATTCACCTTGGAAAGGTGGTCCACATCTGTGTATGCATGCTCCTCTTTGGTTATTATTGAGAGCCATCCATGGGTTGTGTGTGGGTTATATTGTGCATCACAGCTTAGTGAATAGGATAATCTGGTGTCTGGAAACTTCCAGTGGACATTTCCTCTGGTTGGCTGCCCAGACACATTGTGAGCTCTATTCTGCTCTGCTGGGTCCCACACAGCACTGGAGATGGGGGTGACCTGCTACAACCACTGAGCCGCACAGCCCCTGTGAGATGGATGTGACCTGCCGAGATGCCAATCAACCTGCTGACTGCAAGACATCATGAAGCAAGACTCCTCCCCTGAAACCTTATCCCTGCCTTTGATGTACCCTCTTAAAAAAACCATGGGAGCCAATTTCTAATTGTCTAGCTCCAGCTCCTGTGTGGACTGGATCTATCAGGCTCTCCAGTCCCTTTAAAGCTAATTCTGACTCTGTCTTTTGTTCTTCACAAATTATTCTAGAGTTTAATTTCTCAGGTAATTTACAACCTCCTTGGCAGGAAGAAGAACCGCCTAACAAGACGCTGGCCGCCTACCCATAAGTTATATTGGTTCCAACCAATTACAAGACAAATTATAGGCCTTACCGAATGTGTCCGCTGGGGTGTTTGCATGACATTTGACCTTTCCAGGTCTTCACAATCCTTTTGATTTTCCATTTCTAGTCATAGAGGGCAACAACATAGAACACACAGAACTGTTTGACTCTGTTAATGAAGTTACTTATTTATATATTATCTGTGACCACTTACTTTTCCCCATTACATTCTTCCAAGTGGATAACTTACAGTTATTAACTTTCAGACAGCCCCTATATATCATAGCATCATGCCATTAAGCCCTTTGGAAATTCATCACAAATCAGTATACAGATGACATTGATGTCTTATTGCTATTCATTCCTCCTGGGCCGTTTTTAGCAGTTCATTTTTTTATTTCCCCGCAGTGCTGAAATATGGCTCGCTCTAGTATCTGTCCTTTTTGTAATCGCGAAAGGAAAGCTTGGCAGTTGTCGTATATTATACTCTTGAGGAAAATGCTAGTAATACTTCGAATTGATTGAACAGCATGGATTCCAAATTGCTTGGCACAGGGTTATTTCCTCACTCTTATTCAGATTAAAAAAAATACTTACTTTTTGGATTCAGAAACTGAAACAATCATTAAAAGCCAATGTAAAGATCACTTGTTTGGAAAAGCCTAAAAGCTTCCTCCTGATTTCCTGCTTGGCACTTTGGAACAGTGTAGCATGTACGGTGTAGCCTGCTCTGCTGCGGGTCATGAGTGACACTGAGGAAGATGGTGGAGGCACAGGTGGCAGAGGCTATGAAATAGTTCAGGACTGTCCAGGTTCTGGAGCCCTGAAGGCTTGAACTGGTGAAGAAGTTGAGGATGTTGTTCTGAACAAGTAATTTAGCAATCAACAAACACTAAGTTGATTTCTATATTCAAAATTACCTAGCAACTGTGCATTAAATAGGAACATGCTTTAATGTTACTATTTTCTGCATCGTAGCCCAAGTAATGCATTTTGCTTATATAGAAAAATTAGTGAAAATAGTTACTTGACTGAAAAGTGATAGAAGAGTGACTTCTTCTCAATTAAAAGGAAAGAAATGTATCTGAATATTTCAGAGGAAAATACCAAGGCAATGAACAAGACCCAGACCTCTGTGCCAGCCCAACCTTTGCAAGGGTGTCATTAAGAGGAATATAGGGGCTGGGGTTGTGGCTCAGCGGAAGAGCGCTCACCTAGCACATGCGAGGCCCTGGGTTTGATCCTCAGCACCACATAAAAATAAATAAAGTAAAGGTATTAAAAAAAAAGAAAAGAGAAATATGACTTGTCAGAGGCTAGCAAGTAAAGAAGACTTATTAAAAGAGGAAGAAGGATGGCCAGGCATGGTGGTACATGCCTGTAATCCCAGAGACTCTGGAGGCTGAAGCAGGAGGATGGAAAGTTTGAGGCCAGCCTCAGCAACTTAGTGAGACCCTATCTCAAAATATAAAATAAAAAGAGTTGGGGATGCAGCTTAAGGGTAGAGTGACCCTGGGTTAAATCCCCAGTTAGGGAAAGAAAGAAAGAAAGAAAGGAAGAAGAGAGAGAGAGAGAGAGAGAGAGAGAGAGAGAGAGAGAGAGAGAGAGAGAGAGAGAGAAAGAGAAAGAAAGAGAAAGAAAGAAAGAAAGAGAAAGAAAGAAAGGTGGTTGAAGGGATCAAGGTAAGAAAAATCAGAGTCCCATATATTCATATGTTTGTGTCAATAACCACTTCTACCACCACACACACACACACACACACATACTCTATGAAGCAGGTAATGGCCAGTGAGTTTGGGGAGTCAGTATCATTCTTTAGGAGGCTAAGCCATGGTCATTAGAACAATTTCATATCAATATTTATAACAAATATGAAACTTTCTTTCCAACACCCCCTAAAAAGAATGTTGCTGGTGATTTACCAGGTCCTCTAGCTTCTATGAGTGCTGGCTATAATAGCTCATCTTTCTTCTGAGACTTATCCTTGTTCTATAACAGCAGTGATAGGCTGGTAAACCTCTATCACCTGGTTCTGCAGGAAAAATAATCCCTGATGTGTAGCATTTACAGATTTCTGTGGTGTGAACACTCCTACCATCATGATTTTCAAGGTACCAACTTGACATCATTGAATGGGAAGGTGGGAAGAGATGCACAGGATGAGTGTTTGAAAGCAGATAAAAGCCGATTCGTTGGGTCTTTCACTGTACAAGGGAGGCTATATTCCTCTTAGAAGGTTCTAAAGACTGGCTCTATCTTGTTTTATACATTTTGAACAAGTAATTTAGCAATCAACAAACACTAAGTTGATTTCTATATTCAAAATTACCTAGCAACTGTGCATTAAATAGGAACATGCTTTAATGTTACTATTTTCTGCATCGTAGCCCAAGTAATGCATTTTGCTTACATAGAAAAATTAGTGAAAATAGTTACTTGACTGAAAAGTGAAAGAAGGGTGACTTCTTCTCAATTAAAAGGAAAGAAATGTTTCTGAATATTTCAGAGGAAAATACCAATTAAGAAAAATTTCTGTTCCTTGGAAGTGATGGGAAGATATTTTGTTCTAAAGGTGGCAGAAAATATTGTCGGGTGGGTGAGATGCTGCCTGTTGGACAGGTTTCCACGGGATATGACACAGCAAAATGTGGGGGTGTGTTTGATCGACTGGTAGAAATGAGATCACACACTTCCATCATATGATGTCATACATAAGTGATGGGATTATGGGCTAGAACATGCATGTGTCAGGGATAATGACTTAATGTCATTAGGATGGACTAAAATCATTGTCACATATGATGAAGTTCTGAGTAAAACACAGAAAAATAGTCTGGAACACTAGGTGGGCATTGTTAACTTTAAAAAATGGAAAGGCTAACTGAATAGACAACAGGTTTGCAGTAGGAGAAAAACAGATGTTAGGCTAATCTTAGCATTATTTGCAGCTTGGATCTGGTCTCTAACATAGAGGATGGTAAAGTTCAGAAAGCCTACATTCCAAAAGTTAAAAATGTCACCTTACTACAATGAACCATGCATACCAATGCTTACAGCAGCACCATTCACAATAGCCAAACCCTTTGGCCTAGGTGTCTATCAATCAATGAATGGATAAAGAAAATGAGGTATACACACACAATAGAGTTTTACTCAGCCATAAAGAAAAGTAAAAAATTATGGCATTTGCAGGAAAATGGGTGGAAGTAGAGACCATCATATTAAGTGAAATAAGTCAAACTCTGAAGATCAAGGCTTGTATGTTTTCTCTCATATGCAGAAGCTAGAGAGGAAAAAGAAAAAGAAAGATCAGATGGATGTCTTAAAAACCAAAGGGAAATCAGTAGAGGGAAAGGACCAAGGGGGATGGGGATTGGGGAGGGAGGAGGAAGTGCTGGGGAATGATGTTGGTCAAATTCTATTGTTATATTCTGGGCGTGTATGAATATGTAACAACAAATGCCATCAATATGTACAGCATAATGTGCCAATAAAAATGTGTAAAAAAACAAAAAGGAGAAAAAAATGTGTGCTAATGGGAATAGATGAATAGGTTATTTTCGTTATTCTTAATCCTTCATGTAGTATTAACAAAGTTGTATCTATATGACATTAAATTTCTATAGGAAAACTTTAAGTCAGATAGTCACTCAGTTGTTGAATTGTTTAAACCGTATAAAGTCCCAAAATTGTATTTTTTTAATCTTAGTTTTTCAGTTTTAATCTAGTTATTTATGTTCTTATAAAATAGAACTAAAAGAAAATGGATATTTTCAAATCCTTCAAAGAGAATCTACCTCATTTTTTTTCTGAGGTTTTGGCGAAATTATTTATTTTTATTTTCAGATCCCCATATAGCTGTTTTTTTTTTTTTTTTTTTTTTTTTTTTAGGCAATGGGTTTCCTGAATAGGACTCAAGATCTCTGCAGTTCACAAAAACACAGCTTTGCTGGGTTATCCAGCCAAACCATCAGGCTTACGAGGACTAGATTGGCCAATTTCAGAGCCTTCTTGGAGCAAATGCAAAACCAGTACCAGTTCTTAAATATCAAGTGAGAAGCTTGCCTTGGCAGGCGACGGTTTCTGCTGTTGCTCAGGTGCTTTTCTACATTCATCTTGGCTGTGACGGAACCTGTCCTCAGCAACTAGAGACAGCTAGAGCCTTGTCCTGGGCAACCTGTCCAGGGCTGGAGAAAACCTCTCAGAATTAGGTCATGGGTTTGCCTTTCTCCTGCTCTTCTCTCTCATAGTTAGAGGGGTGGTAAGAGAACTGAAGGGCAAGCAGTGTACGGGAATAACATACTTTCTTCTCTATTTTAAGATGAGAATTCATTTGTAAAACGCCTGTTAGTTTTATCTGTGGGTCACGTGTCCAGAAAACCAAAGTGGTATGAAGTAAGGGACACATAACTCAGGAGATTCCTGGAGGGCATTCTTCCTTCCAGGAATTTATCTGCCTATAAATTAATTAAACATCTTGGATTAATCTCCCCCATATTCTCTAATAAAAATTATGCTTATTTCCTGGATAACTGGCATTTTTTTCCCCTCACTTCAACTATGCAACTGCTACTCTTTCTGTGTTTAATTGAATTGATTCGGGAACCACCAAGAGAACTGGCTTTACTCTGATGTCAACGGGAGAGGACACGGGTTGCCTGGTCATATGTACTCAGGACCCAGAGAAGAGAAAGAGGCTTGGGAAAAGAGGAAAGGGAAGGAGGAGATTGGAGTGGGGGAAAAGGATAAGAGAGTAAGGAAGAGAGATGGAATAACAGAGGAAAAATGAAGTCAAGGATCAAGAAGCAGGAGAGGAAAGCAAAATAAAGCCTTTTCTACCTCTCACCCAAGGAGTAAAATGAGAATTAGACACATTTGTAAAATACTAAAGCCAACCACCAGGGATTTCTTTGGAAGACTTGCCTAATGGCTCTGTGTTGATTTTATGGAAGAGGTCAAGAGGTCACTATCACCAGAAATGCACCAATCCTCAGCCCGGATCTCAGCTTGACAATGGGTGTGTGAGAATTCAGTTCTGCTTACAGCAGAATGCCTTTGTACTGAATCCATCTTCTGATGTAGAATACAGCAATCCCGTCTTTCCCATTATCTTTCACCACTACTCACTGAAGCCTACTCCTTGCAAACAGCTCTAAGTACAAACACAATAACCTTGGCCTTATTTCTTTATCTATCAAACCCATTTTTACAACATTCATTTTACCCTGAGTCCTGCACTGTAGCTAATATGTGGTGTGTGTGTGTGTGTGTGTGTGTGTGTGTGTGTGTGTGTATGAGACAGGGTCTTACTATGTTGCCCAGGTTAGTCTTGAACTTCTAGGCTCAAGTGATCCTTCCCCCACCACAGCCTCCCGAATAGCTAAGATTACAAAATTCTATGAAGAATAATTTTCATAGAGTTTGAAAAGGAAACAAGCCCAAACTCATGCTTTAACAGAAGTTTTTCTCTAGGAGGGTTTACATTCTCATTAAACTCTTATTCTTGGGTCAGCTTCAAGCAAATACATTCCATGTGTCCCATCCAACCTCTGCTCATACAGAACCAAAGGATTTCCAGGTTGGAAGGGGGATCCTGGGTCAAGTCAAAGCTCTCATCTGATGCTTGGGTGTTTTCTACAATCTCCAGCAGCTCTCGGTGCTTCTCAGAACTCTTTATTTTTTCTTGCCTGTGGTTTCAATGAAAAAGAAGGAGGTCATTCAATTGACACACAGCTCCAGTTCCTCTTATTTTGAAATGAAGTCTGGCCCAAGTCTCTTCCAAACACCAGTGCGTCTGAGGCTTCGTGGGAGAGGGATAATCAGAAGGTCGCTGTAACGACTCCTTCAAGTATTTTCCTTTCAGATAGGTAGGTGGATACGGAGATAGAACTGAAGACAGAACATCTGGATTCTTCTTGCTATCACTTTGTGCCTCTTCTTCTCTTCTCCACCCTGTCAATGTCTTTTCCATTAGTCAATCTTCCCCAGCCCTGGGGGCACTGACTGTGATCCCCAGATACCGTCTTCCCAGTTAAGGGTACTGCATGACCGTGACCTCACTTATCATGCATGTAGTACCTTATGTTCTAAGTGACTAGGTGGAATTCTCCTGGCCTCTTCCCTGTGCTATTGAACCATACTGAGCACATCATCCGTTCCCTTTCCCTACTTTTTCACACATAGTATTCTTACAGCATTATCTTGCCCAGTCTAAATCTGTGAAGCTTTTTATAAGTATAGATAGAAAAACTTTACCTTTATGTCAGTGGGATGTCAGCCTCTTTTGTTGGGGCTACCAGAGAGGAGGCCTGTGAATTCTTAAATATGTCATCTAAAGAATGCAATCCTTCACCTCTTAGCATGTCCACTGCTAACTCTAATGTGAACATTAGTTTCTTGGACAGAGAAATTTGAATGGGAGTTGTGGTGTTTCTCTAACAGCAATGAGAACTTGTCTGACAGTAGCTAACCATCACTGAGCAAGGTCTTGTCTGTCAGTCACCGCTACACTTTCAACTGTAACCTGCCTCATAAGGGCATTTTCCCATGCAAACAGTGGGTGCTGTTGCAATGTCCCTTTTACAAATGAGGAAACTGAAACTTAGAGAGGTTAACCTTATATATGGTGGGTGGGTGGTGAACCTAAAATTTAAATGCAGGTCTCACACCAGTTCTTTGTCCTCCCAAATAGAGGTCTACCTGGTCTTGCTGCTCCTGCTTTCTCTGACCTTAACTTTCAAAAGCTTTTCTCATTTCTGGTGGCCTCAGTTCATTCTGGGTCTTCTCTTCTCTGAAACCACTTATACAAAGCCCTCTTCCTTGCGACTTCCTTCTTGACTGTAGCTCTTGTGTCACATCTCTTATGTGTCATGTAAAACCATTTCTCACAAAACTCCCTGTAAAGTCACATCCTTATCTTTTACTCCAACCAGTTCTCTCTCTCTCTCTCTTTATTGTTATCATCATTTATAAATGTCTCACCATAATCTCTTTTTAGGAGCTTCCAAATCCCCTGGAGTCATCTTTCATGAAGCAGTGAGATTCTATCTCTATTTTAATTATAATATTTTAAAAAATCAGACATTTGAAGTTTTTATATCCATGTCTGACAATGTCCGATTTTTTTTTTTTTTTTTACCTTGGGTACTAGACTTTCTAAGATAATGCATCCACTTTCCACTTTCATCCATAGTTACTGTCCATTTCATATGCCTAACATTTTCCTTGTTAGTAAGAGTTAGATCCAATAAACAGACCCCTAGTTGCTTTCTTCTGAGAAAGGCTATCACCAATATGGTAAGTCAAGGAGTTTACCAACCAACAAAACACAGATGAGTAAGAATTGCATCTATCTATTCAGACACTCTGAAATTCTACTCTATCCCCAAATAAACATAAGTTATACACACCATTTCCATATCATGGTTTCAGTGTAAAAACAGGCTCATGGTGCTTAAAGATGGCTACTGAGTTTTAAATGGTTGAGGAATTTAACATCAGCTATCCAATCAAAAACAGTGTCACAGAAACAAATTTAGATGGCAAAATGGATCTATCTTTACCTTTTCTTCGCCTCTTCTAGCCAGACAATCTGACATTTATAGACCCTCCTGAAAACTATATTTCATCCTACCTACCTATTCAAGCTAGCTCGTATCCTAGACATCCATAAAGCCTGGTCTGTCCAACCCAGCTTCTTACCCCCATTAAAAATTAGTGCCAAAATGATTGACTCACTAATTAATCATGTCACAGCTTCTTTACTACCTACTCTGCTATTATCTCAAATAGATGCTTAAATCAGTTACTGCCATTTAACTTATGTGTATCTATATTTTCACCCCAAATATATTATAAATCCCTTGGAGAAATATAAATGCCTCTCCCATAAAAGCTTTCAGAACATAGCAATGTCGACACACCATGAATAGCAATGATTAATTATAGTCAGCTGGATTTTACTATGAGCATGGGGAAATTTCAAGATAGAGAAGTGAATAAGATTTTACATATAAAAATCAACATTCTTCACTTTTCTAAGTTATTTTAATATTCTATGACAAGCACAATATCTGAGGTTTAGCTTTAGTGACAAATTCCACTGGTAGCAAAATTAACTATTCATCATGGGGGCATTTTACATTTCCCCAACTTTAAATCTTAGCAACTATGGACTAATTCCACATAAACCTTTTTATTGATAATCAAGGGTAATCCTTGTTCAGTTCAAATCATCCAGCATCATCACAGATAACACTAGAGATAGAAAATAAAAATATGATCTCTTGAGAGATCAAAGCTGAAGTCCTAAAAGACAATAAATAAGATAGATGCTTAAGAAGTCAAATGAAGAGAGATGTCACAGTTGGCTAAAGAGATCAAGAGGAGTTTCATTAAAAGGGAGTCCTGAGACTTGTCAGGGGAAAGGCATATTGTGGCAAAGGCACAGATTCCAGGAAAAGGTGAGATACATCCAGTTTATTTTTTTAAATTTTTTTATTTTTAAGTATTTCCCAGGGCATAAGAGGTACACACAAAGTATAAGTGGCATAAGTCTCCAGCAAGGAGATTTGGGGCTGAATTTCAAGTGTTGTGAGTGCCAAGCAGAAGCATTTGCATCTCAATTTCTAGGTGATGAGGAGTTTTAGTGCCTCATATTTATTTCGCGGGAAATGTGGAGATGCCATATGTCTTCCGTTTGGCCCTTAACCATGCACCGTGGTTCTGAGGCTGGCTTACACAGACGCAATCATCAGGTGGCTTTGCACACTGATTTTTTTCCAAGGGGAGGTGGCAGAAGAGGGGAGGGGGAAGGAGAGAGGCCCAGCTCTTCACTCCCCAGCCGCATCCCTGTGAGTTGCACTGAGCTGGCCTTTTTCCTTACTAAAAGTCAGGTGTCCCTCTCCACAGCTTTCTCTGTCTCCAGATTATGGCCTCTAACTCCCTCCCCTCTTCCCTTTAGAACCCAGGTGGCTATAAAGGATCCCTCTGAATTAAAGTCCTTAAGACTGACCCAATTTACACACTCCCTGTCTTCTGCTGAGGCTCTTCCTAATGGAAGCTGCAAGTAATCAGAAGTCCAAAGAAAACTGATGGCAACAGTAGTAGGTGCCTAGGATCTCTCCCTGAGAACCATGTTCTTGGCCTCCACTGGGCAAAAACTCAAGAACGAAACCAGAAGAGATGGGGGACCTGCTGCCTCTTTGAGATAAGTACAAGTGAAGGTCAATTTCCTTCTTCTTTTGCTTGTTTTATCTGACCCTGTCACTAGGTATATCTGTTATTTCCACCACCTGCGTCTTCCCCAGAGGTTGCAGATCCAAGAGCTTCTACCTTCAGTGAGTGACAGGCTGCATCCATAAAACTGGTATTAGACGTCCTTAGAAGCCTGTCACCCATTTTTTTTTTTTAATATCTTGAGTCAATTCAGTAGCGTTATCTAAAACAGATTAATTAGCTCCAAACCATTTAGCATTTTACAATGTAAGTTTAATGGGAACTGAGTGAGAGATTGGTTCTAAGGTAGGATTCTGACATCCACATGCAACCAACCTTAAAGGAAGGTCATTTCAAAAAATACAATTATTTTGGATTCCATCTTTAAGAGTCCTATATGTCATATATGTATGGTTCCGTAAAAATGGTCCCCACCAGAAACAAAACAAACCAAAACAACAACAACAAAACATTGCATAAGAAGGACCATTGAAAGTAAGCAACTTAAAGGGTGAAAGAATTCCCATTGTTAAGTAAAAATGTACATTTTCTATGATGCCCAAGTCACAGTGCATTTTGGACTCTCATCTCTTATCATTCCTTGCTATTCTTGTGTTGAGGTTGAATTCTGGCCCTAGCCTAAGCTAAGAAAAGCCCCCTGTCAGGTCAAATATGTTAAAACAAACACAAGAACACACAATGGGGGCTGGGGCAGAGCTGCTTCATGGTTTTGTGCAAAAGACACATTTAAATGTCAGAAGGAATAATGCTCACAGATAAAAATGTGACACAAAACACACAGTTACCGGGGTGCATTTAACCTACTGACATAGCTGATCTCAGACTTCAAAATGTGGCATCTTGCCTAAATGCTACAAAAGAAATCTCCCAGTCTAGCATGGTAGTTTTTAAACATTTTGAGTTGACTATTTTTTTAAGGCAAAAGAAAAAAAAAGCCAACCTAAATTCAGAGCAGTGATCTGAATCCTCACTTCCAAAACAAGTGACTCATCAAACACCACCTTCTAAAAAGCACACAAGCCTGATTTAGTTATTGCCTATCAGGCTGAGGCATTTCATTACCAGGTCGTTTATCCTGCTACCATCTATATTTTATTTTCCATTTTTCATGAATGCAAAGGGCACTGCCAGCTAGTTCTCAGCTCTTCAAACGGCTGACAACACAAATGGTGCCAGATATAAATATTTACATCATCGAAAGTAAATGTTTCCCAAATTCCAAACTTCAATGCCTTTGAAAATTGATTTGGATCAGGTACACTTTGCTGAATTGGAAAGATAAAAAGTCACTTGTCCAAAACAACAACAACAAAATCATAACATGCAGAGGACTTTCCACATCAGGACATCTCTCACTTTTTTTTTTTCTTTTCCATTCCATTTGAGGGAGAATCTAGAAATTTGTTTCTTTATTTCACATCAACATTTTCTTCTAAAGCAGTATGATACGAGGTAGAAATATAAATCCATTGTTGGTGTTAGCTTGACATCTTTCCATCCCACCCCAAAAGGATGTTTAAATAAAGCCAAGCAAAAACCTTCAGTTGCATTTTATAACTTTTAGGGAAAAGATCCAGTTCCTTAACGCAGCTTCAAGATGTGGCCTCTGCCACCTTCTGTACCCCATGCCCAAGCCAGCAACCACTCTTTGGATTCTGGGCTTGAGCACTGCTCTCCATATTCCAGGTGATTTCTGGAACTCAGGCTCAAATCCCATTTCATCTTGGACTTTTTGTTTTTGGTTTGACTTTACTGCTTTTCCCTTTGCATAGAGTGCAATTATCCCCCTATCATCCTCTTCAAGAAAGAAAAGATGCTTGAATATATAACCAGAACTTCAACTTTCCTTTCTTAAAAACTGATCAGAAAACTCACATACATTCGCAACTTTAAATGAAGGATTCATCATTTTTTAGAGAGCATTGTGTGTGGAAGCCATGTCAAGTTCTTTTAAGGTTCATAAAAATAAAACTGCAAATGAAACAATCACTGGAGTGGCTTAGTTTTCGATAGAATCAGAGGAGCAATCAAAGGACCTATGTAGGATCCTTCTAAAAACAAAAAGATCTTCTCAAGCCATATTTAAAAGAGCACACAAATATTATAGAAGTAGTCCTGATCTCATATGCAATGTCTTTTAAAAGCTTCCTTGTGATCTGAGTCAAAGTCACTAACAACATTTTGTAGAGTCATTAGGTGTGTGTGTGTGTGTGTGTGTGTGTGTGTATGTGAGAGAGAGAGAGAGAGAGAGAGAGAGAGAGAGAGAGAGAGAGAGAGTGTTACATGGCAGAAAAATATTCCAATATACCAGAAAGGGAAAATATTAACTTGCAAACTCTATAGTGAGGATAGTGAACAGATTACAAAGAAGAGAGAGTACAGCCCTGTGAGCTCAAACCCTGGAGAATCAGCAGCCATTGATAATGAGAGTCTAGAATTTTAACCCTATTTTTTTAAACACACAAATGACTTTTCATTCCTCTTGAGTTCACAACAATCAAATCACCTTCAAATGCAATTTTCTATGTATATAGGTTTTCCCCCACCTTCAACATCCTACTAGAGAGTAGAAGGTAGCTGAATAGAAATGCAGCAGCAAGAGAAATGCTAGATTCCAGCACTGAGAAGACCCTATGGGCAGTACGCCCTTCCGCAAATTAAGGGGAACCTCATCACAGGGCCCAAAGTGGGGTGGACTTCAGCATGAGAATCACAAAGCATAGCATAAATCAGCATTTCTGTGCATGCATTAGGATTCTTAGGCAGCAAGATGCCCCTAGGAAGATTAATTATTGATTTTCTTATAAATCATCTAAGGTGATTGTTGTTTGTTTGTTTTTCCTTCCAGGATGATAAACATCTGATTTTACTTTGGTTAAAAAAATAATTCCTTTTCACTTCATTGAGTTTAAAAGAAGTAAGTCTCAGAGGAAGGATTTTCCCAGCCTCATATGCAAGGGAGGCAACTAGGTTTTCTGATCTTTAAGGGGTACCAAGGAATAGGACCTCGGACAACCTCTAAGAGGTACACAGTAATTAGAAGCATGACAGTGAGTAGGTAGAGAGAAAAAGCCCAGTTTAGCTGTGATGAAATTTGTTGGCAGCAAACTTGAGGTCTGTGGTATTGCTAGGTGGAAAGACAAACTCATCACAGAGACAAAGACCTGGAGGGCCAGCTGTCAGAATCAGCATTGATCCTGCTCCATCCTCCAGTTCCCAGTAGAAGCAACATGGCGGCTTACCTTCCTGCCGCCAGTGTTGATGCGAAGGGGCGTCAGGAAGGGGTCGAAGATCATGTGACTGGTCTCTATGTTGACTGGTGACTGCCGTTTCCCCACAGAGCAGAGATTCCAAGCTGAATTCACCAATCCCCAGAAAGAAGGAACTGGAAATAAAAACAAATTGTAGAATTAGGCTGGGTGGATAGGCGGAGAAGCCATGGAAGAACAATGACACAAAATGGTAAAATCAAAGAGAGTCAACTCATGCTTTCACTCAGGGAGATCCCTGGGTGTCAGGATAGTATTTTCCTGGCCTGAATTTTGGCCAATTTCTTTCATACCTATATTCATGATTTCTGAAGGTCAGATTTTGTTGTTTCAGGCCAGTTTATCCTGTGGCCTCTTGTTTGAGTAGAGTTAGCATGAATGCTTTAGTAAGCACAAAAGGGACTGAAATGGGTGCAGACCTCACGGATTCAACAAAGCCTCTATTAAGAAGCAGGGTCAAGAGTCAGAGGGGCTCACTTTCTGGGTAGAAAATGGCACTGATTATTTGTTTATATGGGCTATTTGGTTACATTGGAGGTTGTTTTAGAACTTGAAGACTTTAACAAAACGTGGGCAAAAGGTTGCAAACATCTGGAACGTGTTTTCACTGGGCATATCTTTTACTGAATATATCAATTAGACAATTAGTTTTTACAGGGCAGGGATGGAGGGTTCTGCATTCAGAATCCAGTGTTCATCTAACCTCCTGAGGCCATTGTATTTACACAGGGACAAGATTGAAGTGTAGTTTCACTGTCACTGGGGGGAATTTATTTGGGAAAGGATCCCTCCTTCCAGAGACTGCTGTCTTAGATTGATGGTTAACTCCCTTCCAGGGCTTGTTCTGTCACTGGGAGATAATTGATTGGAAGGGTCAGTGTTTTGGTTCCTTTTCCTCTCCCTCCTCCCAGGTCACACACTGTCTTGGGGTTTATCAATTTCATATTCTTTGGCTTTCATGGTCTTTGAGACCCTATCATCTTTGCAAATTGTCCAAGCTACACCAAATATTTAGTAATTCCAGAGTTGACGCTCTGTTTTCCTACTTGGCAGGAATATTGTGGGCATCAGCTTTGTCCCATCTAGAAGATATTTGAAGCTTTTCAGAGAGAGTGTCTGTCATTCAACACATCCAAGGTGTTTTTCTTTGGGTTGTCAAAATCAAACCGAGGGAATGAATTATTTTTATGACCCCCCCCCCCCAATCAATGCTAGACAGGAGCTTGCAACTTGGCTCTGTCTTTGTTTGGCTCAGCTCTGTGTCATTAACCTAATGTTCCAGCAGCTGAAGAACGTGATCATTTGATAGGCAGAAAAAAATGACATTGAATATTGAGTGCAAATATAAAAAAAAAAAAAAACTGTCTGCTCATTTCCAGCAGCACATTAAAACATCTTTTAGGATAAATCTCTATGGATTTCCATTCCTAGTTTCTTCTCTATATAAGAGGGTTCACAGGACAAAGGGGAACATGAACCCACTCATTTTACAATACTGGAGAAACCAGTCCTTCAGTCCTGCACTGTCCTTTTAAGTACGAGGTGCAGGATCAATGTGTTCCCCAGGTGTCCCTTAAGTTAAATGGCCATTCATCCTGTAATCCATCGAAAGCTTGTAGAGTGAGCTACCTTAGGCCCAGTCCTGAGTTAGATTAAATCATGGCAAAGGCAGATAAACACAAGAACAATGAACTCACCAAGGAGGTGAAGTCACATTGAAGTGTGTCATGAGACTATAGGTGAGGGACATCCACCCAATCCCATCCTGGTGGGGCTGAGCCAGGGATTGTTCCTGGAGAAGACAAGTATAGCCCTCCTACATGTGCATACCCTCTCAGAAGCTCAAACTGAATGTAGCCTGTCACTTATAGCAGCTCTCATTCCTGTCCATAATATGGACAGAGAAAACTGAGGCAAGAGAGAAATCTGGAAAACTCTTGCCAGTCATACAAGTCCCTTAATTCAGGAGGAGAATTGGGGCGAAATGGTCTGTCTCATGCCTTCTAAATCCAAAATTAAATTCTTTGACCCTTTTATTGGTTCCAGTCAACACTGAGTAAAAGTGGGAGAACCAAAATCAGGTTCCTTGGATTCCCAGACAAATACTTCAACACCAAATAAGATAGGCTTCATTTTGAAATATGGTAAATAAACTAATTTAGTTTAATTCATGTCAGTAAGACTCAGTGGCTCCATTCCGTCTAGTTTAAAGAGTTTGAATTGGCTTTCTGGCAAGTAATGATTTACAAAATGGCAGCAATGACCAGAGTTACAGAGGGAGAAAGAAAGAAGGGGAGAAGAAAGAGAAGGCATTGAGGCAAGAATATTTACATACATTGCATGTGATTCCTTAGCTCTCTCATTTCTTACCATTGTTTAAACTGTCATCACTGCAAATCACTCAACATCTTTACAAGTCACCATGTCCTAGCAAAACTACAAGATCTAAGGAGGTTCTTGCATTCTGCGTGTACCTTTACAATGTACCTTGACTTAATCCTGTACTTACTCCTCAATAATTTCAAGTTTATTATTAAAATAAAGTTCATCAGGACATCCTTTTATCTCTCTTTGATGTGTGTCAAGTGGCACTGGGAGGATGCCAGGGATACAGTCAAGGCACTGCCACATGTTAGCCGTGTGGTCTAAGCCACAGATCCCTTGGATCTTGGTTGGTCTCTATGGCTCCTATGGTCAGCTGAATAACAAATGGCTTCCTTCCAAATATGTCTACATCCTAACTTCAGAAACTGTAAATATGCTATAGTTTGGATCTGAAATATACTCCAAAGGCCCATGTGTTAAAGCTTTGGTCCTCAGCTTGACATTACTGGAAGATAGTAGAAACCTCTTAGAGGAAGAATGGAGTAGGAGGTTTTAGGTCACTGGGGTATGTCCTTGAAGAAGATTGTGAGACCCCCACCTGTCCTCTTCCTCTTTTGCTTTCTTAGCCACTAGAAGACAAGGAACTTCCTCCACCATGTGCTCCCACCATGATGTTCTGCTTTGCCACAGACTCAAAAGCACCCAGGCCAACCAACAGTGGACAGAGAAATCTCTGAATCTGTGAACCAAAGTAAACCTTTCTTTTTCTGGTGATTATTTCAGGTGTCTTGTTACAGCAATTGAAAGCTGACTAGCACACATGGTAAAATGTACTTTGCAGATTGCAATTGGAGATCTCGACACAAGGAGACTTTCTGGGTAAGCCAATGTAATTAGCAAGGACCCTCACAGAGGGAGATAGAAGGGTTGGAGATGTAGAGATAAGACAAGGATGGAAATAGGTCAGTGTAGAGAAGATAATAGTTAACTTTGACGGTGGAGGAAAGGGCATGGTCAAGGAATGCAGGTGGCCTCTAGAATAAAAATGGCAAGATGATAGGTTCTCTTTCTAGAGCCTCTAGAAGGAATACAGGTATACTGAAACTGTGATTTTTATTGCTCTAATTTAATTTTTATTAGACCTGTATGGATATACTTAGTAGTTGGGTTCATCCCAACTTCACACATGACACTGTGATTTTTTAGCCCTGTGAGACTCATTTTGGACTTCAGATCCCTCGAACTGTAAGAATAAATTTGTGTTGTGTTAAAGCACTCAGTTCTATTTGTTACAGCAGCATCAGGAAACTAATACAGCTCTTTAAAACTCTGTGATATAATAACCTCTTTGATAATCAAGACATCCATGATGTGTGGGTTTGGAGGCAGGTTGGGGGGGCTCCTCTGGAAGGCAGCTGAGTAATAAACAGAGTCATAGCTGCTACTCATTGCATTTCATCTACACCCATGAAAATCATTAACGAAAATAATCCCAGCCTCATAAATGGTCTGTAAGACTGCAATTTTGTGGCAACATGGGTGGGCAGATGCTGCTCTGGCTTACTAATAAACTTCATGCCCAGAAAGTCCCCCCACCAAAGCACAAATAGCAAAAACTTTATGTGAACATCTGCCTTTGCTTTTATTGGGCGTGGGATTCTTTATGACAAATAGTTCTGGGGTTTTTATATCCCCACTTCACTACCAAGTCCATTGTCACCGATTCTAGCCACCTGCTCAGGAATTAGAGCACAACCTAGCAAACCTCTCCTCTGCTCAGTTGTGCCTTCCTGGGCTCTGCTCTGGAAGGGGAAGCTAAGTGTATTCACCATGAATTACTGATTTCACATCAGCCATATCTGAAATGGAAGCCAACTCAGAGATCATCTAATCAAAACACATACATGGAAGTCAGGCCACAGAGGCAGAGGGTAAAGTCTTCAACCCATGCCCACACGGTCAGACGAAGGCAAGAAAGGAGAAAGCAGACCAGAGGCTTGGTCTCAAGATTTCCAATGCCACTGAGGCTCCATGGTCCCAAACCATCCTCCCAGCAGGCTCCACTGAGGAGCAGATCATCATAGCCAGGGAACTTCAGAGTCAGTGATTGCCATGGCTCCCCTTGGTAACTTAAGAGTAACATTAGCATCTGTTTTGCAGTTCAAATAAATTTCAAGTGCAAAGGTGCAAATCAAACTGCTTTGAAAGTCAACTATGTCAGTTACAATTTTTCAGTGGCCATAGAATCATTCATAGACAGAATGATCTGGGGGCAAACAAGGCTTCAGTTCAGTTGAGGAAGGTTGTGTTTGCGTCCCAGCTGCAGGGCCCCCGAGGAGACCTGCTGGGAAAGACTGTTCACAAAGAGCTGCTGCAGGCATAGTGTCTTGGGGCTGATGAGTCTGAGCAAGGCTCTAGTCTGCATGACAAGTGAAGGCAATGATGTTAGAAGCAGTGCTGAGCTGTGGGGCAAGAATTAAAATACTGAGGCTTGTCCAGGGGCCTCAGGCACCCCTGGACAGGGATAGGTGTGCACCTATGGTATAATCCAGGGATATGCTTCAGGATGAAGGCTGTGAGAATTCAAGGGCACGAAGTGTGCACGCTTACTGGGGCCTGGGAGTGAGCTGGTGGACTTCATGCACAGAGCAAGATGGACACATGGACCAACGCTGCAGGATCCGAGTGAGACACTCTCCTTCTGGATTTGTGCAGAATTTTCTGCACAAGGTTCTCAGGCTTAACTGTCCTCTGTAGTATCACTCTTCAGGTTTATGGACATTCCCTACCACCTTTGGGAGCCGTGGTGGGGTCCTAGAATCTGGTGGCACCGCTTTTATTTCCACATTTGAGAATTACTGCTGAATTCTTTGTTTTCATTAGTTTTCATGTCTGTCCCCATAAATCAGATTTGTCAACTTTCTTCTGTTTCTTAAAATATCCACTATTGTGGCGTATCTGTTAATGCTTCCTTTTTCTAGCTTGATATATTGTGGAGGGAAAAAAATGTAAATAAAGCATAATTGAGTGAGAATCATTTTAACTAATTAATAGACAACTGGTCTGAAAATGTTTGAATTCCATCATCCCTGGCATCTTTTTTTTCACACAATCTTCTAATTTACATATAAGCTAGAACACACAACAGACCCGAATACCTCTGCAAATTAATTTTCAGAGACTAAACAATAGAACTTCATGGCAGCACCGCAGCTCCGGGTTCTCTTGCCAGAACATTTCCCCCATGGCCACGCTGCCATTCTTACCATAAACTATAAGTCCCCCATGGTCTCTTGGCAATGGACCCAGTGAGCAATGAAAGATGTTCAGTGACTGATTTCAACCATTTGCATCAAGAGCCTTGGCAAACCCAATGCAAAACCGATCGGCTGCTCGTTCAAACCAGTGAGACCAAAAAGCTCCTGTTTAGTTTATTAATGCACGTTGGTGACTCTCAGACCAAAGCCAATCTTCTCGTCAAAACAAGAAATAGGTCAAGAAAACAAGGAACAAGGTCAGGTGTGGTGGCACACGCCTGTAATCCCTGCAGCTCAGGAGGCTGAGACAGGAGGATCACAATTTCAAAGCCAGCCCTCAGCAATTTAAGGAGGCCCTATGAAACTCAGTGAGACCCTGTATCTAAATAAAATACAAAATAAGGCTGGGGATGTGGCTCAGTGGCTGAGTGCCCCAGAGTTCAATCTCTGGTACCAAAAAGGAAAAAAAAAATAAATGAAAACAAAGAACAAGATGAATTAAGAATTCTATTGAGAGTTAAAATTTGTCTTGATGATATTTTCATCCTAGAGAAGATTCTCCAAAGTCATGTCATGCGTTAGGTATCTTCCGTCTTTATCTGTCTAGAGTCAGCAGAATTGATAGAGACCATGCTATTGTGGGTATAGGTGTTAGACACTTGGAATTAATTTTTTACAGTTTATATAAATCTGCTATATCATAGGGGAATAAGATAAACTCAATTCCAAAGTGTTGACTGATGGCCTATGATTTACCATGTATTAGGAGTGGCACTGAGAATTCATGCAGCAAATATTTACTGAGGACCTACTATGTGCTGGGCACTGTCTTTAGTTTGGTTTGTAATGAATGAGAAGTGGCTTCTGCTTTCCTGAGTCTGGTAGCCCAGTGAAGAATATGAGACAAACAAGTTTATGTGTGTTTACTTGGGTAGTTAAAACTCTGAGCATGCTACACAGATGATTATGGTGATCATGAACTATAGAATGAAACAGGGATGAAAGACATAACCTAGGCAGAATGGTCATGGGTGGTCTGGTAAACCTTGGAAAGACCGGGAGAATTGCTCCTGATGAGTGGCAGGGAAGGGGACATTCAAGGCAGGGGTTTTTGCAGGGAAGAGCTTGATGTGTTCAAGGAACAGAGAGAAATCAAGTTGACTTAAGTCTGGGGGGAGAAGATGAGGAGGAAAGTAAGATGGAATTAGCCATGTAGATCAGGGAAAGATGAGGCATGATTCAGGGTTCTGCAGGTCCCACCAAGGAGTCTGCATTTTATTCCAGTATGATAAAAGCTACTGAGAGGTTTTGATAAGGGGCTACATTGTCTGATTCATGAATTAGGAGCACATATCTGCTGTGGCTGGAACATAACCAGGGGCAAGCTTGATCATCCTTAGAATACGTTGAGTGGGAAAATAATTGATTCCCAAGCAACAATTGGGAGACATAGGTTTTTTATGTGAATTCCATCCGATTGTGTGTTCAAATTCTATCTCAAAGGCAGAACTAATTGAATGTTTTAAAATCTATTCTCTTCAACATATGTGCCAATAAAAATAGTGTTTTCCTAGGATCCAACTTGTGCTTTCCAAGTCATAATTTGAGGCAAGGAATATTTTCACAAAGAGACTCAGCTAAGGCAATCTCTCCTTGTTTTCAAGCAATAAACTAAGCCCCCAACTTTTTGGCCAAAGGAAAGCAAATATAAGTTGGGAAAATGAATACTGGCATAAAACATATCTATGGTGAATTCAAACCTACAAATAAAGCCTTCCACTTCAATATAGCAATCTCTACTTTGGGGTTATAAAGCATGTGAATACATTTTAAATAAGAACTCATATCTTTCCTTTGCTCTTTCTCTCACCAATGCTGATTTACTGTCCCTTCCCCTTATTCTCAACTGTAATAAATCTCCACTTTGAGCCATTATTAATCAGCATGTTTAAAATACCCACTGCTGCAGGCTTTTGGCCCCTTTCTGATCTGAGATTTATTTCATAGAGGGAATTGGCCTTGAAACTAACCCCTTTGCTGCTGAATTCTTCCCCCATGCCTGGGACTCTGATTCATAGCACATGGCAGGGGGTGTCTAGCCAGGTCCTCTCATTCTGTCACTTGGGAACTTCTAAGGAGTTGCATATATCCTATTTAACACAGAATCATTAATTTTTGCATTTCTCTAAAAACGCAATGGACCATATTTAATGCAACAGGGATTGAAAGATAAATCAAATGCCTCCACTCTTAAGATTAGTTCGGTGGGAAGGAAGACAGGCTAGCTAAAAGTCAGTTGTATCAAAACACCATAAACATTATGAAAAAGGTGGGTGCACAGTGAAGCTGAAACACGGATAGCATGCAGCAAGATGACCCTGTCCTGGGATACATCTTCCTAGTTGAGGGGGCATTATTGCAGGACTTTGGGTCTTGTAACTAGTTAAAACCCTGAAGCGTTTCCTCCTACAGAGAGACACACTAGACCATATAACTGAGATGGATTGCTGCTAGAATCTGAGTTACTATTAAACAGGGGGCATTGAAGGCACTGGAGACTCCAACTTAGAGAGTTATTTTTGTATAGGAGAAAAATAATGTTACCATATCCTCACTATGGAACCTTGAGAAGTGGATCCAGTTCTATAGTGTCTGTTTTTCAGTCTGTAAACTAGGATGGTAGCTCCTTCAAAGTTTGGGGAAGAGAGAGTGAGAGCATATTTATTAAAGCATCTTGCATGTTGTTAGTTCTGTAGCGTTTCATGAATGCTGAAGGAGGGGTTGGAGGGCTTGTCAGGAACCACATGGCCACCAGCCCTGTGATTCCATTTCTATAGCACTCCTGGGGCAGAGATAAAAGGGCGTGAAGGATCCAGGCAGAATATTAGGGTGAGGCAGCTTTCAGATGCCCACGCAACCCAACCTGGTTTCAGAGTAGGGAACTCTGAAGGGAGTCTAGGTGATAGAATTGGCCACTTCATTTCATAGTTTTAAGGAGGCATGTGCCATTATTTCTTGGCTCTGTAACTCTCACTGTCTGAATGGATGGAGGGAGTGAGCAGTGACATAGGACATCTGGGGTTTTCACTCTAGAGAGAATTCATTTTCATTTAGCTTTTGGGGGCTGTCAGATTATTTGTACAGCAAACTTCAGCTTCTACCTTCCCTGTGTGGTTGGGTCCAATGTGGTAACTGACTTGCATTCCTGAAAACGCATTAATTGAGGGTGAAGAGAAAGAGGAGAAGTCTTCATTTGCTGATCACCCACCATTTAAAAATTTCTGTGCTAGAAGTGTGACATCTCTTGCTTGCTTAATTCCTCTGACAGTTCTGTGAGATAATACTATGATTATTTTATAGACTCCAGGGTAAAATGACTTTTCAATGTCACTTGGCCAATAAAGAAAGAGACTAGAATTTGAGATCAGCTCCTCTTTAAAATTCCAATGTATGTGTGGCAACATGTGAAACAATTTACAGGTGTATAAAGCAAGAGATGGCCATCCACTTTCCTTCCCCGGGCACTTGTGAGATCAACAGTGTGCTATGCACCATTTAGCATTGTTCCCGTGCTCAGACAAGCATAAGCATGCCCAAATGCTTATGCACATAATTTGAAAGGTTCCTTCTACAAAAATGCATCTTGTTTCAAGTAACATTATGCCACAGATGTCCCTTCATGTCACTACTAACAGAGCTCCTCATTGATATGTAAGCTTCGGAGCTTCCGCAGTTTGAATGCCCCCTCCTTGTCTCCACCGTTCCCTAAATGAAAGACATCAAGGCTATTTCCATCTTATTTTACCATTAAAATCAATGCTACAATAAATAGCCTCAAACGTGTTCCTTTTGTATTGGTGCTCTCATTTTAAGAGGGAAGGTTCCCAGAGGTAGTACTATTCACTCGAGGAATACACATGCTTTATTTTAATAGATGCTGCCAGGTCATATTAGAAGATACTGGCAGGATCTATGAATATTTTTACACCCCTATCAGCTGTGTGATGTGTCCATTTCCCCACAATCTCCCTAATACTGGATGTTATTCATTATTTATTTATTTTTGGCAATCTAACAGGAAAAAAATGGCATCTCATTGATTTAATTTGCATTTCCTAACTACTGCTAAGGTCGAGGATATTCTCCTATGCGCTTCAGTTATTTGCATTTCTCTTCAGATGCTATTCTTCATGTATTTTTCTCTGGGTTATTTATTTTTTGTATCAATTTTAGCTGCCATTTGAATTACAGAGATATGAACCTTTTGTCATGTGCTGTAAATATCTCCTTCTAGCCTAATATCTAGGACTTAACCTTGTTTTTGATTCTTTACATTTTTTATGTGGTTGGATTTACTGATTTTTTTTCTTAATGTTTCTGGGTTTTTCTTTCACTGAATATGGCTTATCCAACTACAGCTTATATGAACATATGCCTTGAATGCTCATATTTTTATTTCTATTCTTTTCACAATTTTATTGTTCAATTTTATTGTTCATAGATGCTACAAGACCAGGGTCCAGAATGTTTCCCATATAATAAGTGAATAATGCCAGCATTATTTAATAAACAAGCCATATTTTCCTATCTAAGTTAATATTGTTTTTATCACATATTAAGTTTCTAAATCTATTGTATTTTCTTCTTGCCTTTCTAGAGTCTTCTGTTTGCATCTTCCTGTGTTGGTGCCACACTGTTTGGAGTCTAGTAACATCAATGGTAATTCATAAGATTAAGCCTCCTGGTCAAAAATGGCCACTCTCTTTCTCTACTAGCATTATGGTGCCAGAGAGGCCTAGCTCCAGGGAAATGCATTAGGATTAATGATTTCAGGAACCCTAATGTTGCATTCCTGGGGGTACAAGGTAGGTAGAGTTACCTAGCTCTTCCTCGGCCTTCAGGTGGTTCTTTGTTAAATCACAACAGCCAGAGCACCATGGCTGCTCTTCTCCCCCAGAAAACCCTCAAAGGGGAATGTCCCTCTTAGAGACTTGGTCTCTAGCATAAATAGCATACTTGGAGCAGCTCTGGGGGACTTGTTAGAAGACGATGCAGTAAGGTGGAAATGGCGCAGCATTTGGGGCCAGGAGAACTGAATATAGGGCCTGATCCTCCTAATAACAATCACATGTATTGACTGCTTATCACGTGTGAGACACTATCCTAAGTGCATCCCATAGATTTCCTCATTCAACTATCTAGGACACAGACTTTATCATCTTACTGTTTCTTACAGATCATGGAGGAATTTGAGACAGAAGGACGAGGAGGACGAAGAGGACGAGGAGGAGGAGGAGGAGGAGGAGGAGGGGGAGGAGGAGGGAAAAGAAAAGGAAAATTGACAAGTGGAAGACTCAGGATTTAAAACTCCTGCGTTTAGATCTGGATTCCCTGTTCTTGATCCCTGTGCTGTATCTCCTTTCTATCCTGACGCCTCCCCTTGAGCCAAACATTCTTTCCTCCTGAGCCTCAGTCTCCTCATTTATAAAGTCAGGATACATTTTGCTGAAATAACTTGTATCCACCAAGGATACAAATGAAAATCAAAGTGACAAAATTACCAACACCATTCCTAGTCAGCTCTGTTGCCTGATGGAACCATGGAGTATGCCGCTGGTGGACATCAAATTATCTGTCACTATAGCTTCCCAGGATGGGTACCACTGGTCTCATTTTGTGGATGAGGAAGGGGAGCTCAGAGAGGTGAGTAACTTATCTGCGGACGCTCAGCTAGTGCATAGCGCGGCTGGTGACTTCAACACAGGTTTAACTTCCATCCTCATTCTGCAACCACGCATTGCTCATTCCCAGCATAGAACTAAGATGAACTAAGCTGCCATCATTATCTCCCCACTATTTTGCTTTCTCAGAATTAAGGCCAATGAATCAGACTACTCATTTCTGAGAACCCACCAGACAGCATAAAATACAATCCGTTTTATGTCATCAAGCTCTTAGTTTGTCTCTGACTTAAGATTTAGCCTGACAATGGTGTTAAGCCTTATCAGATTACTTTGGGCAATTTTTCTTGCCCCATTTAATTACTGGTGCTTCAGATAAAATCTGAAATTAGTTTATTGACGCTGGGACTCAAAAACCGCCATGAGAAGAATATTGCAATGTGTGCTCATAAACCAGCCCGTTCATTATTTTCCCCTAGGCAAATTGGGAGAAAACAACCAGGCTGGTGCCTCTGAATAACCACACAATGTAACTAAAGTTTATCAAAAGTTGAAGCCTCTTGGCTTCAAGGAACCCCCATAAGTAAAGCTGAAACCAGCTGTGACACGAGAATCAAACACCAGGTAAAAATGACTCAGCCCCTGGAAAGAGGTGACCTTCAGCATTTGGAAATTCTAAAGTTCCATAAGATGGCATCAGGCAATGCTTTCTCACAAACTCAAACATCTGGTGAAATACTTTTAAAATCCTGCAGAACACCTGGATATCTTAGAATACATTGTCCTTTATTTATGTAAACTTTTGACACACTCTTTCCCAGCTCTTGCTCTATGTATACACAAAATTATACCCATGTAAATGTCAAAAGTGGGCAAATCAGGAAGGTTAAGATAGTAATTCAGGTCCTGGTACCCAGATGCATGGGGTCATCTGATGCTCACCTTTCAGCCTGTTCTACCAGGGGGTGTTTCGTTTTTTTTTTTTTTTTTTGCAGTTTCCCACTGTGTTCACATTCATGGAATCCTACAGAAGCCGCCAGCTGTTCCACTCTGTGTTGAGATGGACATGTATTTAGGGCATTTTCTTTATCATTTACAAAAACAACAGAGCTCAGTTATCTTTATGAGACATCAGGAAAAATAATTTTCATGCCCCTGTGGAGTCTTGGAGCCCAAATACAAGATACTTGTTCACAAAGCAGGAAACAAAACCATATAAATGATTGGTTGATCTTTCATCAATTCTTCACCAGGCTACATTGCCTAAGAAGTCTGCAAGTATTTTCTGTTGAGATGCAAGGTATAGTTTTCATGATCCAGTAACTCTACCAACACATTTAACTTGTTGTATAAACTTTCCTATTCAACTGTTGCATAATCATATTTCATAATGCCAGGCGGGGAAATTTGCAAGTATTTATTGTAGATTTCTACCATCTCCTAAATCTCATTAAGGATTACTTCAAAATGTTCCTTGTCCAAGCCAGTTCCCACCAGCCTAATGCAGATTCCCACTTCCATGTGTCTTAGTTTCTGCAGCAATCCCTTAGCTAAGTTTCCCATTTCCAACAACAGTTCCACATCACAAATGACAGGAGA
This sequence comes from Spermophilus citellus, assembly GCF_964194105.1. Lineage (NCBI taxonomy): Eukaryota > Metazoa > Chordata > Mammalia > Rodentia > Sciuridae > Spermophilus > Spermophilus citellus. Next base: position 47,651,086 of record NC_138199.1, on the reverse strand, counting down.
GCGGGGCACATAAGGAAATTGGGCTAGATCCATGGACCCCCAACAGAATTTAGTGCATAAAAATGTCAAGATTAGGATTTTCTGGACTTATATTCCTTTGTAGCCCAGGAGATTTGATTGGATGCTACTGTCATGTCCCTAGTTTCCATTCCAATTCTTAGCAAAAAGTAGGCACCCAACATGATTTACTGAATAGATAGATGGATAAATAAATGGATGGATGAGAAAGAGCAGGAGCATGATGTCTGTTTTGTGCCTTTTCTACTAGTGTTGGTCATACTATTGTACTTCAATTCAATTTGTGGAATGAATGGATGGACATATTGCTCTATGTCAATACCCTGAACAGCACAATGTGGTCACACTTTCTTTTGTGCTTTTGTTTTTATTCTTCTTTCCACAGTCCCCTGGTTAAATTCCATACATCTTACAAACCCTAATTTAAATTGCAATCACTCTCTGAAGTCATTCTTTGCTATTTAAGTCATCATTCTGTATTTTTAGAGAAGTGGTTAGGTGCTAGACAATTTGAACTTAATTATGCATGGCTATAGTGGTCATTGTTTTGCAAATGTATTAGTACCATTTCCTATGCAGAAGTAAGCTCCTCAAGATCAAGAATTTCATCATGGTCCAGGATCTGATAATACAGCTTGGGCCTATGAAAGACGGTTAATGAATTGGTTGACCAAAATTAAATCTAACCATCTATAAAAGAAAAGATTTCATATTTGAAAATACACAGCAGTGAAACGGACTTAGTGTTTTTCGGCACTTCTCATCAGCTAGTCCTTAAATCTATGCCTGGCACTATGGGGCCCCTTTGCAATTCTACCAACATGCCATTCCATGGTTACTGCCGGGAAAGCCCTTGCCCACGTGCCCATGTAGAGAATACATTCTCATATTTAAAGGGGCAGGTCAAGGGACCCCTCAAAGAAGCCTTCCCTTTCTGCCACTCCTGTTCAGCAGAGTCACATGCCCCAGCTCTGTGATCCAGGGGCATTCATTTATTCTAACACTCACATTGTGTTATAATTTTTGCATATAAACTGTCTCCCCAACAAGAATGGACATTTTTAAAAACAGAGACTTGTGTCTCTCAATCACTATTCCTAAGCATGGTACTCAGTATACGGTAGACTGACAGGCAAGAGAAAAATTTGTCAAGATCTGATTCTATACACTAGCAGAAGAAAAGACAAGGGGTGGGAAATGGGAAGGCTGTCATTTTACTGAGCATTTACTTAGTGACAGATCTGGTGAAAGGCTTTTACTCAACATGTTTGATTATCCTCTACAGATGCAGTGGGAGAAAAGATCAGATTCCAGGGACCTGGTATTTTGTGTCCATATTGTAAAGTATGACTTCCAGGTAGAGTGGGCATGTGATGGCATTCTTAGCAAGTCCACAACTCAGAGTTTGAATGCCAAATGAAAACACAAAAATAAGGAAAAAAAAAAGAAAAAAGCAAAACCCAAATTAGAAAATGTATTAGGAGATTTTCAGTGGGCAACACGAAGGTGAATAGAAAAGTTTGACGGGTTGGACTTAAGCAGAAAAGCACTTTATTCATTTGTATATCCACAAGCATCGTATGCTCTGAGCTTTCAAAATTTGGCTCTCTGAATTTAAAGGTTCTGCATCAACAAATTCAATCAACCATGTAGTTAAAACATTAGAAAAACACATTACATTGTTGTTGACATGGACTATGTAGACAATAGGCCTATAATGCATCTGTACTGAATACCTTATGTATATTATTTATGTCAGTACTCCTGGAATGGTATAACAATTATTTATGTAGTATTTACATTGTATTTGGAGAGATTATTCAAAACATATGAGTATGTGTGTACATTCTATGAGCATACTATGCTATATTCTATAAGGGACACCAGCATCTGAGTCTTTTGGTATCCAAGAGGGATCCTGGAACCAATCCTTTGAAGATTCCAAGGGACAACTGTATAGCACAGTCATCCAATTCATCTTTGTACCAATCATGAAAGAGAGATTTAAGGCTACATCCGATGATCAGAAGGGAATAAGAAGAAGTAAAATGGTACTACCCCAGGAGATTCTGATAGGCATCAATACATCTCTAGAACATGAGGATATGCCTGACTGTTCCTATACTTTTGTTTCATTTTTAAAGATATTTCTCACTTCCACCAAGAACTATACAAATAATCAATGATAGATGATGTCAAAATGCTCTGTAAACTGCTATACAACTCCTAGTCTTTTAATTATTTGTGTTTAAGTTGCAAAATGCTTATCTATGGCCAGCACTGTCCTGGTCAGTACAATTTTGCACTTTAGGCAGGATGACACCTGAAGATCATATTCTAAGTGAAGGAATACATCTTTGTTGTAATGCTTGCTCAAATAAATCTCAGGGATATCAGGCTTTTTCCTTTACCACTGCTTCCTAAGGAATAAGTGGGGTGCTTAACAAACCATATTCCAACTTGCAGCGTCCCCAGGAGATCCCCAATAATCTACCAAAGCATATTCATGCTGATCTAAGCTAAGCCTTCTTTTAGAGATTGATCAGGCTTGTAAGACTCTCTCAAATCAATGGCTCTGGACATTAAAGTCCAACACTTTCTTTTTGAAATAGTAAAAATCTGAAGTTTCCTCATTATAGTTGGCAGCTCCCTGGTCTTTACTGAGAAGAACTAACTACCCTGAGGAAATACCAGTTCATGGTGACAAGAGATTAAAAGAACATTTGAATTTTAAAGGCCAAGACACTTAGGAGACTCAGCAAGGACTGCTCACAAATTTAATCAGCAGTGAACATACCCTGAAAAGTTTCTAAGCAGCCATGAGCATCAGTTCCTAGTTTGTCATAAAGCTTCCCCTTTCTGCTGTTTATCTGGGTTTATTTATTTATTTTTGCATAGGGAAATCTTGATACATCAGCAGAGTCTTGATTTTTGCAGTGGTTTATAAAGCACATTCCTAAAACACAAAAGTTCCATTACTCTCTGACTTAATATGGCTTGAGTACCTCTTGTGTAAAACACTTGAGACCAGAAGTATTTCAGATTCTGTGCTTTTATTTATTTATTGAATATTTACACAGACTTTCTCAGTTGAGCATCTCTAACCTGAAATTCCAAATACAAAATGCTTAGTGAAGGCTTAGGGTAGGAGTGAAGTTTTCATTTCAAGGCATAGCAAGAAGTTATAAGCATAGACAGCATTCGTTAAGTAAGGCAATAAGGGAATAGATTAATGTTCTAAAAGAAAGGGAAACAGGGAAAGATGGTTAAAAGATCAAAGGTCTTTGTAGGATGCCATAAGCAGACAGCTGATGTAATACTGTGGTTGAATGGTTAACACTTATTAAATACTAAACTCATTCTATGCTCTGTTCTAAGCGCTTGCATATGAATTAATTCATGGAATCCTCACAACAATCTTATGATGTGGGTATCATTATCATCTCATTTTATAGCTGAGTAAACAGAGGCACAGGGAGATTTGATGCAAATTACTCAATGAACTGTAGCTAGATAATGGTTGAGTAGGTTTCAAAGTCAGGCAGTGTGGCTCCAGAGCCTACATACCTGAACCATTAGTTGATCCTATATCGCCTTAATTCATGGTCTTCAAGGATAAACAATAATCAAATAAGGGAATTTGTCCTAAGAGCTATCTGAGACTTATACCAGAGATCCTGATTAAATAAGTCTATGGTGGGATCCAGGGATTCGCATTACTGAACCATATTTAACCCAGGTGCTCTGGTACAGGTTGTTCATAGACTAAAGTAATGGAAAAATCAGCTGATAAAATTGACATCTCTTGAAAAAAAGAAGGTTTACCAGCCTCACAAGGTCAGAAACAGTATCTCAGCACCAACGGATCTAAGGGAAAAAGATGTCAACCAAAGGATTGAAAGAAAGTATGGGACAGAGGGACAAACAGCCCGATCTTGCTTCTTATCTGGCCATGAGAGAGGCAGACAGGAGCTTTTTGGTGGGGTCAGTAATATTTTGTTTGGATTCACCATGTTTCTAGTTTTATCCAACTTCTTCTAATTTCTTATTCCCCTTAGATAAGGTTTCCCAAGTGTTTTAATCCCAAGCAAGAAGGTGTCGTATAGATGACAGACATTTTCCAATTCCCCACTACAAAGTGAACTTCAGGATGGCTATTTTAATGGCCGATCCTGTGCTATTTTAATAACGAACCAGGCCCAAGCACCTGATCATCAGTGTCCAGAACATCCATTTGTGGAATCAGGAATCTGCTCACAAGACACCAGGTCATGAGTTTTTAACCAGGATTGTGGCTCCCAGACCTCACTTCTCAGTGGCCCCTCTCTGCAGTAGGCCACCCCCCAACTTCACAAAGAAAGACTGCACTCATCATTAGTTTAGATAAATGGGGTTTAAAATAAAAAATGACTTGTGCACAGACATTTGACAGAATATAATTTATAATAGTGAAGTGCTGAAAATAATCTAAATATGCAACAATAATAGAGAATGGTTTAGTAAATTAGACACACCCACATAAAGAAAAATGGTGCAGTCATTAACATAAATTTTAACTATGCGGCAATTTTTTTTTGCATGGAATATGGTCTCAAATATATGAGACAACATGCCTTGGAGGGGAAAAATAAATAGCCAAAATGTGGATAGAACCTGTCTCTGGATGGTGGAATTATAGGTGAATATTAATGTACATGCATGCGTGATTGTATGTTCTGAGCTTTTTACATTGAGCAGGTAGTATTTTCACAATTAAAAAAATAAAAGAATGCCAATTTGGATCAAATTTCCACCCATTTAAAGAATTATAATCCGTAAGACTGATACTAGTTTTCTCATTACATCTCTTTTCTATATATATATATATATATTTTAGTTTTTAGTTTTCGGTGGACACAACATCTTTGTTTGTATGTGGTGCTGAGGATCGAACCCAGGCCGCACGCATGCCAGGCGAGCGTGCTAACGCTTGAGCCACATCCCCAGCCCTCATTACATCTCTTTTCATTAGCAGGCAAATGATAGACTCTCTAACTTCCTATACACACTTTCCAAATTTGGGGGCCAGCTAGGATGATCAGGGTATGTCCAGGAATAAGACACAGATAATCAGCCTCTTGTAAGAAAGGAGTGAAACCGTGGACATATTTAGCAACTGGCTTGGAGGAGACAGGGGAAACCTCAATATATTGAGCAAAAATTCTTCCCTTTCAAGCCTGCTCTTGAACACAAGAAGTTAATAGGGATTTAGTTAATTGGCTTGTTTTCATCCTAATTGGCTAATGAATCTATGCCAGTCTCAAGAAAAACCAAAGAGGAGGAAACAAATAACAGAAGGGTTCAGCTGCTGATTGATGTTTAAAGGGACTGCATTTGGTGTATCAGGAACTCTGAGGTCCCCAGGCCTGGGACATTAGCTTCCCTAGAGAGTTGGGGTACCATCAAGGAAGGGGTGAGCATCCCTGCTGATACACCACAGACTTCCCTGTCTCTCTGAAGAAGAACTAGAACTTACGGCAAACATTTGATTTGATCATCTAGTATTGAATTCAACTTAAGCAATATAGACTCTCTCGGCAGGAAACAGAAGATGCAGTAGAACAGAGGCTCTTGTATCATGTGGGTGCCTGGGCCTTCAGAAGGTGCGAGCTAAGCCCACCTGAGCTGAGCTTGCTACTTCTTACCCCACACCAACTTGTTCTGCCATTTAACACAGGGATCAGCAATCTCATTTCCTGGAACTAGAGTCAAAAGATCATAGTTAAACCAGTTAGTGCGGCCAGCCTTTCGCAAAAATGTTGAGGCAGGCTAAATCGGGTTTCCACACCTTTTAGCCTGCCTTTTAAGTCTCTTTGCCCTCAGTTCCCTTACTAAGTGGACTGATTTTCCCTTTCTCCCTCCTTTCAGGCCACCTCTCCTGATCCCCATGCAAGGATTACAGGCCTCACCACCGTAGAGTCGCATCAACTGATGGGTGCTTCTGGTGGCATCAGCAAGGACATCCTTGGCAGGAGCAGCAAGCAGAATACCTGAGTTTGTGCTAGACCAGAAATTCACTTCAGAGGAGGTAAACCCCCTAATTATCCTAAAGAGATGGCAGGAAATCCTGTCCTTGGTGACCACATGGATGAACCTAGAAGACATTGTGTTGAGTGAGACAAACCAGGCACAGAAAGACAAAGCATATTGGGGGTCTCCTCTGTATGTTGAATCTGAGAGAGCTGTAGACACAGTACAGAGAATAGCCCGGGGCTCGGCTGGGTGGGGGACTGTGTCAAGGATATAAAATTTCAGACAGGAGGAAGAAGCTCAAGAGATCTGTACAACATGGTGACTGTGGTGAGTTACATTGTTTATGTCCTGCTTACCTGAAAATTGCTAAGAGAATAGGTTTTCAGTGCTCTCACCACACACACACACACACACACACACACACACACACACCCCTAGGTGAGGTAATGCAGATGTTAATTAGCTTGATTCAGCCATTCCACAATGGATGCATGTATAAAAGCCTTATATTGTACACCATCAATGCACATAATTTTTGTCAATTAAAAATAGATAATAAAATAATAAAATAGATAAGAGATTCAAAATAGGTAAATGAAAAGTTAAAAATGAAGAAATCAAAACTGACGAAGTGGAAGGGAACAGGGAAAGAAAGAGCATATGGTGAAGAGAGCTACACGCTGCCAACATGGACCTCAAGACCAGCTGACACAGGACCGAAGGCTCAGGCCATCCGAATCACAGAGCTCTGAGGACAGCAGGGAGCACTACCCGGGACTTACAACAAATGAAGAAGGCATTCTCTCCCATGTCTTTCCCTTCCCATTCCTTGTGCATATCTTTAAAACCTCTTGTCTAAGCCCCCTCTCCCCAAAAGCACCCATTCCGAGGTCTTACAACTTTGACCCCTGATGAGATACTTGTAGCATCCCTAGGGATCAAGAGCTTTCAGTGGCTCCTCATTACCACTGTGTACGGGGCCTCCTTTTCTCTGTCTTCCAGACCCTCCACTACCTGGCAACGATCCATCTTCAGAACTTCTCTCCCAGTGCTTCTTCCTGCACCTTGGCTCCCAGATGAATGAGAGCTCTGCCCTTCCCAGAGTGCCCTGGGCTTTTCTCTTTTCAACATCTATGATCTTCAGCTGATGGTCCTGCTCATCCAAATCCTTCTTATTCTCCCCAGACATGGTGGCACATGCCTGTAATCTCAGTGGCTCATCAAAGGCAGCCTCAGCAATTTAGCAAGGCCTTAAGCAACTTAGCAAGACCCTGTCTCAAAATAAAAAGGGCTGGTGATGTGGCTCAGTGGTTAAGTGTCCCTGGGTTCAATCCCTAGAACAAAGGGATCATTTCTTCCTCTGAGAATTTTCCTCAGTAATCCTTCCTGCATCAGGTGATACCCTCTTCTTCCAATGTTGTCTGCAATATTCCTGTCATGCTACTTCTTATGACATCTCTTGTAATAATAGTGGAAATTGTATTTATATCTTATTATTTATTCTTTGTGGCTAGGAATAATGATGAACGTTTGAAGAATCAGTAATTGGGAGGCATTCTGAACACAAACCCTGAGGTGAATAGCAGCCCCCTGTCCCCAATACAGGTGGAGCTTCCTCTTTTTCTAACTTGCTTTTGCTCTCCTACACTTTTCTGTCACTGGAGAACAATTCAGCTCTCTTAACTGAAAGGCAAAAGATTGATAAGCTGATATCAAAACAGAAACAATGATTAATGCTTCTATTGTCTCAGAAATGACAAATCCTTTATCTGTTTGGCCTTTAGAATGCAGTCCTTTAAGTATTCTGGTATGTGGAACCCATCTTGTTCCACAGAGACCTTTGGGCACTTTTCAAAACGCAAAAGTTGTGTTTTAGGATGTTTCTTCATGAGGCCTGGGTGGACATGTTGCAAAGATCTTAGCAGAGGCTTTCTGAACCATGCTTATTTCTACAGAGGTAAAAGATGGGAAGAAACCCCATGCTGCTGCATAGTGGAGCCTCATGAACTCCACTGGAGGTTCACCTACCTGAGGTTTGTAAACAGAACATACATACCTATTGGTGTAGACATGACCTTGTGGGTCCCTTTGTAGACTATATTAGTGCTGTGCAAATATTCCTACTCAATTGAAAAGGCACATTATACTCAGGGAAATTATTCTCCCAGCAAACAGACAGATGTTTAACTTCACTTAATATGACATTATAGTCTGAATTCTTAATGGGAGACAGGGTCCTTTTGGAGTAGGGTAAAATTGCACAAGCTAAGCTGTAGTAATGCAGTCCTGGAAGTGCAGATTAAGTCATTACGGCTCTCTCACCGAAAACTTTTTGCTCCTCATTTCAAGCCCCAGAGAACAATGCCATTTGAGAGGCTGCCGTGAACTTGGCACACCTTGGTCCTCAAGAGGGTGTAGAGAAGGTGGCTGTGATGATGCTTATCTGCCTAAGAACTTTCAAACATTCCCCCTTGAAGATCCATACAGAATTACGACCTGTGTCCAATCATGAGATTCTGCTCCTGGGAGAATATGAAACCAGCCTATTCCAGAGATGCTAATGTGGTGGTGCCCTCCCCTTCTCCACCAAAGAATCTTAACTAATCTTCTCCAGAGACCCTCACCATAATTGTTTTTATTAATATAATATCAGCAAAAATATCTGCAAAAAACTGAATGTGGTATAGGACTTCCCTTTCTCTGTGAGGAATGAGTTGCTCTGTTCTGCAAAAGCTATGTTTGGCCACAGGCTTGATGATGTTACTTCTGCTTCTGTGGTCAAACTTGTAAAACCTCTGACTGATGTAAAAAAATAGAACAAAAAGCACTTGTCATGTAAACCTCAAACCCCTCTTCCCACTGGATATAAAATTCAAAGAATTTTTAGATTCATGGTCTGGAGAATTTTAGGTGGTAGGCCCTCCGGGTCCTGCAGCCAATAACTCTGCTTCCTAAAACTTCATTGGGTGTTCAGCCTCTTCTGTTCTACATCACTAAGAAGGCATAAGAAATTCAAAGAAAAAAAAGGTGGTGGGAGGACACAGAGACTAACTCACATAATTGTAGCTATCTTATATTACACAAAGGCACCCAAAACATACATTGGAGAAAAGATAGCCTCTTTAACAAATGGTGCTGGAAAAACTGGAAATCCACATGCAACAAAATGAAATTAAGCCCCTATCTCTCACCATGCACAAAACTCAACTAAAGTGAACCTGGAAGTAAAGTGCAGGAATTAAACCAGAGACACTGTGCCTATTAGAAGAAAAAGTAGGCCCAAATCTTCATCATGTTGGATTAGACCCCAATTTCCTTAATAAGACTGCTATAGCACAAGAATTAAAAAATCAATAAATGGGATGGAATCAAACAAAAAAGCTTCTTCTCAGCAAAAGAAGCAATCAGTGAGGTGAATAGAGAGCCTGCATCTTGGGAGAAAATTTTTTCCACTTGCACATCAGATAAAGCACTAATCGGTAAGGTATACAAAGAACTCAAAAAGCTATACACCAAAAAACCCACAAATACCGCAATCAATAAATGGGTCAAGGAACTGAACAGACACTTCTCAGAAGATGATATGCAATCAGTCAACACATATATGAAAAAATGTTCAACATCTCTAGCAATTAGAGAAATGCAAATCAAAACTACTCTAAGATTTCATCTCATTCCAATCAGGATGGCAGCTATTAAGAACACAAACAATAATAAGTGTTGGCGATGATGTGGGGGAAAAGGCACACTCATACATTGCTGGTAGGACTGCAAATTGGTGCAGCCAATATGGAAAGCAGTAGGGAGATTCCTTGGAAAGCAGGAAATGGAACCACCTTTTGACCCAGCTATCCCACTCCTTGGTCTATACACAAAGGACTTAAAAACAGTATACTACAGGGACACAGCCACATCAATGTTTATAGCAACACAATTCACAATAGCTAAACTGTAGAAGCAACCTACATGCCCTTCAGTAGATGAATGGATAAAAATATTATGGTATATATACACAATGGAATATTACTCAGCAATAAAAGAGAATAAAATCATGGCATTTGCAGGTAAATGGATGGAGTTAGAGAATATAATGCTAAGTGAAGTTAGCCCATCCCCCAAAACCAAATGCTGAATGTTTTCTCTGATATAAGGAGGCTGATGTCATAGTGGGGTTTGGAGGGGGATCATGGGAGGATTAGATGAATTCTAGATAGGGCAAAGGGGTGGGAAGGGAAGGGGCGGGGCATGGAGGTAAACAAGATGGTGGAATGAGATGGATATCATTACCCTAAGTACTTGTATGAAGACACGAATGATGTGACTCTACTTTGTATATACCCAGAGATATGAAAAATTGTGCTCTGTATGTATAATATGAATTTTAATGTACTCTGCTGTCATATATAACAAATTAGAATAATTTTTTTTTAAAAGTGGGTGGAACTAGACAAAAACCACATACCTAGATTCACTCTTGGGGACTTCGGAGTACAGAGAATAGAATCACTTTCAATCTATTTCCAGAGATAACTGTCCTTTCGAGACTTCAAGGAAGAATTAGAGGCTCAGGAAGTGGAGCTAGAGCTGAGTTTAGACGCGGTAGAGTTTCTTTCAGTGCTGTGACATAGTGACAAGACTAACACCCCTGGAAAGACCCCTCAGCTTTCAATCTGCCCTTCAGCACTGCGCTTGAGGTGCTGGGCAGGTCCTCCGCACACCACATTGTGGGTTTTGTCCGCTTACATCACAGGCTCCGCCCACAGACCGAAGGACAGTGAGGCTGAATCCTGGAGGTAAAGGGTGGGCTTCTCCCTGTCTGCTTCCGGTGGTCACTAGAGGCAGCACTTACTTGCAGGGTCTTCAACAGGTGCAGGGACCCAGGCGCCAAGCCTTCAGTTCTGGGGTCTCCTCCACTGAGCTGCTAAATTTGCACCCCAGTTTCCTCTCCATGATCTGCCTGTCTTGAGGTGGTAACTGGTTCTTGAGGCTCACCAGTATGATTTCCTTTTCTTTGCGTTTTGTTTTTTGCCTTTCTAATCTTCTAAGATCTGATTGAACAATTATTTTAAATTATCTCAGTTGAAATAATTGCATGGTTTGCGTTTTATTCACTGAGGTCTAATTAATATAACAGAGTCAGGCAGACTCTTAACTATATTTTTTTATATTATCGGTATATTTTGAAAGGTGGATTCATGTGTTAAAAATGTATGGTTAGTCTGCATTTGTTAAGTAAAAGAAAGATCGATATTAAGGTCCTGAAAGTTGTCCATGGTATATGTAGTGATAAAGCAAATGCTTTTAAAGCAGCAAGAATCTTGTAATTAGAAAAAAATAAAAGAAACAGGATTACAGGTTAATGTGATCTCTACGATAATACTTTATTACCCCTGTCAAAATACTTCTTAAAATATAGTTAGCACACGTAATCAGGACCACATGATTTTTATTTTGGCCAATATTTAACCTTAGCCAGGGTTACAATAAATATTAAAAATTTATTGATTAATAAATAACATATTTTCTTAGTTGTATTACAATTGAGGTGCAATTTTTAATGCTTTGGCCCTAATTTGAAACCAAACACTTATATAATAGAGTAATTCAAAGACACACATGCTCTTGCTTCTAAAAATTTAACTTTTTTAGCTAAATATAGCTAAAGCCCAGCTCATATTGAAGTCCACAGCTGGGAAGAAGAATTAGCAAAACCTTAAATTATGGTCTCATTTACGCTTCTATTTTCAAGCCCATTCATGAATTAATTTTAGCTTTGCATCTCCCTTCAATCAAGCCTTAAATACCTGTCAGAAAAATGATAGTTCAAATATCTGCAAAATATCCTTGCAATTTCTACACTTTGATTCCTTTGTCCAAATTTCCACACACCCTGTGGGTGAGGCTCCCAGGCACAGGCAACAAGGTTGGACTCTGAATGTAGCCAAGATCCCACATCCAGAGAATGTGCACTGAGCGTGTAAGCCAAAAGGGAACTCCTCATTAAGATGGTCAACCTTTAACACCTTAGAAAGCAGAGGGGAATATGCTGCAGGGAAGCAAACAGTGTTAGGCGGATCTACAGGAGACCTGAGTTCAGGTTGATGTTCTATGGAGTGGCCTTAGGCTAATCTTAATTTGTGAAGCTGGGCATTGGACTAGGAGAGCTTTGTTGTCCCTGTAGACTCCGCAGTTACATAAGACCATGAAACTGCAATGCCTAGAAGCAACTCGGCCTAAGGCAGTAGTGGCAGAGTATTCTGGAGAATATCACTGAAAATCAGTTCAGTATGCAACCTCCCTATATGAGTATTTATTCAGATTATGCACAGATGTTGTTGTACTAACTGTTACTAATATGGGGTACGCTCTGAAACACTGAACGTCATCCAGCATCCTCTCTTATTCATTCAGTTGCATCCACATTGACCTTGCCCAGCATGCCAGGTTTCATGGTGGGGAAGCACTGGATGCTTATCCATCAGCCAGTCACTTGGTTCACATCCTTTTCTACTTTAAGACTTTCCGAAAAATGGCCTTTCCTTGACCTTCCATGATACCCTGAAGACCACATGTGCTGGGTCTCTGTTTACCCTGCAGGTACCTCTTCTCCTTGAATTGCAGTTTTCTGTGCCCTACGAGTTGATGTTACAATGATTGATTGCATGGGCTCCCCTTGCACAGTAAGGAACTAGAGGGTGAGACAAGAGAGACAACTGGGTGCTTATTTAACCCCTCACTGCTATTCATGCAGGGCTCAGGGGCAGGAATTGGAAATGGCTGTGTTTCTCTCCCTAGGCCATACCTCCTGTTAATCCTTCTGTTAAGGTGAGATTGCAGTAAATCACTGAGTCGATCTTAAAGCAAGAGACGGAAACTTTATTCACCAGTTGGTGGTCCGGATCCACCAGCTGATGGGCCAAGGGATAGGCTGCAAGTCTATACCCTTCGACCCCCCACCTGGGATTTGAGTACACACTTTTATAGTCCAAAACCACAGTAAAACATAAGTGGCTGTTGCTATGATTCAAAACCATAAACAAAAGTCATGAGATCTAAAATCATAAGCAGAAAATGGAGCCAGCCAAAACATCCCTAGTTGTGTATAAGTTAAAGAATGGTTACTAACATCTAGACAATCAATCTCTGACAGGGAACATTATCCAAGAATAATGGGAACCAAAGGGAGAACACTTTTGCATTGTATAAGAATTGCCATTTTGTGTTGCCAAACATGCCATCTTAAGCAACTGTTGATGGGTACAGAGACAGGGCTTTCCCATGGGAGAATCATTTCTTTTTTTTCTTTTTTAAAAATATATATTTATTTTAGGTGTAACTGTACCTTTATTTTATTTATATGCAGTGCTAAGACTCGAACTCAGGCCCTCACACATGCTAGGCAAGTGCTCTACCACTGAGCCACAACCCCAGCCCCAGGAGAAGCAGTTCTTACATGATACGGAGTCTCAGGGCACAATGGAGTCTGGTTTGGTCATTGCCCATGTAGCCTAGGCCCATAACACTTTTGCATTCACAGCCAGGGTACTCTGCTTGATTGGGTCACTGTTTCCTCCCCTGGGGGAGAGAACTCCCCGCTCTTGGAAACCCCAGGATGCTCCACCATTCCTTGTTGGTTACTTTTAAACCTTGTCTATTTTCCTACAAAGAGCTCTTCATAAACTCTCCTGTTTCTTTCAAATGCAAAATTTCGAGGGACAGGGACTTTCCATCTGTCCTTGTGCACTGCTGTATGCTGAGGTCCTTCGTGTCACAGGCCCTCAAGTAGTTGCCAGAAAAATAGTTGAACAATATTTTCCTTCTGGCTCCCCATAGACTATCTTGAGCTTAGGGAACATGCTACATCACCCTATTTTACTAAGTCTTTCTTCACCCTATTTTAGTAAGCCTTAGGCTAATTTACTCTAATTCTTATGTAATAGAGAGCTCTGCTTATTTTTAAATCACAAGAAATATAATTTAGCATTAAACACCCCCTACTCGGAATATCCGCATTGCCTACTACAAGTTTCCTATGGTAACAGTCCAGTTAGATATTGAGCCAGTCTTGGGAAAGATCTCTTTAGTTCACTTTTACAAACTGTCTTTCTCTTTCCAGATTTCTACTTTAAGCAGAACAAGGAAGATAAAAACTGTCCAAGGAAGACAGGGCCCATTCCCTTTGTCCTTTTCTCATAACAGGACATAATCAACCAAAATCCTCTTCCTCACCTCAGTTACTTAATTTGCATATAATTAACATATAACTTCTAGGGCTTAGTTGTCCAGATGAGACTCAATAATTGTCTTAAGCAACCACATCCATTATAGCAGAATAACTAATTAAAAAGAAAACGATTTTTTTTTAAATTGGAAACATATAAATGCTTTTTTTCCTGCATTGTGAAAATCTGGATGATTGCTTCTCCATGAATCGTTTTTGCACCTATTAAACAGGCCCAGTACTTAACTCGTGAATAGATCAGATCATTTTTCACATGCCTGAGTTTCTTTCCTCTGCATCAATCGATAACGGCCGCTGGATTCTCAGAGCTGCTACTGTACTGAGGAGAATCTGATCTTTAAAACAACCGCATAGAACCTGCTGAGGTGGTCTTGGGAGGGAGAACCAAGTGGCGAGAAACTGCTGACTCTTGCACCCACAGGGAAACTTTCTGTAAACACAGTGACTTCCATGTGCACGTGGCTCCATTTTTAAATGCTGTGCTCATCCCCGGCTATATATAGCAGCCTGAGTAAGAGCTTTCTCCTGTGGTGTTCAGTTTCTTGAGCTGTAAGTCAAAACATTGTGATGTTCACACAGCCTTTGGGAAGAAGAAAAAAAAAATCAACTGCTAGTGTTATTAAAATGGATCTCTGTTTTCTATTACCGCCAGGATGGATTAACTCGCACACATAGATAAGTGAATAATAAGAGAGAATTTTCTTTCATTTAAATGCTATCATATTTTTTCCACTGGTAGCCGTGGCCTGCCTCTTCAGTGTGATCCTAGTTTCCTAGGGCTACGGTAACAACCATCACCCCCTGGGAGGCTCACACAAGAGAGACTTCCTTTCTGTGGACCTGGAGGGTGGAAGTCTGAAGTCAAGATGGCGGACCTGGTTGGTTCTTTCTGAGGACTCTGATGGGACAGTCTGGTCCGTGTCTCCTTCTCAGTTCCTGGTGGTTTTCTGACAATTTGGGGGGCATTCCTTGTTTCACTCTAGCATTTACCTTCACGCTGACCTGGGTGATTTCCCTGTGTGCATATCTCCACCCAGATTTCCCCTTTTAATAAAGGACAGTAAGGCATATCGGTTTGGGAGCCCACCTTACTCCAGTATGACCTTGTTTTAACAGTTCTAATTGCATCTGCAACAATTCTAGTTCCAAATAAGGCCAGATTGTGAGATCCTCGGTGTTAAACTTCAACATACAATTTTGGGAAAAGGGGATAGAATTTAATTCATAACACATGGTAAAAATGAAAAGTTAGGTTTCAAGAAGATGCTAAGAGTCCACCAGGCCCAATGGCTTTGTGTTTTGAGAGCAAGGGAAAAGCAAAGTAACTCATCCAGGGCTACTCAGCAGAGTTAGAGGGAAGGGCAGACTCAGCACACAGGGCTTCCAGCTCTGCCTTGGTGTTTCCTTGAGCACACCAGGTGACCTTTAGTTTTGTTCTCCCTGAAGCTGAACCTCATTCATTTGCAGAGAGGAAGGAGCAACCATGATCTCTTACATGGAAAACTCACCCAAAGACTGCTGTAGCAGGTCTCTACCAGCTTGCTTGGTGGAAGTCATCCAAAAATGAGCTAGATTTGGGTACTGAAAAGGAAAACCCGAGCGCCAGACACAGTACCTTGCGCTTATTCTTCACTCCAAGAAAGTCTGAATGAAGTTAAACTAATTTTAATACTGGCAAGAGTTATTCACACCTGCTTACAGCTTCCATTATGTCAAATGTTTTCCAATCGCTCTCTCATTTGTTTCCTGCAAACTCTTTAAGAGATAAGCATTTCTTACATGACAGTGTTCCAATTCTGCTTGATGAAACTCGCATGTTATCTCAAGTTTGGTTTTGAATTCCAGGGCTCTCTTTCCTGAATTCTTATTGTTCTGAGCAAAATTTTTTAAAAAATTTAAAAAAAAAAAAAGTTTTAAAGCTCAGTCACTTTCGATTTTTTAATTTTGTCTCCCTTGGAACATAAATTTGGGAGCAGCCATCATTTTCTAAGCTTCCCTAAGAACTTGAGGCATCCATAGCTTTGCACTCAGCAGATGGCCATAAAATATGAACAAATGGTGACAGTTCATCTTCAGACCCCAGGGAGTCCCAGAGTCACAAAAGCTTAGGATTTGAATGGGCTTAGAGGATTTCCTAATAATGCTTTCTGCTTTACAGATAAGAAAGCTCAGGCCCTAGGTCCGTCAGAGAGCAAGTTAAAAAAACCAGCAATCCTTACTCCATTCCAGTGTTAGATGCTCATAGGATCTGGCATGGGTTCAATCAAAGAATGACCAGCTGGAAGAAAGTCCTGGCCAGAGGCTTTTATCCCACTTTCTCTGAAGGCAGGAGAGGTCATTAAAGATGCACAAGCGAGACTGGAAACGAGTACAATACTATGCAACAGTGATATTCAAAATTATTAAATTGGAAGCCCTGGTGCCCTTCGCCAGCACAAAGCAGATCCTGTGCAAGGGAACGAAAAGAGGTCACATGTTGTGGAACCAGGCTTCTTTCTATAGAGACCCCATTATAGCTCCAGAGGAAAGAACATCAATTCCTTCCAGGGAGTCTGTGTAAAAGATAATGTATGCTTCTTTTCTGGCTGTCAAGATTCACAAAAGAGATGGGAAGTTGGAGGCTTTATTACTGATGACCTCCCCGCAGAATATGCTGCATCTCATTTTTAAAAATAGCCTACCTCCTGGGAGGAGCATTTGATGGGCTTCATAAAAGAATGACGGAAAGGTTGAGGAGAAGTCTTGAAAGGAAGGAATAAAGAGTGAGGAAGAAGGAAGAAAAGCAAGAGGAAAAAAAAAGTTATAGAGAGAAGCAGGTCTCACTGCTCCTCCATCTTTCTGGATTTCAGCATGGTCATCACAGAGTCTCATCACCTCCGAGTGGTTTCTGGAAGGCCTCAGTTCTTGTTGGCCATTCTCCACACTGTTGAACAGGTTAGATTTGTCATCACCCATGCAAACCTCTGCCGTCTCCTCATGGTGAAGTCCACCCTCCTTGGGTTTCCTTGAAAAACCAGTTTCTGGTTTAGCCTCATCTCTTCCCCCACGGATCCAGCTAATGTCTAAGCCACACTGGCCACTTATCACTCATCAAACCTGCCACTCCCTGCCCACTCTCTTGGGTGTGTCTTCCTTTCTTTCCTTTGCCAATCAATATTCTCCTCCATTCATCAAGGATCAGATGGAAACTCCCATCTGTGAGAAACCTTTCAGTCTCCATGAATGGCTCCACTGCCTGCCACCTACTTACAGCTCTGAGTCTTTTGATTAGACTTAACCTCAAAGACATTTGTAAACTAATGCCAGATCTAATGACTAAACCTTTTTTATTCTGGGTTAATTTTTAATTCCCAAAACATATTATAGAGATATTTCAGTGAACACCTATTAGCATTGAGAATCAAGAAATATTTTGTAGAAAAGTACAGAGATTGATATTATAACTTCTTTTTTTCCATTTTGACTCTGTTGCTTTTTAAGAAACAATTTTTAAAGTTATGCAACATTGTTATTTTTAAAGTCCTTTGTATCCCGCTCTCTGATCCTAATCCCTCTGCCTCTTTAGAAGGATTCACTGTCTGGATTTCTGGTTAATTATCATGCTTCTTTATGTTCATTACATGGGTATATATTTTTTTTTAGTTAGCTTTTTAGTCTCTGTGATCAAAACACTCAACGAGAACAACTTAGAGAAGGAAGATTTCATTTGCGGGTTCATGGATTTGTAAGTATTAGTATGTAGATGGCTGACTTCATTGCTCTGGGTCCAAGGTGAGGCAGTACATCATGGGGGAAGGACCCATGCTCAACTCATGGCAGAATCAGGAGTTGGGGGTGGGTAGGGAGAGAGAGAGAGAGAGAGAGAGAGAGAAGAGGAGGAGGAGGAGGAGGAGGAGGAGGAGGAGGAGGAGGAGGAGGAGGAGGAGGAGGAGGAGGAGGAAAGAGAAGAGAGACCACAGAAAAGATGCACCCTTCCAGGGAACATCCCCAGTGACCCGCCTCCCTTAGCCAAGTTCCACCTGCTTACAGTTACCATCCACTCAGCTCATTCAAACTAGGAGGGACTGATTAGGTTACATCTCTCATACTCTAACCATTCCATCTCTGAATATTCCTGCATTAAAGGAGTTTTTGAAAGACACCTCATATCCAAACCATAACAGTATCCCAGAAGTTATATATAGCTTTTTATGTTGCCAAACTTTCTACATATGGCATGATTCTGTATATACCAATCAGCTGTACATATTTTGATTTTTCACTCAAGGATGTTTTTGTGATCTTACAGATTTAGTTCGCTCCTTTAAACTTTTATATCATATCTTATTGGATAGTACATTTTCGATTGCTAGACATTTCAATTTTCATTTGTTTTTCAGTGTGGCCAAAGACAGCAATACAGCAATGCTTACCATAGCACTGCTTGAATCAGCAAAAGCAGGACGTGGAATTGGATTGATCTATTAACGGTTAAACTTGGCTACCCTTGAACACCATTAAGACCATTAAGGAAACAATTAAGGAGGCATCAAAATAATATTGTTGGCAGTGGGGAGAGGTGTCCTGTTCCTTTTGTTTCAGCAAAAAACTTTTTATTCTTAAGACTCATAAAAAAGAGAGGATTTTTTTTAAAGACCCACACTAAATGCAGAGAGAAACAAAACTTCATTTCTTTAGGGAAATACACATGAAACTGAGGCACCTTACCCTTTGCCAAACTCTTCCCAGTCTCAACAATGGAGGTAGGAGATGTTGTTCTTGCTATTGCACAAAACGGAAGAATGAAGTCAAAGGGCACATGGAGTTTTCTCTAAATCCTAGTTTTCTGTATCCAGCGCTGGCCCAGTTTGCTTTAATCTTTTCTTGAAATAATAAGCCCTTAAAAAACAAAACCAGGCTGCATGGAGATATGCTTATTTTTCCCCAAGCAGTTTAAAAATATGTCTATAAATACTTCTATAGAATAGAGGGAAATAGACCAGCTCAACAATTTTGTGAAATAATTAAAGTCGAACTTGGATTTTTATTTCTTAATGATTTTATACAAATTGAAAAGAAGGCAAGAAATGTTATCACAAGGAGTTTGCAAGGAGAATAAATGCCTTGTACCAATTCAGTTTCCCTGATTTCACTGGGACATTTGCATTTATCCTTTTTATTTTTTTTTTCACATATTATGGAAGTACCCAAATATATGGGCTTGGTGATAGGATATGGGTGTAAATAAGATGGCGCCTTCTCTTAAGAAGGTACTCTCCACCCCCTTAATATGTGTAAACAATTGAGGGGAGGGATGGTTTTCCTGGGGGAGGAAGGAGATTGAGTGGCAGTGCTGGCAAATAAGTTAGAAAGTGCACACCACCCAGGGAGAATGTTCAAGCAAAGACTTCAATTACTAACAAACTATATGCTTGGAATCCAAATACGGGTCCCCATAGTTCCATCCTTTCTATCATTGTCCAAACCACAATGTGAGAGAAATAATGCAACTTGGTTCAAGAGAATAAAAGCAAAATGGAGTGCCCACACACATAAACTTGTTTTCTGTTTCCCAAGATTGCCATGCATTTTCAAGCTCCAAGCCTTTTCTCACAATCCTGCTTTTATAATAACACTTTGTTCTCCACCTCACTGTGGCCTGTACAATCTGGAAGCTCATCTTCAGCATCCCATCTTTGGGGGCGAATCATCCCTAAGCACACTCCCAGAGAAGGCTATTTCTGCCTCTGTAAAATCCAGCCCTCAACACAGGCTGACAAAGAGCCTGCAAGCTATGTATATGTATGTCCCCTACTCTTAGAAGACAGGGACTTGCCTAATTCATCTTTGTGGTCCCCTCAGTCTGTGCACAGTGCCAACACAAAGTGAGTTAAATGTGAAGTTCATTAAATGACATGCATAGTTGAAAAAAAAAAGAACTTAGCATTAGAAACTAGAGTAATCAAGGGATCTTGATAGTATAATTGCCTCAAAATGCATGTCAGTATGATTTTATGGGAAATAACTAAATTCCTAAAGATTGACATTAATTCCCTGGGATCTACTAAAAGATCTTAAGTCTAATTCACTGGGCAAGGAACCAAATTGGGTCCATTTGAGGGTATTTCTCATTAATCTCTTTTACAAATTGTGTTGAAAGTAGACCATTTTCTGACACATTCCTCACCTTTCTCAGGCAGCAAACAGTGACATTTGACATTTGTTTTTGTTAAAATAAACAGCTCAAAAGGGTGCCCAAGAAGGAAAACTTTAAAGGTAAAAAAGAAAAAGACTAGACACAGAATTTCAAAGAGCATTATTTCCCCCTCAACTTTATTCATTATATTTCTTTGAAACAACTGCAAATTGTTTTTCCTTAGGTAAGTCATGCATTTTTTTTCTTTCTGTTTTCTGAGATAATTTATAGGAAAAGAGAAACATGCCTTCGTAAGGCAGGCTGAGAAAAATTATTTCAAAACTCGAACATATTAGAACAATCTATTCATGATGTGAAAACAAAGCAAAGCCAACTAATAGAGAAGCAAAGGAAAAACAAAACCAGAAAGAAGAAACGAGAGAGACTGTCAAGAGAAAGAAAAAAACCATGTAATTTAGTTTGGTTCCAGTTCTAGCTCTGATAGTGTGAGCATCCACCACCCTCCAACTCCCACGTAGTAAAAATAAAATTGGGAAGAGTCTAAAAAAGGGTTCAGAAAAAGTAAATCATAACAGATGAACGGGGGAGAGAAATCAAAACGGAAGGTTCAACCAATATTGTAGTGACTTGACACGTGTTTCCTTTTTCTTCCTAATTTCCCAGCCTATTTCTTAAGACAGTTCAAATCCCAGAAGTACATATCAGACAGAGACATAAAAAAAAATCCTTAAGAGAAACTTACTTCCTCCCTTTCTTTCCAGGGGACCAGGAAGAAAGAGTCTGTGAGATGGAGACAGATGGAGACTAGTTTGCTCACCTGGGTCTATCCCAGAGGAGCCCCAGTTCCACCTATACACTAATGGAAACAGCAGCTTTGCATACACCTAAGCCGCTGAGAGATGTTCTTCTCATTAAGCAGAGGAGCTAGAAAACGGGGTTCTTGTGTGTGAAAAATCCTTAGCAATTGTATCTCTCCTTTCTCTCTTGTTCAAGGTAAACCAAGTCATAGAATGTGTGAAATAGCATAGGGAACCTAAAATCCTAACTTTAGCAACAGAAAATCAGGGAAAGGAGTCCTTGGAGATAAGAGAATGGAGACAGTCCCGAAGAGGAAGGTGGTAAAGACAAATAACCCATAAATTTGTATATAAAGCCTCAGAATCATATTGGAGCTGCACATGCACTGAAATCACCCAAAGCTGCAGAGCAAATACTGCAAGAATTGAACTAGGGTGTAGAAGAAAGCTCAGGTGAACCCCTGAGTCATGCATATGTGGAGTCCACAGAAGAGAACTACAAAGGGTTTGAAAACTAAATGACATAGTAGCCAAAGCCTATGAAAGGCAGGTTGGGGCTTTTGCCAAGAATCACAGCAGGCTGGTTTCCTGCCAATATAAACCCAAACCCAAACAAACAAACAAAACATTTTCCAAAAGATTTTAATAGAAACATGGTTTCAAATATAATCCTCAAAATGTCCATGATGCAATGGCTGAAGTGACAGCCTATTCCAATGGAAACAGTACAGTAGGGGGCAAGAGACAGTGCAGGAATCTGCGCACAGTACTGGAAGCAAATGTTAGTTCAGAATTCCATAGACACCAAAAGTCTAGTTCAGGAAATAGGTGAAATGAAGAACCAGTTTCATATGAAAAAAAAAATTCATAGCAGGAGACTTGCTTTAAAAGAAATGATGAAAGATACTCTCAGGAAGAAGGCAAATGACCATGAAGAGAAAATTGGAAATTCAAGAATGAAGGAAGAGGAGCGCAAGTGGTCACTGCTTGGGTAAATGAGCAGCCTCCCCACTTTCAGGTCTTTAAAATACCTCTAACTGTTGAAGGCTAAAATTATAACATTGTCTGAGAGGGTCCTTAATTTTTAAAAAATGTAATGCATCTGATGATTCCAGAATAAAGTAAGGAACATACTAGGACCTATATGGTTGCCATATATTTCTACATTTTTTAATTTAAGTGATAACATATGAATTCAGTAGATTTTGAAAAGGTCATTATGTATATTTTCATCATTGGAACAAATAACTAAAAATCTTTAAGAAGAGAATATTTCTGACCATTCAGAAAGTAAACAGGTAAATTAAAATTGCATACTAAAAATATTCAAATCACTGAAAGAATGGAGAGAAGGGAAAACCAGAAGATTGAAACACAGAGTGAACAAATAAAAACATAACTAGTAGTACAGCCACTTTGGAAAATGGTTTGTTTGTTACATCAAACATATAACTCCACAGCATTTACCCTAGAGAAATGCACACTTAGGTTCATTCAAAAACTTCCAAACTAGAAATACTCCAAGTTTTCACCAATACTGGTGAATGGATAAACAAACTGGTACATCTATACAATATAACACTATTCAGTAATAAAAAGGATTGAACTGTTGATACATGTATACACCATGGATAGATCTCAAATAAACCGCAATGATGAAAAGAAGTCATATTCAATGGTTGTATATTATGTAGTTTCATTTATATAACCTCCAGCAAAATCGAACACTGCAGAGACAGATAGGTAGCTGCCAAAGATTAGGGGGTGGTGGCTAGTTTTTGTCACAAAGGGGCAGCATTAGGAGGTCTTGAAGGGTAAGTGAATTGTTTTATAGTATGACTGTGGTGACAGCTACATGACCTTGCATTTACCAAAAGTAACAGAAACATACACCAAATGTGTGAACCCATTTCTGTTACCATAAGGAAATACTTGAGGCTGGATAACTTATCAAGAAAAGAGGACTAGTCAGCTCATAGTTCTGGAGTTCAGTGGGCATAGTGCTGGCATTGGCTCTGCTATGGTGAGGACCACGTGGCAGAATGCATCATGGTGGGATCACAAGTGAGAGGAAGAGAGTCTTTCATCTTTAACTTGGACTAAACCCATCTTCTTTCCAAGCTGCTTAGATCTCACAGACATCGCTGAGTTCCTAAAGGATCCTCCAGTTTGTTTTGCTTACTTGTTTTTGTTTTGGTCTACTTTGATAAGAAGAAAAGCAACAGCCATAGATAGTTGGATAAAGGGCAATGATCTGTCTTAAATACTCAATATATCCTTGAACCCCACAGCGAGTATGCTTAAGCCTTCTCTCTTTCCACTCTTTGGTTATGTCTCCATTCAACTCTCAAGCCACAGTGAACCAGTAACAACAGTCTAATATGGTGAGCGATGATTGACTGTCTTCTATGTGACAGGCACTTTGCTGGAAGCTTCACAGATGCTATTATATTTCACAGGAATGATCTACTCCTATTTTACAAATAAGGCAATTTCTACTCATCTAGGAAAACACTGAATTCGTGTTATCGTGTAAATGGACAGAGCTGGGATTTCACAGTGTGAGCCCAAAGACTGCCTCTCTGCGATACCATACTCGGCTTCGTATTTTGCTTACAATGTTCCTTCAGACTTGATAAGTTTTTCTCACCTTATTTTTAGCAAATTCTTAATGATTTACAAGCCATAGAGAACAGTGTCTTCAAAAAAATGCCTTGCCTGACCTGCTGTGAGCATCCTGAATGAAATCAATTAGAATCCTAAGAAACAGTTCGGTTCTCATTTGAGCTTAGCTATATATTTATTCCTCCATCCAGACGAGTATTTACGGAGTGTCCTGTGTGTGCGAAGCGATGAGGATTAGATCAAAATTGGAATAAACAAAAGGATCCTTAAGGAACTTTTCTGTGGATTGTATGAGTGGGAAAGAAGCAGAAAAGTGTACTCCAGGCAAAAATGGAACTAAGAAAACTTAAGCTCCTGGAAACATCCCTTTCCTTCCCTTAAATGCTCTGCATCTTTCACAGTCTCTTGAGCCTGCGGCCTGGATGCTATACCTGCAGCAAATCAGCCAAAGCACATGGGGTTTCTAAGTGGGCTGTTTGCACAGTAATAAGAAACCCACTGGAGAGCCTGCCCCAGCAGCAGAGAGGAGAGATGGAAGACACACCTCAGGCCAATGTGGTTTCTGTTCTCCAAATAGAATTTTTATAGCCCCTTTAATTAAAAAGTTACTATGCAAGACTGGGCGGAAACTTGTCCAATTCCACACCAGCCAGGCTGAGTCCTTCCTTCATTTAAATCCTATTAAAGAACAATCTTCTCAAATATCCTTTTACGGTATCTAAAAAATCATCTTCATTCATTTAATCTTATGGGAGCATGGATTAAAAATACATAGGAAAAACAGAAGGAATTATCCAAGCAGGTATTTTCTTGAGGAAAGGAAAATATATATATATATATATCTTCACAAAGTAAAAGTAGCTTTTATAGTTCTATTACTTTTTTTTTTCTTTTATGTGTAAGAAAAAGAAAATGAGGAGTCTAAAATCTGAGTTATGGTGACTACTGTGACAAATTCTTACGTTCACCCTCTGTGGCTTTTATAGAAGAGAAGTGACTCTGGGCTCCTGTTGTAGGATTTTTGTAGAATGAAGCATAGCCGTGTCACGACTCCAATGCAGAGATGGCTACTGCATTTGGTTTATGGAAGAATTATTATTTGATGTATTAGTTCACATGAGATAAGAATGATAAGCATTAATCATTTCGTGATCTAATTCATCAGCCTTTCCTCAGTTACTAGGGCAATTTCTTCAAAGATTCTTTCAAATTTTATTGTAAAGGGATTCATTGTTCCGCTTATATCAAGGATAAATTCCATCTGCTCTACTACAGTCCCTTTTAAAAATAAGTAACATTTATAATGGAAGATAAAACACCAATATTCCAGAAATGAGGCAGAGGTATGGAGGAGGCTGAAAGCAATCAGCAAGAATAGGTAAATTCTCTCTCTTTTTTTTTTCTTCAGTACCTGGGGATCAAACTCAGAGGTTCATGCATGCTAGACAAGCACTCTAACTCTGAACTATATCCCCAGCCCTGAAATAGGTGGATTTGAAGAAAGAAGTAGAGAAAGTGGGCAAGAAGTAATGAAAATTTATTTCACACCATGGACCTGCATGGGAAATATTGCCCTGAAGTTTCCATATCTGGGTAGGTATTTTATGGTAACTGGAGTTCATTTATTAATGACTATGACTTAAATACAGTACAGATCTTAATATATGGTATGAAGGAAGTTCTAGATCAGACTTTTGACATGATTGGAAAATATTCATAAATAATTTAATAACTAAGAACACAGAGTTGTTTATTAGTCTCAAATCATAAGTTTGGAGAATCTTAGACCAACACTGAAGAGTCTAGAAAGAAACATAGAGCATAACATGTTGCATTTTTATAGGTAGCCTTGAGCTTACTTTTTTTCTTACCCATTCATGATAACATCATGTTTATTATGTGCATAGATTAGGAGCAGGAAAATCCTATCATGCTTATATGGAACAATTTCTTCCCTAGGAAGCACAAAATACTTAGTGAGATTGTGTTGAAGTCTGTCCTTGGGCATGATGAATCAAAATTTATCTGTGTGTGTGAGATATGGATCCCTTCTGTAGAAGGAATCTTACAAAGTCTAGCCTTTTCTTGTTGCAGGGGAAGATGATCCATTTGACAGCAGCCAATATGTAACTTACTATTTGCTTATCAGAATTAGTGTTGTTTGAGATACCATTGACAAAGGAATAAAACCATCTCTTGTTTATTTACTTCCATTAGTAGTAAAAATGTATTTTAACAAGATATTCAAACTGTTTAATAATACTTAATAATGTTTAATAATATCATGAGTTCAAAGCCAACCTCAGCAAAAACGAGATGCTAAAAATTAAGTGAGACCCTGTCTCTAAATAAAATACAAAATAGGGATGAGGATATGGCTCAGAGGTTGCGTGCCCTTGAGTTCAATTGATGTGGTTTTGACTTTCTAGTTCCTCCAGTTTAAAAAGTACCCATATTTTATAAAGCATCCTGGGTTAATAGAAAGCTATTCCTACTTGTTTATACATAAAGCCACTAGAGATCAATTTGTTAGTCCATGCTACTATAATGTACACTAAATAATTTAAATATATATTTTTTAGAAATTGGAAAAAGTTGCAATTCCAAGTGTCATTAAAACTTCTCAGTTTTTATGAATTATTTCCTTATTTTGCCAACTAACATCGATTGTATTTCTATTGATTTTTCAGGCTCATTTGTTTGACTGAAGTAGAGGGGAATTACAAAATAAGTCTAAACACAATTGTTTATCTCAAATACCTTTTAGTCCTGGAGAAAGGGGAAAAAAGTTATAAGTAATTAAAACAAAATAGAACCAGAAATTATAGAAAATATGATATATGAGTTATGTAAAGGAAGGATACCACTAGGGAATCAGAAAAAGAGCAAGGTTACTGGATAGACAAGAGATTTATTTCATATGCCTCCCTTTTTCTGGTCTTGGGAAGCTTCATTCTGCAGACTACAAGATATTTTAGGAGAACAACTGAAAAACAATGATGTGTTTATAACTTCCCTTGTTTTGCTTTCTCGTGCTCACAGATATTCATGAATCCTCAATCTTTACATTTTTATTCAAGACTACAAATGGTAGTTTGAACAAAATTTTGTATAATGCACTTCTTTGGATTCCAACATATTGAAGAACAACAGTAATGTCCTTCTTTACTATTATAGAGACAGATATAACAATTGGTACAGAGATTATTAAGATAAGACTCATACGTTACATGAGCTCCATCTATTAAACAGACTCATGAACAGATACATGTACTGTAATAAAAGCCCAAAGTACTTAACTGAGCAAAGTAGGCTCTTGTTGGAAAATACGTGTTCTTGAAAAGTATATCTTAAAACAGGTGGTAAAATCTCTCGCATGGTGTGTTACTCTTTTTACCTCCGAAGACGATAGACAAGATTAAGTAAGGTCAAGGAGAGAAGGTGAAGCCAGAAAACCAAAACCAGAACTGTAGTAAGTAGTACTGAAAGAAAGGGTTGCCAGGCACAGTGGTACATGCCTGTAATCCCAGTGGCTTGGGTGGCTGAGACGGGAGAATTGCGAGTTCAATGCCAGCCTTAGCAACTTCGTGAGGCACTAAATAACTCAGTGAGACCCTTTCTCTAAATAAAATACAAAATAGGGCTGGGAATGTGGCTCAGTGGTTGAGTGCTCCTGAATTCAATCCCTGGTACTCCCATCCCTCCCTCCCCCCAAAAAAAGAAAGGATCAAAATATGATGACCAACTAACCTTCCTTTGTAAACTATCATTTATAGCAAGTAGTAATTGGAATCAGGGGAACATCCAAATGCTACCTAAATAAAAATGAGGGCAAATTATAAGCATATCTATGGAGCGTCATTAGGGACAGACTGCTACTTACATCACCGTGGGCTATGTGGTACTTCACTGCCTGGTCAAATTGGTTAGGAAATGTTGCAAAACATTTCCTGTAGAGTACTAGCTAGCTGATGAGGCAGTGTTCAATAGGGTCTAAATCTAATAAAGCATCAGGATTTCCAGGCATTAACCAGAGATAGCACAAGGTTATGATCTTTGCAAGGTGAAAAACACACAAGTGAGCTACATATTTATCCTTATTTTTCCTTTGAACCCTGACATGACATAGAGCCTATGCATAGATTGGCACTCTCAACTGGATAAAGGGAACAGAACTTGGAATAAGGGTGGTGAGGGGGCAGGAGTCATCAGGTGGAGAAGAGGAGGGATCTCTGCAAATAAGGAGCTTCAGAAATCGTTCTAGGAGTTTCCAAGATGCTTAATAGAGTGCTACTGTACATGTGCAAGGGCAGACTCCACGAGATCTGGCAGAGAATCATTTCTGGGGAACTGTGGCCTGCATGGTGTTCCAGAAGGTTGCATAATGTGGGGAAGTACTGGAGTTCTGATACTCAGACTACAGAGACCTCACGGACACCTCAAGCATTCAGCTAATTTCACAGATGGAGAGAAGGGAAGCACTGGCCCTAATGTTTCCTGTAGAACCACCTTAACAAAGCCAAGACTTAGCCTCGACAGCTTAAGTGTGTGACTGTCCAGCAAATGAAATATCTCCTGGAGAAAAGAGTCATTACCTTTTTAAAAAAGACAACAGCAGATGACTCTAAATATAAAGAAACCATAAGGTACATCACATACTAAATATTAATGGAATGTAAAGCAGGGAAATATGACACAAGAGATAAATATGACTATGAGGAAAAATGTCAATAGATTTAGATTTGACAGTGATGTTGTAATTATCAGATAAGGGCTTTAAAAGTAGCTGTCATAAATAGGTTTAATTATTTTTTTTCCAAAAGGAGTAAATCTGTAGAGAATTTAAAGGAAGAAACAGAAACCACAAAAAGGAACAAAATGGAAATTCGACAACTGAAAACTCCAATAGCTGAAATGAAAAACAGATTAAATAGCTTTAATAATAGACGGACAATGTAAAAGAAAATAATAGTGAAGATGAACATAGAGTAAAAGAACACACAAACACACACACAGAATGACACACAAAGAATGACACACACAATGGGAAATGGGAAAAGAGTTCTGTGACCTTTGGGACAACCAGGCTAACATGTAATTGAAGTGTCAGAAGAAGAGCGAGAGACAGGATAAAATACTATTTGAAGAATTAATGGTTAAGCTATTGAAAATCAATTTAATTATGTTCCATAAAAAAAGTCTAAAAGGGATCAGAAAATGTACTTTACATACAAAAAAATATAATAAGAATAATAACTCATTTGTAATCAGACTTGGACAAACAAGAAGACTTGGGACATATTTAAAGATCTGATAACTATAAATAGATTCCTAGAGCCAACAAAATATCTTTCAAATACAAGGGTAAAACATTTTGATAAAAACTAAAGTGGACAGAATTGGAAACACAAGAAATGTTAATGACTTTTATGTTAAAGGGCAAGGACAAAAATCTAGAAGAAAGTTGATATTTTTCAAGGTAGCTGGCCATAAGTTAAAAATGCATATTATAATCTCTAGACTGGTAACTAAATAATAATATAAATAAGTAAAGTGAAAAAGTTGTTACAGGAGATGACTAGAATACTGAAAATTATTCGTTCCACTAAAAAGCAAGTAAAAGAAGATGAAATTGAAGTAAAAGACCACATAGGAAAATAGAAACCCAAAATAAAATAACAAGTAAAAAATACAGACGAATAGAAAATAAAAACATAGTGTATTTAATCTAAACTTGCAAGGAATTACATTCAGTGTAAATAGGTAGACTGCTTAATTTAAAAGGTAAAGATTATCCTACTTGGGGCTGGGATTGTGGCTCAGCAGTAGAGCGCTCGCCTAGCACGGGTTCGATTCTCAGCACTACATAAAATAAAGGCATTGTGTTGTGTCCATCTACAAAAAAGATATATTCTCTCTCTCTCTCTCTCTCTCTCTCTCTCTCTCTCTCTCTCTCTCTCTCTTTAAAAAAAAAGATTATCATACTGATTCAAAAGTAAGGGCCAAATGTATCCTATTTACCAATAATGCACTTTAAACATAAAGACAGACAGGAAAAAGAATGGAGAAAAGCAGATCATGCATATATTCATCATGAGGAAGCCAATGTCTAAGTTAGACTTCATATTAATATATTATCAAGAATGAGAAACATTTTCGATGGTAAAAATGACAATACATCAAGAAGACTTAAATCTCAAAAGGGCATTCATTTTATAAATTTCTTTCAAATGTATGAAGCAAAAACTTGACTAAATGGAAAATTTGACTGCTCCACAATCATGGTTGGGAACATTAACACTAGCTTTTCAGTTATTATCGAAACAAATGAACAAAAGTCAATAACGTGTAGAAAACTAAGATGACACTATGAATCAATTTGCTCAATTAATTTTTATAAATCATTTCACCTAACATTGGCAGCATACATAATACTTTCAAGATGGACAATATACTAATTTATAAAACTAGTGTTAATAATTTTCAGAAGATTCATATAGCTTCTGTTCTCTGACCACAGTGGTAATCAATTAGACGTTAATGTTATTTTAAGAAAAGCTGTATGTATTTAGAAATTAAACACATGAACAATAAAGTCAGAAAACACCTGTGAGTCAAGGAAAAAATTCCAAGGGAAATTTTTAAAAATATTAAATATTATGAAAATAAGAGCACTGTATATTAAAATTAGTGGGATGCAGTGAAAGTTGTTCCCATGGGAAATTTAAAGTATTACATGCCTAAGTTAGAGAAAAAAAAATGATCCGACATTTTACCTTAAGAAGATTCAACACATCGAACTCAAATAAGGTATTAATAAAAATAAGAATGAAAAAGACAAATAAGGAAATCAATGAGATAAAAATTTAATTCTTTGAAAAGATTAATAAATTTATGAATAAAACTTATCAAGTTAAAAGAAAAAGCCAGGGATGGGAATATAGCTCAGTTGGTAGAGTGCTTGCCTCACATGCACAAGGCCTTGGGTTCAATCCCCAGCACCACCAAAAAAAAGAAAAAATAAAAAATCCAAAATCACCAGTATCAGAAATAAAAAAGAGGGCATTTATGCAGATTAATAAAAGAAGTTTCAGACAACTTTATGCCAATTAATTTAACAATTTAGATGGAATGGACAAATTCTAGGAAGCAAAACTGATATAATAAGAAAGAGAGTGTGGTCAATCGTACATACATTAAGAAAATTTAATTTAATCCAAACTCCCCAGTCTGGCACAAATAGCTTCACTGAGAAATATTACTAAATATTTAAGAAATATATTGCATTGATCTTATATATTTTTTCAGAATATAGAGGAGATGGAACACTCTCTATTTCATTTTATGAAGTCAGCATATCTATCTTTCAGCATATCAATCTCCAGCACCACCCCCCCCCAAAAAAAATAAAGAAAAATCCAAAATAACCAATATCAGAAATGAAAGAGAGGGCATTTATGCAGATCAGATCTCACAAATCTGTGAAACAAATGCAGACAACAACATTATAAGAAAACTAATATAGACCAATACCTCTCATTAACCTAGAAATAAAAATGCTTAAAAAAATTAGTAACCAATCTAGTCATACCATTTTTGAAAGGTTACCTATACTGAATAAGTAAGGTTTATCCAGGAGTTTGATGTTGGTTAAAAATATAATTTAAATTAATATAATTTACCACATTAAAAGATTAAAAAGAGAAAAACGCATATAATCATTTAAATTTTACCACAAAACTCCATTTTTGGAAAATTCATCCAAACATGGGAAGCTTTTTAGCAAAGTAGGAGTAGAGGGTATGTCTTCAACCTAATAAAATGCATCTGTTAAAAGACCTCAGATAACATCTGACTTAATTATGAAATATTCAATGGCTTCCCCACTAGTGATAGGTAATAGATATCCTTGAGCAGTAGGGGCCGGAGAGTAAGTGGATAATTCTATATACTAGGTCCTTTAATCTTTCTTTAAAGAAGCAATTTACCTGCAGCCCTGCCTGATGTAAGTTAATAGGATATGCTGTATTTCTCAGCATATGACCTGTTATCTGTGGGAGAAATGTAGGCCTAAAACGACAAGGAAACACGTAACCCTGGTGGTGGGTTATCGGGTGCAAACATTTTAACCTCCCCAGCTTGGTGGCACAGGCCTGTAATCCCGGAGGCTCGGAATTTTGAGGCAGGAGGATCCTGAGTTCAAAGTGAACCACTAAGCAACTCAGTGAGACCCTGTCTCTCTAAAAAAAAAGTACAAAATAGGGCTGAGAATGTGGCTCAGTTGTTGAATGACCCTGAGTTCAATCCCTGGTACCCCCCAAAAAACTTTTGTAACCCTAACACACATAGATCAGATCCCACAACTCTGTGAAACAAGGATAATCCCTTCTAACCATAAAATCTGTAAGAATAGGTTCCAATTAGAACTGCTCAGTAAAAGCCAACGTGGCCTAAATTTGTCCTGAACCTTTACCATGTACAGTGGAGATGTGAAAGTCTGATATCATCCAACTGTCAGTCAAAAGTCAAGAAGTGGACATGGGCGAGGCTCTCTGGAAACTTCCCTGAGGACCTCCCCACCATCCCCAATAAAACTGGAGAGTAGGAGTAGTGTGCACCATGCTTCTTCTCTTTGAGAGAACCCACCCTTCTCTCTTGAGAGTGTTCCCTTTCCTCTTTTCCTATCCCTTCCAATAATCTCGTGCCTGATAGTCTGAGCAAGTGTCAAGTTTGAAATCCTTCTGGTGTGATCCTGGGAACCTGTGAGAAAGGCTGCCATTGCTGCCTAGCTCTGCAGTCGGCCCTTGCCCTGTGACCCTGGGATGCAGAAAAAGATACAGATGTCTCTTGCCAGCATTTCTGTTTCGTATTTTATGAGAGGTCCTGGACAACACAAGAAAGTAAGAAAAATAAATGGTGTACAGATTGTAAAGAAAGATCTAAAGCCATCCCTATTTTCAGACAGCAAGATACACATCTGAAATCCTAAGAAATCTACAAAAGAAAAATCCCTGCTAAATTAAAAAAAAAAACCACAAATTTATCAATATACAGGATACGATTCAATATAGAAAAATAAGTTGGACTCTTATTTGCTGACAATAAACATTTGGAAAATTAAAACCAAAAATGTCATTTTAAGGTATCATCTAAAACCTAGTACTTAGGGTTACCTTTAATGGGAGCTGTGCAAGCGCTCTCTGCCAACACTATTACTGAGAGAAATCGAAGAAGGCCTAAATAAATGTAAAGGTGTACTATGCCCCGAGATTGGAAGGCTCAGGATTATTAAGATGTTTTTCTCCCTCTCCAAATAGATCTAAAACTTCAATGCAATTCTAGCCAAAGTCCCAGCAGCCTTGTATATTTAATAGGAGCAAACAAATTGATTCTAAAGTTTATATAGAAATACAAAACAGAAATAACTAAATAATCATGAGAAAAAGCAAAGTTGGAGAACTTCAAAACTTAGTATAATTGGCTGGGGAGGTAGCTCAGTGGTGGAACTCTTGCTTTCCCAAAAGCTGAAAAAAAAAAAAAAACAACAAAAACAACAAAATAAAGCAAAAACAAACAAACAAAAGAGCCCTAACAAAAACCACAGTAAGATGAAAACCAAAACCTAGGATAAAGGGTGAACTATTCCTGTCTGCCCAAAGGAACACTTACAAACACTGGCAGCGCCAAATGCTGGTGAGAAAGTGGCCCACACACTGCTGGTGCAAACATAAAACAGTACAACCAGTTCAGAAGTTCTGGAAGGTTCTTTAAAGGTTAGAAATAGTCACCGCAGGATCATCTCATTCATGTATTTATTCCGCCGCATAATGAAAATATATGTCCTCATAATTACTCATATAGAAATAGAGCACTTTTATTTGTGATAACCCAGAATGGAAACATTCCAAATACCATCAAGAGAACAAATAGATACTGTGATAGAATCAGACAATGGGACACTCTCTGGGAACAAAAGGCAAAGGGTTACGGACATATGCAACAAAGGAGGTGAGTCTCTAAAACATTTTGAGCCAAAATTCAAACCAAAGAGATATATATGGAATGATTCCATTGTATGAAATTCTATAAAAAGCAAAAATCCCCCTTGAGAAGCAGGCTTGGGAATCTACACAAGGAAACTCTTTGAGATCATGAATATTTTCTATGTATTGATGGGGTGTGTTACGCAGGTATTTATACTTGTCAAAAATTACTGAAACTTATAGTTAAGGTATATATGCATTTTATCAAACGGAAATTTTATCTCCATTTTTCACATGACTACACACAGGATCAGTAACAAAACCTGATATTTACTTCTGCTTACCCTAGGACAGCCATTTCATTTCTTTTTTTCCCCTGCTGCTGAATAGTACATCAAATGATAAAATAGCAGATTCTGATAATACTTAAATTGGTCTGACCACTGGGAAGAAACTTCTTAAGACAAAATAAGTCATTTAAAGGTTAAGAAGGAATGAGATGAATTCAGAAGTCAGCTGAATTTATCTATTATCTTGTTTTTCCCCCTAACAGGTAAGCAGAATGTAATAGGTAAAGGTATTAAGAACCAAAGGCACACTTGGAAAATTGCCATTCAGGCTTAGAGGAGATTAAACAAATACCAGATGTGGAAAGGGATTCCTAAAATCGTGAATTTTAACTTATAGTTTAC
This sequence comes from Spermophilus citellus, assembly GCF_964194105.1. NCBI lineage: Eukaryota > Metazoa > Chordata > Mammalia > Rodentia > Sciuridae > Spermophilus > Spermophilus citellus. The sequence continues at coordinate 47,616,581 of NC_138199.1, read as the reverse complement.
TGTCAGGCAATAAAAATATCCTTTGTTCGAACTTTTTCTCCCCCTTACTGCAAACATTTAGAAATATATATATATATATAGTTTATAGTGGTAAACATCCAGGAAAAATTGAGCCTAATAATACAGGCATTGTGCCTTTCACAGATTCTTGATATTAACACTTGCCAACATGTCCTCTATGTACCAATGTCCCTTGGGGTGGTAATGAGAGCAGGAAAGTAGAGAAGATTCTTGTCACTACTATCAACAACAATGCATTTCCTTCCTTTTTTCCTTCCTTTATTTTTTTTGGTATCAGGGATTGAACCCAGAGGCGTTTAACCACTGAGCCACATTCTCAGTCCTTTTTAATATTTTATATATTTATATATATTTATATATATATATTTTATTATATTTTATTTTGCTAAGTTACTTAGGGCCTTGCTAAGTTGCTGAGGCTGGCTTTGAACTCAGGATCCTCCTGCCTCGGCCTCCGGAGTCACTGGGATTGCAGACGTGCGCTACTGTGCCTGACATGTTTGGTTTCTTGGAGACTTAAGTTGTGCAATCAGGGTCCCTCCAGATAGTCAAGTCTCTTTTGACAAAAGTTACAGAACATTTGTATTTATTTGTTAAAGGTGTCCTTGGAAAGAAATGTAATGCCCTAACTCATTCCAATCTTCAAAGACAAAACATTAAGCTGAGAAAATACTAAAGACCCCTTGTGCTTGATCCGATTTATAACTATGAAGGTCACTCCTGACTCTGTCTGGTACTGGAGACATACCAGAGTCCTCATGACTGTACCTGTATTGAGAACCTTCTCTCTCCTCTTCCCTGATGCTTAAATCCCTATGCTTCACTCAAGGCTGCAAGCATCACAACCTCTCCCCAGTAAAACTCTGCTGCCTTTAGGAATCTTAAATATATTTGCTTCCACTGTCGTCTTTTCCAGCTCATCGAGGGCTGGACCTTTGTAATGTGAATCTGTGTGTCTCTGTGATATAGTCCATAATAAAGGCTAAATAACTGATGAAGATCAGTGAACAACACAAAGCAGAGATTTTGGAACACCATCACCTTCTAATCTGGTTAGGTGTGAACTTCATGAAGATACCCTTGGCTCAAGATATTCAGATACATTTTGGACTTTTTAAAAAATCCTCCACAGGAATATTACTTTTTATCTGCAGCCTAATCTAGTTTCATGTCTTTGAGTCTGCTTTCAATTTTGTAATAGGAAATGATATATCTTTTCTCTTTCCTTGATCCCAAACTCTTTTGTGCTTTATATTTGGTTACTCTTAATAGAGTGTGCCATTTATCCACCATGAAACTAACTCTGTCCAGATTACTCATCGTTTAATGTTCCCCGAGTGTCAGCAAACCTGAGCACTTTTCAAGCTATATTCCTATCTAGGACATCCATAACGGAGAATGCTTTCTGCCACCGTGCATAACTTTTCATTCTCTCCTAAAAACAAATTGGAGATTAATGTCCACAATCTCTTTCCCATCAGGCTTTCTGATTTGTTTGATTGATTTCTTCCAGTATGCTGTGCAATATCAAAAGTAGCACAGAAATCTCAATAAATTATCTGTACTGAGGGTGCCTCTTCTCAGCCTCTTGAATGTAATAATACACTCTGCTTAAAATACCTCCAAAAAACAGATGGCAGGCCTTACTTGTTTTCATGGATCCCAGATTCTGTTGTTTTCTTCCAGATGACTGCTCCTGTATTTCACCTTTTATTTGTGTACACATTATTGATTTGAAGTTCTATGCCAAAGCAAAGTAAAAATAAGACACCGCCTGTGGCTATACATCAGGCATCGGGCATGAAAAGAAATACTATAATTAGATGAAATTTCAACAAACAAAGCTCCGGCAATAAGATGGTCCAGTGATTGCACACGGACAATGGAAGAAGTCATTGTCTTTGTTACTCAAGGCATGCTTTCATGATTGAAGGTACGGTTCTCAAAAATGGTACACCGACAAATCAAGAACACTGCAGAACGAGGCACAAGAAATTCCCTGTTTGTTTTGGTGAGAGGTATCTTGACGTCTCCTTGGCATAGCTTCCAATGGCAAGTTTCTCTACAAAACATCTGATCCTTTAAAAAAAAATTTTTATTTGTTCTTTTTAATTATACATGACATAGAACCTACCTTGACATATTTATACAAACATGAGATACATTTTATTCTAATTAGGATCCAGTCTTTCAGATGTACACAATGTTGAGATTCACTGTGGTATGTTCATATATATACCTGGGAAAGTTATGTCAGATTCCTTCTAATGTCTTTCCTATTCCTATCCCCCTCCATTCCTTCCATTCCTCTTTGTCTAATCCAATGACCTTCTCTTCTCCCCATCCCCTTGTTGTGTGTTAGCATGCATATATCATGGCCTTTAGTTTTGGGGGACTGGCTTATTTCACTTAGCATAAGATTCTCCAGATCCATCCATTTACCAGCAAATATCATAAAGTTATTTTCTTTATGGCTGAGTAATATTCCATTGTGTATATAAAGCACATATTTTTTAACCATTTATCTGTTGACGGACACCTAGGTTAGTTCCATACCTTAGCTACTATGAATTAAGCTGCTATAATTATTGATGTGACTGCATCACTGTAGTATGCTGATTTTTGACTCCTTTTGATATATATACTGAGAAGTGGGTCAAATAGTCGTTCGATTGCTAGGTTTTTGAAGACTCTTCATACTGCTCTCCAGAGTGGTTACACCAATTTGCAATCCTACCAGCAAGTATGAGTGAACATTTTCCCTCACATCCTTGCCAATATTTATTGTTACCTGTATTCTTGATAATTTCCATTGTGAGTGGAGTGAGGTAAAATCTCCTTGTAGTTTTAATTTGCATTTCTAAAAATTGCTAGAGACACAACAGCTGATCTTGGAAAGCAAGACTATTATTGTTTTTACATTTCTGTTATTTTACCCCAGATTATTTCTCTTCTTTTACCCTTTAAAGGATGTTTGGGCTCTATAAGACTACTAATTTGATGAAAGGACTGTACTCTTACAAAAATGCCCATCTGCCCATCTATAATTCTATATCCAATTGTACAGAATAACATGATGGGCTGAACAAGATGAAAGGTGAATGCAAATTAGAGAATGTCAAGGTCACAATATGAAAAGTAAAACAAGTTAAATTCAAGCCCCCCCCCAAAAAAATTAACTGGACAGAGAAGATACCTGTCGGAGTAAAACCAAAATTGGAATTCTCACTGTTCTGAACTTTTATGTACTTCACAGTACAACATTGGAACACCAAGAGAAAAATGACAACCCAGAAATTTCAGAGAGAAACCAAAGGAAATAATGTGGTAGAGAATTTCATGATCTTTTCTGGTTTTTGATGGATAAAAAGACAAAGTGAAGGAAGAAAAATGAAGCACCAAAACAACATAAGTAAAGTTGATCAAATCTGTGTATGCGTTTGTGTATGTATGTAATTCTATACCCTGAAAATATCTTCTGTTGGAGCATCTGAAAAAAATGTTTGCAAAACCTGACCATATATTTTCGGGCCACAAACACTTACATTAAATTAAAAACTACAGAACTAGTTAAAGTTGAAACAACAATAACATGGTACTTAGATTAAAAATTCCTCTACTCATTCTTATATTAAAAAGAAAATTAAACTCATGAAAAACTATTGTAAAATGACTGAAATATTACATATATAACCTGTGAAATATTGTTTAAACTCCAATTATAGGAAAGGTCAGAAAATTAAATTAATAAATCATAAACCCAGAGGATTAAGAAATAACCAAACAATAGTGTGAGGAGACACTTACTTTAGAAAATCCATTCAAAAAACATTTATTTGGAATGTTCTATAGGCTAGATAAAAGCAGCACACAAGAAAATAGAAGATTAAAAAAACAAAACTGCAGATTTGAGCACTACCTCTTGGACTTTATTCTACTGGGTAAAAGTAACAGAAATAATAATTTACATAAAAATAGATGAACTATTTAACTTCTTTCTTAGCAGTCAAGAAACAAAGGTGTAAAATACAAATATATAAAAGCGGATATTCAAAAGGAAGATAAAAATCAGAAGGAATTTGGAGTCAGAAGACCTGAAAAAGGTTGAAATAAATTCTTCAGAAAAAGGACAATGATACAGATAAAAAATGTGGCATTACATAAAGAAAGAACATTAGGGAAGGAATAAATAAAAGTAATGTAACTTTTTTTCCTTATTTTTAGGGAACTTAACAGATAATTCAAAATAATAATAGCAATGATGTTATTCCACACAGTGATAATGGTAAGAAACCACAAGCAGAAAATTCAAGAAATATGGGACAGCATAAAAAGACCAAATTTAAGAGTTATTGGGATAGAGGAAGGCATAGAGGTCCAAAGGGATGGACAATCTATTCAATGAAATAATATCAAAAAAGTTTCCAAACATGAAGAATGAATTGGAAATCCAAATTCAAGAAGCCTACAGGATGCCGAATGTACAAAATCACAACAGATCCACACCAAGGTACATTATAATAAAAAATGCCCAACATACAGAATAAGGAGAGAATTTTAAAATCCACGAGAGAAAGGAATCAGATTACATATAGGGGAAAACCAATTAGAATAACGGCAGATTTTTTAACACAGATCCTGAAAGCTAGAAGATCCTGGAACAACATATGTCAAGCCCTGAAAGAAAATGGATGCCAACCAAGAATCTTGTATCCAGCAAAATTAAACTTATACCTTTTAAATGAGTAAAATGAATAAGTAATGTTATAAAGGGAATCAGAGGGAGGAATTGGGAATACTTTAAGGAGTCTGCATTGCTTGTTAAATGGCATAGTCTTCTTAGAAATTCAACTTGGATAAATTGCAAATGTATTTTGCAAACTTTGTTTAAAAATGTTTAAAAGGCTACAAAGAAGAAATTAAGTCTGGTTAAAAATCAGAATTCAAAAGTTAGGTTTGAGACACACTATAAACACTTGAGTTTGCTAGATGAGGAAGATGAGGAGCAATCAGGTAAGTAAATGAAATGTAGCAGCCATGAGGTAGGAGAAGGAGAGAGGGGATTGTTTCCAGAATGCCAGCAAAGAAAGAATCTCAGAAGAGAAGATGGAAAAGTCTACTTAAAACTGTCTCAAAAGTCTAAATACAGCCCAGTGTGAAGGTGCACACCTGTAATCCCAGCGGTTTGGGAGGGGAGGCTGAGACAAAAGGATCTCGAGTTCAAAGCCAGCCTCAGCAACCCAGAGGAACTAAGCAACTCAGTGAGACCCTGTCTCTAAGTAAAATACAAAATTGGGCTGGGGATGTGGCTCAGTGATTGAGTGCCCCTGGGTTCAATACCCAGTACCCACCCCCCAAAAAAAAACCTCCCCAAAACAACTAAATATATATTGGAAAAAGTTAAAAGGAACAGGTGAAAGTCATCTTAATAACATTAAATACAGAAATTAAATACAGAAACTAAATACATATAAATAGCAGTTGTTTTAATGTGGTGGCTTCACGGCAGGAGATTTCATTTATTTTCTTTCTATTTCTACCTTCCAAAGTTGTTTAGCGTTTATTTAAGCAACACTGTTAGAATAAGAAATGAAAATTATTTTTAAAATATCAGATTCAGGCTGGGTGCAGTGGCACATACCTATCATCCCATCGATTCAGGAGGCTGAAGCAGAAGGATCACAAACAAGCTCAAAGCCAGCCTCAGCAACTTAGTGAAGCCCTAAGTAACTTAGAGAGACCTTGTCTCAAAATAAAAAGTAAAATGGGCTGGGGATGTGGTTCATGAGTTAAATGCTCCTGGATTCAATCCCCAGTAACCCCCCCCCCCAAATCAGTTTCCTTACTCCTACTCAAGAGTATACATTCTTTGTTTCTAGTTTAATTCCACTTCTAATTAAATATTTCAGTATAGCCACGTCATAGGGAAATGTGTTGGTAAAAAAAAATGTCCTAGAGCAACACTGTCCCATAGAAACACAGTGGCAGCAGATGGTACAATTCTAAGTTTTCTTTCAGACATATTGAAAAAAGTTAAAAGGAACAGGTGAAAGTCATCTTAATAACACTTTATTCAACCTAGTAAATCTAAAGTATATGATTCCAACCTGTAATCATTATAGAGTACAAAGGAGTTATTCCCCCTTTTGCCCAGCCTTTGAGATCCAGTGATAATTTCCTGCTGAGGCACAACTCAGCACACACTCATTTCAAGTGCTCAGTAGCCACTGGCTATCACACTGGACAGTGTAAGACTAGATCCTTGCTATTCAAAACACAGTCTACAGATCAGCAGCACAGGTATCACCCAAGACCATATAGGAAATGCAGGATCTCGGTTCCCACCCTGGATCTACTGAATTAGAATCTGTTTCTAGAGGGGATCCAACATGGCGGCCAGCGAGGAGGCAGCACTTTCAAAGCCTGCGTGGTAACGGGATCAGAGAGACCCATTAATACACCTACAGGTGACCTGCTGAGAAACTTCTAGCAAAATTCCACTGAAAGGAGACCTGATGGGAATTAGTAAGTTTATTGGAGGTGTCAGTTTGTCCCAGAGGAGTGAATCTCCGCAACGCAGAGCAGGGGCACAGTCCCGCCGGCTGCCGCCAAATGGCCACTGCCCACACGTTGCAGCGAATGTAGGAACGGGCGCTGCCTGCCTGGGCCCCCGCCGGCCCGGCACTGTGAACCTCCTCTGGCGGTTTGGAGCTTCAAATGACCACCCCTCCCTGCCTGTCAGGCGCTGCAAATGACCCCCCCCCCCTCGTGTGAACAGCTCCCGACCGGCTCTGCAAAAGGCCCCGCCCACACGGCGAACAGCCCAGCCCACCTGGCTCTGTGAACAGCCCCTCCCTCGGGCAAGCGGACCCCGCCCGCCCGGCTCTACAAAGAGCCCTGCCCGCTCGGGGGAATCAGGAGTGGCGCGGGACCCGCGGCCCGGAACTCCCGGCTACCGCTCCCACCAGTGCTGACAACTGAGGTCTCTTGCACCAGGTTTCAGGGGCGTGGCTACCAGAGGGCAAGCAAATTCGCTGGGGGTTCTCAGCCCCAAGCTCTACAAACTTAGGGTCCGAGGGAATGGCAAACAGGGAAAGTGTGCCCAGTCGTTCATGTAAACAGGGCTCACAGGAGCAGCAGACCTGGTGTGTAGCCAGTTGTGTGGTGAGCGTCACCAGTGAGTGGGGCCTGGCTCGAGGAAAAGTGGGGAAGTGATTAGACACAAGAGAAGGCCCTAGGTACTCAGGAATGAAGACCCGCCCAGTCCGGGAGGAAGAGCTGCTGCACCGTGATTGGCTCCCGCCTACTGAGAGGAGAAACTTGGCCCGGTGGGCATAGCTCCACCTACTGGAAGAATAGTTAACCGAACTCTAAGACTGCATTTATATTTTTGTTTTGTTTTGTTTTTGTTGCTGTTTTTTTAAGTTTTTTTAAATCCATTTTATTTTATTTTATTTTATTTTTTTAATTTCAATTTTCATTTTTATTATTATTTTTTTTAAATTATTTTAATTTTCTATTATTTTCCTTCTTTTCTTCTGTCTTTACATTTCTTTTCAATTTTCTTATTCCCCCTTCCTTGAATTCTACCTGCTTACTCTCATTCTCTTTAGTGACTTCTTCCCTTCCCTTCTAATACCTTTCCTCCCTAGCATCATATAAATTTATAGGAGTAAACAGTAACTCAGCAGTCAAACAGAACAAGAAGCAACATGAGCAGCATGAAAAAGCAAGGAAGAAAAGGAGTGCAAACAATGCAGAACAGCCTAAATATTCAGGAGGATATAGAGTCACCAGAAAAATGGTCATATAAAGAACTCAAGGAACACCTTAGACAGATGGAATGGAACCTTAAAGAGGATACGAGACAGCAAATTCAAGCAGCGAAAGAACACATTGAGAATGAATTACATAAACAGATAAAAGAAGAAGTTAAGCATCTTTATCAGGAGATAGAGATTATAAAAAAGAATCAAACAATAATCTTAGAAATGAAGGAAATTATAAACCAAATTAAAAACGCAAATGAGAGTATCACTAATAGAGTAGAGCAAGTAGAAGCCAGAACGTCAGATAATGAAGACAAAATATATCAACTTGAAAAGAGTCTAGCCAACTCAGATAGGCTGGTTAAAAATCACGAGAGAAACATCCAAGAGATATGTGATAACATAAAAAAACCAAATTTAAGAGTCATCGGGATAGAGAAAGGGATAGAGATTCAAACCAAGGGAATGAGTAACCTGCTAAATGAAATAATTACAGAAAACTTTCCAGAAATAAAAAGGCAACAGATATACAAATTGTAGATGCATACAGGACACCGAGCATACAAAATCACAGTAGACCAACGCCAAGACACATTGTTATGAAGATATCCAATATACAGAACAAAGAGAAAATATTAAAAGCTACAAGAGAAAAGAGGCAGATTACATTCATGGGTAAACCAATAAGGTTAACAACGGATTTTTTATCACAGACACTGAAAGCGAGAAGATCCTGGAACAATGTATTTCAAACACTGAAAGACAATGGATGCCAACCAAGAATTCTGTATCCAGCAAAATTAAGCTTCAGATATGACAACGAAATAAAAATCTTTCATGATAAACAAAAGCTAGCCAGAAAACTAGCATTGCAAAGCATCTTGAGCAAAACACTACATGAGGAAGAAATAAAAAACAATAACCAAAGCCAACAGTGGGAAGTACCTCAGTAAAGACAGACAGTGGGGGGAAAGCTAAGCATGGAGAAACAAACTAAATTAAACAAAAAGAGAGAGAGATAAATAATCAAACATGGCTGGAAGTACAAAACATACATCAATAGTAACTCTAAACGTTAACGGTTTAAACTCTCCAATAAAGCGACATAGGCTGGTAACATGGATTAAAAAAACAAATCCAACAATATGCTGCCTCCAGGAGACACATCTGACTGGAAAAGACGTACACAGGCTGAAGATGAAAGGTTGGGAAAAAATATACCACGCACACGGTCCTCGCAAGCAAGCAGGGGTGGCCATCCTCATATCGAATAAAATCAACTTCAAGACTAAGTTAATCCAAAGGGATAAGGAAGGACATTATATACTGTTAAAAGGAACCATTCACCAACGAGATATAACAATTATCAATATTTATGCACCAAATAATGGTGCTGCGACGTTCATAAAACAAATTCTCCTCAAGTTCAAGAATCAAATAGACCACAACACAATAATTATGGGTGACTTCAACACACCTCTTTTACCATTGGACAGATCCTCCAAACAAAAGTTGAATAAAGAAACTATGGAACTCAATATCACAATTAATAACCTAGACTTAACTGACATATATAGAATATATCAACCATCTTCAAGTGGATATACTTTTTTCTCAGCAGCACATGGATCCTTCTCAAAAATAGACCATATATTATTCCATAGGGCAACTCTCAGTAAATATAAAGGGGTGGAGATAATACCATGCATTTTATCTGATCATAGTGGAATGAAACTGGAAATCAATGATAAAAGAAGGAAGGGAAAATCCTATATCACATGGAAAATGAACAATATGTTACTGAATGATCAAGGGGTTACAGAAGACATAAAGGAGGAAATCAAAAAATTCTTAACTATAAATGAAAATACAGACACAACATATCGGAATCTATGGGACACAATGAAAGCAGTTTTAAGAGGGAAATTCATCGCCTAGAGGTCATTCCTCAAAAAAAGGAAAAACCAACAAATAAATGAGCTCACACTTCATCTCAAAGCCCTAGAAAAGGAAGAACAAAACAACAGCAAATGCAGCAGAAGGCAAGAAATAATTAAAATCAGAGCAGAAATCAACGAAATTGAAACAAAAGAAACTATTGAAAAAATTAACAAAAACTAAAAGTTGGTTCTTCGAAAAAATAAATAAGATTGACAGACCCTTAGCCATGCTAACGAAGAGAAGAAGAGAGAGAATTCAAATTACTAACATACGGGATGAAAAAGGCAATATCACAACAGATGCTACAGAAATACAGAAGACAATTAGAAATTATTTTGAAAACCTATATTCCAATAAAATAGAAGATAGTGAAGACATCGATAAATTTCTTAAGACATATGATTTGCCCAGACTGAGTCAGGAGGATACACACAATTTGAACAGACCAATATCAATGGATGAAATAGAAGAAGCAATCAAAAGACTACCAACCAAGAAAAGCCTAGGACCGGATGGGTATACAGCGGAGTTTTACAAAACCTTTAAAGAAGAATTATTACCAATACTTTTCAAGTTATTTCAGGAAATAGAAAAAGAGGGAGCCCTTCCAAATTCATTCTATGAGGCCAACATAACCCTGATTCTGAAACCAGACAAAGACACCTCAAAGAAAGAAAACTACAGACCAATATCTCTGATGAACCTAGATGCAAAAATCCTCAATAAAATTTTGGTGAATCGGATACAAAGGCACATCAAAAAAATTGTGCACCATGATCAAGTAGGATTCATCCCTGGGATGCAAGGATGGTTCAATATACGGAAATCAATAAATGTTATTCACCACATCAATAGACTTAAAGATAAGAACCATATGATCATCTCGATAGATGCAGAAAAAGCATTCGACAAATTACAGCATCCCTTTTTGTTCAAAACTCTCGAAAAAATAGGGATAACAGGAACTTACCTTGACATTGTAAAAGCTATCTATGCTAAGCCCCAGGCTAGCATCATTCTGAATGGACAAAAGTTAAAGGCATTCCCTCTAAAATCCGGAACAAGACAGGGATGCCCTCTATCACCACTGCTATTCAATATAGTTCTCGAAACACTGGCCAGAGCAATTAGACAAACGAAAGAAATTAAAGGCATAAAAATTGGAAAAGAAGAACTTAAATTATCACTATTTGTGGATGACATGATTCTATACCTAGAAGACCCAAAAGGGTAAACAAAAAAACTACTAGAACTAATAAATGAATTCAGCAAAGTGGCAGGATATAAAATCAACACGCATAAATCAAAGGCATTTCTGTATATCAGCGACAAAACCTCTGAAACAGAAATGAGGAAAAACACTCCATTCACAATATCCTCAAAAAAAATAAAATTCTTGGGAATCAACCTAACAAAAGAGGTGAAAGATTTATACAATGAAAACTACAGAACCCTAAAGAGAGAAGTAGAAGATCTTAGAAGATGGAAAAATATACCCTGTTCATGGATAGGCAGAGCTAACATCATCAAAATGGCGATATTACCAAAAGTTCTCTATAGGTTTAATGCAATGCCAATCAAAATCCCAATGGCATTTCTTGTAGAAATAGATAAAGCAATCATGAAATTCATATGGAAAAATAAAAGACCCAGAATAGCAAAAGCAATACTAAGCAGGAAGTGTGAATCAGGTGGTATAGAGATACCAGATTTCAAACTATATTGCAGAGCAATAGTAACAAAAACAGCATGGTACTGGTACCAAAACAGGCGGGTGGACCAATGGTACAGAACAGAGGACACAGAGACTAATCCACAAAGTTACAACTATCTTATATTTGATAAAGGGGCTAAAAGCATGTAATGGAGGAAGGATAGCATCTTCAACAAATGGTGTTTGAAAAACTGGAAATCCATATGCAACAAAATAAAAAACTGAATCCTCTCCTCTCACCATGCACAAAAGTTAACTCAAAATGGATCAAGGACCTTGATATCAAATCAGAGACTCTGCGTCTGATAGAAGAAAAAGTTGGCTCCGATCTACAGATTGTAGGGTCGGGCTCCAAATTCCTTAATAGGACACCCATAGCACAAGAGTTAGTAACAAGAATCAACAAATGGGACTTATTTAAACTAAAAAGTTTTTTCACAGCAAGAGAAACAATAAGAGAGGTAAATAGGGAGCCTACATCCTGGGAACAAATTTTTACTCCTCACACTTCAGATAGAGCCCTAATATCCAGAGTATACAAAGAACTCAAAAACTTAGACAATAAGATAACAAATAACCCAATCAACAAATGGGCCAAGGACCTAAACAGACACTTCTCAGAGGAGGATATACAATCAATCAACTAGTACATGAAAAAATGCTCACCATCTCTAGCAGTCAGAGAAATGCAAATCAAAACCACCCTAAGATACCATCTCACTCCAGTAAGATTGGCAGCCATTATGAAGTCAAACAACAATAAGTGTTGGCGAGGATGTGGGGAAAAGGGTACACTTGTTCATTGTTGGTGGGACTGCAAATTGGTGCAGCCACTTTGGAAAGAAGTATGGAGATTCCTGGGAAAGCTGGGAATGGAACCACCATTTGACCCAGCTATTGCCCTTCTTGGACTATTTCCTGAAGACCTTAAAAGAGCGTACTACAGGGATACTGCCACATCAATGTTCATAGCAGCACAATTCACAATAGCAAGACTGTGGAACCAACCCAGATGCCCTTCAATGGATGAATGGAGTAAAAAATGTGGCATCTATACACCATGGAGTATTACACAGCACTAAAAAATGACAAAATCATGGAATTCGCAGGGAAACGGATGGCACTAGAGCAGATTATGCTTAGTGAAGCTAGCCAATCCCTAAAAAACAAATACCAAATGTCTTCTTTGATATAATGAGAGAAACTATGAACAGAGCAGGGAGGAAGAGCAGGAAGAAAAGATTAACATTAAACAGAGACATGAAGTGGGAGGGAAAGGGAGAGAAAAGGGGAATTGCATGGAAATGGAGAGAGACCCTCATTGTTATACAAAATTATATATAAGAGGTTATGAGGGGAATGGGAAAATAAACAAGGAGAGAAATGAATTACAGTAGATGGGTTAGAGAGAGAAGATGGGAGGGGAGGGGAGGGGGGATAGTAGAGGATAGGAAAGATAGCAGAATACAACAGTTACTAGTATGGCATTATGTAAAAATGTGGATGTGTAACTGATATGATTCTGCAACCTATGTTTGGGGTAAAATTGGGAGTTCATAACTCACTTGAAGCTTATGTATGAAATATGATGTCAAGAGCTTTGTAATGTTTTGAACAACCGATAAAAAAAATTTAAAAAAAATAAAGAATCTGTTTCTAACAAGCAGTCAGATAATGCCGACTCCAAGGGTCCACAGACCTCACTTTGAGTAAAACGACTGTACACTGTCCCTGATTTTTGATAGCGTATGATCATGAAACCATATTTGGAGCTTTTGAATTATCAGGCTAGTGACGTGGAGCACTGCACTCTTTTGTGAGGCTGGGCAGTGGTAGCCAGCTGCAGTCTCTGGTCAGCTGCATAACCTTAAGGGCATAGTGTGCTGTGCTGCTAAGCTGTGGTGTTGAGTAGGTTAGGAACACTAAGTGAATTTTTGCCGTGTGATATTTTCAACTTAGGTTGGATCTATTGGGTTATGACTCCATTGAAAGCAACTGTGTATGTTCAACTCTAGACATTCTGCTGCAATTCCCTTACCTGTTTCCTGCCTCTGTTTTCTCTCTCTCTCTCTCTCTCTCTCTCTCTCTCTCTCTCTCTCTCTCTCTCTCTCTCTCTCTCTCTCCCCCCCCCAGTCTTCCTCATTTCTCCAAATGGCACCTATTAGGTACTGGCTACCATGTACGACGCTTTATAAGTCCTCAAACACCCATTTTATAGAAGAGAAAACAGGCACTAATAGATGATGTGTGAAACTGCTCAGCTAGTAATCAGTGAAACCAAGTCTGTTTTCAGAACCCTGTGTCCTAAATAATAATTATTTGTTCATGAAGATATATACTCGCCATATATCTAGGTCTTCAAAGATATGCATTATACCTTATAATCTTTGCCCCACAACACCTATATAAAAAAATAGATGTTTTTGGAAGGAGGGAAAAAGGGCTTCACTTCTGTTCTTCTCTTAAAACTTCCTTTCTTCTAGGATCTAATGCCCAGTACAGGTTTTGGTTAATCATGACCCCTATTTATTGGGTGAGAGTAGACATAATGTTATCATGGAGCAGGCTGTGTTCAAAACATCTCCCAGGTTATTATTTCACATTAATATTAAATAACTATTTATAGAAGTTTGTACTCTTCAAATTCAATATTTGATTTTAAAAAAGTTCCTTCTTACATTTTTTAAAATAACTTTTTATTTAGACCAGGCCTGGTTGTACAGGAGTCTGAGGCAAGAGGATCTCAAGTTCTATGTCAGCCTCAGCAACGTAGTGAGACATGCACCAGGCATTCAAGAATTGGAACTTGCCTATTTTATTTACTATCTTTGTCTCCATAAACTTACACACACACACACACACACACACACACACACACACACAGACACAGAGTTATGGTCTGAAAAACTGAGCACCCAATAAACTTTTCCTCCTCTAAAATTGGTTCTTGTCAGGTCTTTTGGTCTCTGGAACAAAAAAGCTGACTAAATCAATCCTTCAGATGTTCTTATGCCAGAAAATATCTGTATATAGTCCTCTACTAGATTTATTCACCCACAATGACACCATGAACATCCCTACAACAGATCTGGCTCAGTTTCATCTTCCTTCTTGGGTACCTAAGACAAAAGCAGAAACAAGTAGACGCTTGACCAAATCCTTATGTTGGTGATGAGTAATCCCAATGTCTTTGGAAAGCTCTCCATGAGGCCCCATTGCTCCAATTTGAGCCTCAGATCCTGCCCCGGGTGTTCTTCCTCACAGACCTAACTCCACTTCCTGAGAATTGGAGACTGTTCTTTTGTTCTTATTATAAAACATTTCAAACATACAGAGATGTGAAACATCCATCTCTCTGCCACTCATATTTCATGAATGTTGACATTTGTCATATTATTCAGTCTCTGGGTTTTAAAGATCTGTAAGTGCTTCAGATACAGTTATGAAATTTCCAATCCTGTTCTCTTTTTCCCTCCTCCAAGGCAAGCAGCTGTGCCATTACATACAGAAGTTTCATTTTCACTTGCAGTAGAAATGGAGTCAAATGGTCTCTCTATGAGGATTAAACAAAATCAAGGATATAATGTCCTAACAAAGAGTTAAATGATTGGGTCCCTCATTCTCAGCGCCATCATTTATTATCAACACTATTGTCACTATTATTTTTCTTAGCCCATTTATCTGTCTCCTTCAGCAGATTTTAATTTGGGGGGATCCAGAACTGTCTCTCTCCTCCATATACCTATAGCTTTACCATGATCCTGATACACAGTCGGCACTTAAAACTTGCACATAAATGCCTTATAGGTTGTCCTGTCTTCGTTCTGTTCTTCTGTATCAGGTGTAGACTTAAAACACATTAGGATCATTCTTCACCTGTTCCCTAAAATAGGAACTTGACCAGAGCATGCAGGCTAAAATATTCATTTCAAAAAATTCAGAGTAAGGATGATCTCTTCTGTTTTCTAAAGGTCCTGATCACCTATTTGTTAACATCACTTATTCTTCGATTCTTGACTTCAGAGGACAGGAGGACAAGGTGTGGTTCCTGAAGTCCACAGACAGAACTAAGACAGTGGACAAAGGGACACCCAATCTTTTGACATCCTTTCAAAATCAGAGCCATCTTTTAGATTGTTCAAATCCAATTTGCTGTTTCCTTTTCAATGATGGAGACTCAAAGAATTAAACACACACACACACACACACACACACACACACACACACACAAAGCCAAACTTGCCATTTAAAACTATTTGCAATAAAATTCGATTTTGTTTACTCGATGCTAAATACTGATAGTCAAGGAAGTGGCAGGCAATCTTACTCGTTTTCCTCCATACACTAATTAAACATTTTAGTGCCGATATCAGCATAATTAAAGAATTAGGAAACAATGAGAAGTGCTCGGGATAATTTGTAATATCAGTGCACTGATGCATTGAGTCCAGATACCAGAATTTGATTGGCAGGACTTTATTAAGTTTTGGCAGCACTTAGGTAGTCTGGGAGCTCCTTTATGAGGCTCTCGCACATTAATCCAGGCTCCTGTTCTCGTTAATACTGATGAGTGAAGGCAGTTAATTGAATTATGTATGAAGCGCTGCTGATTAAATAATATTTCACTCCCCACTATAGAATTAGCTCTGCTGGATTAACATCACTGTTGTCTCTGACACTGAATGTCATCAGGACCTCTTCTCAAGCATACACTTTGATTCTTCCCCATCTGCTCAACCGATGCAGCATCACCGTTACCACTGGAACCAGCTATCCTTCAGCTCTGACACGAGGTCACTTTGGAAAATGGATAGAGTTATTTATTAGCATCTGTGTAACCATGGGCTAAAGTCCTCCCCAGTGCCTTCGGTATTCTAAGGGTATTACTAATTAAGTCTACCATAGAATGTGAAAAAAATTCTAATAATTTATAATTGTATTCTGCTTAAGGCAATAGGAAGAGGAAATAATTCAGGGTCATCCAAATCAGCCTTGAAAATGTTGTTTTGAGCTGCATCTGTGGTTCTGCATGTGAAGGTGTCTGCGTTTTTTCTGCACCTTTCTTTTCTCATGGAGTCCCAATAGCTACCATTTAGAAAACAGAAGTCTCTCGCAAGATGCACTCAAGTCTCTTTCTTCTTTCCTACCTGCCTTCCCTCCTTATCCCACTCCTTCCTACATATTGTTTTTATATCAGGGATTGAACCAGGGGCATTTAACCACTGAGCCACATCCCCATCTGTTTTTTATTGTTGTATGTATATTTTTTAATTGTAGGGGGACACAATACCTTTATTTTATTTTTATGTGGTGCTGAGGATTAAACCCAGTGCCTCATGCATGCCAGGCGAGAGCTCTAACACTGAGCCCCAGCCCCAGCCCCCCATTCATTTTTAATATTTAGACAGAGTGTCTTGCGGAGTTACTTAGGGCCTCACTAAGTTGCTGAGGCTAGCTTTGAACTCACAATCTTCCTGCCTTAGTTTCCCGAGCTGCTGAGATTACAGGAGTATGCCACGGCTTCTGACTCCTTTCTTCTTTCTTTATGTTTCTCTTTCCTTTGTTGAGAGCTTACTTAGTGTCAAGGCTAGGATGGGTGCTGCTGGTATGTGGAGATCAGCAACCTGAGGTTACTCTTTAAGAGGGGCTCACATCTTAATAGGAAAATAGGTGCATAGATATTCAATCCCATGTGGTAAGTACACACTAGAGATATGAATGTGCAGAAGAAGAAAGGATTATTCTTAGTTGGAGGAATTGGGAAAGATTTGAAACGGGAAGTGATAAATGGGGTGAATCTTTCTTCTCAAATAATCCAGGTCCTGATTTCATCAGAAAAAAAGGAAAAGAACACAGGGTGGATTAAATGGCTTGCGGACCATCACACATTCAGGTATGAAAGTAAAATTTGATAAATATTCCAGGGGTTTTGATTCCCTCTGTGAATCAGATAAATTTTTATTATTTTCTTCGTGTTCCAAAGATGATAGTATCATCCGAGGTCATAGGATCCAACGGAAGAAACAGACCTGGCAAGACGCCAAATTTGTACGTGTGTTAGTCAAGTCATATGCTGTTTCTAAGCTTTCATTTCTTCAGCTCTAACGTGAGAAGCCTGGCAGGATACCCCCAGTGGATGTTACAGAGTCCTGGCAGGTAGTGGGAGAGCGGCTGGTCTGTCTTTAGGGAGGTAAGCTGAGGGCTACCTGGGTGGATTTACAGTAGCTCAGCATCTGACTTCTAATTTTGTAATTCCAGAAACTTCCTCCCATCCTTGCTACAGATATCTGAACTTGAGTACCAGCTGATTTACACAGACCAAATGTATAAGAGGTGTAGGCACAGAAATAAATTCTTGATTTCTAACGAGTGTTTTTGACAGCCTGTCTTGAAATTTTCTTCATATAGAAAAACTATAGGGGAAGCTATGGTTTAATCAAAGGCTACATAAGCATAGACTCCACAAAGGGAATTGGATGGTTTAAATGTTTTATGACATCAGGTTCCGTATGTGTCCATCTCCATGGTAGAGTTCAGCTGTCAAGGGGGGTATGGTCCATTAACAGAATGTTCCCTCACCACTCAGAATTACTTTCTTCTTTTCTAAAACTGATATCTATCGTCAGTTTCTCCTAACATATCCCTTTTTCTTCTTGTAGATGACTATAGTAAATATCTAGTATTGCTAGATTAGTTTACAACCACTAATCTAGCAATATTATCTCCTAGATTTGAGGGGAATTTCTATTAAGATGACTTACTATACTAATGATCTATGAGTTTATTTGATAATTCAACATGGAAAGGGAAGTATAGTTTCTCTTATAGTTAAGATCTTAGAGGTTCCTTGTTACTAAGGACCCACCTCTATCTTTCAACTCTAGAATTCTAAGACACGTAATAAATGACTGTCTCATGGTTTGCAAGACTTTAGGTCCACAGAAGATGTGTGAATGGAATTGTATGTGATGTCAACCCAGAAATCAACACATAGACATATTCAGATAAGAAGAAAAGGTAGTAAAGCTGATGAGACTTCAAAATCGTGACTGATACACAAAGTTACCGCAGAGGAGCAGAACCATGTAAGACACTTCTCAAATCTCGAATTCATAAAATGCTTACATAATAATAAAAGAACCAGAAGAAGTAAATAAAGCCCAACACCCAGCATCTGAATTATTATTAGAAAAGTGCCATTCTTTAATTAAAATTGTTAATTGTTTCTACGTTGTGCTTCACTTATTACAAATAAGAAAAAAAATAGGGAATAAAATGTTCAAGACACAAATGCTTAATTTTCAGTTAGGAATTCTGTTTATATGCCTTAGCATGGCTTTAAGACAATTTATGCAAATAATAATTTGGCTGAATAATTGAAATTTGATCAATGGATGACATTGTTCAACTGCTGAAAAATTTTAAAAACCTTAGCAGGCCAAATGAACATTTCCATGAAAGTTAACATTAAATCCTTCCATCCAGTGTCCTTTCCTAAATAAAGCAAACTGAATCTAATGAAACGATAATATAAATTGAGAAGTGTAGCTGAAGTTCATCCCAAAATTTCTTTAATATCTGAGAAAGTGAGTGTTCTTTGTGCAAAGGTTATCTGACTATCCAGGCCCAGGGATGACTCAACTGAGATGGTTGGATTTTTAGAACTCATTTCCTGTGTTATTCTTGCTTTTAAACCTTTCCTATGGCTGCCTTTTTGCAACAGACCCAAACTGGGTCAGCTATTATTTCCCCTTGCACATCACACTTCTTCTTCCCTTGGGAGCTGTCGCCTTTCTTCTCCTTGAAACAAATTCACCTAAAGTGTCAAAGCCATTTCTTTCAACTTCTCATCATTCTGGACCTTTGAGTACTCACCATTCCACTACCCAAAGTGTGTCATCCGTGCACCCCCCAAAACACAACTAAGGAAAGTCTACTAATCATAACAGTAGTGACTAATTACTGAACTCCTCAAATGTGCCTGGCCAGTCATCCTGGGACTTCAGGGGTGAATAAAGCTTTTTTTTTTTTTGCTCTTGAGCAGCTCCCAGTCAACCAGAGGAGGCAGGTACATAACTAAATGTTCACACTGAAGGAAGATCTGAGTTCTGTAAGAGCACACCTAACAGAAGTGAGGTACCTTGCTCTGCGTCTCTGACCCCACTTTCCCCTAAAATGGTGATTTCCCCATTAGAAATATCTCCAATTAGATCCGGGTGCCTAAACATGGACGTGCGCCTGAGGAACTTCCGGATGCTACTGCCTAAACATGGAGGACTGAGGAACTTTTGGATCCGAGGTCCCAAAGATGGATGTGCACCTGAGGAACTTCCGGATGCTACAGCCTAAACATGGATGTGCGCCCGAGGAACTTCTGGATCCGAGCGCCTAAACATGGACATACACCTTTGAAACTTCTGGATCCGGATCCGGGGGCCTAAACATGGATGCTTGAGGCACTTCTGGATCTGAAAGCCTAAACATGGACGTGTCCCTGGAACTTCTGGGTCCTTGTGCCTATAAAGGGCAGGGCGTGACTCACAGAAGGGATGTGGCCCATAAAGGGGAGCTGAGTATGGGGCCTGTTGGGGAGAAGACTGAGCTGCTGCACCCTGAACTTGACTGTGTCGGTGGCCTCACTTGCCCACCTTCCCCTGGGTGTCACTTCCTCCTGTTCCAGGCGGTGCCCGGGAAGAAGTGAGACCAGGCGCAGGGGCCAGGCCACCGTCTTTCTCCTCGCTTAGCCAGGCGCCCAGCCTGCCTGGGGATGGGGACATCTTATGACACCGGCTGCCTCCTGCATCCCTGCCCCAGGACCTCAGGGTCCACAAGCGGGGACAGTCGTTGATTCTCCCCTGGCCATTGACCCTCAGCCCTGGGGTCTGCCCAGGGAGAGCTCTGTCTCCCAAAGGGTCAGGGGCCCCTGTGACCTGCTGCTCCTTACCCACCGTCATCCTGGGCGAGCACAGGTCAGGACACTAGACACTACTGAGAGTGACATCTCCTGGATGGGCGGCTGGGGACTTTGCCTCTGTCTCCAGGCCTCAGACACCAGATGATCCCTCCTAGAGACAGAAAATAACCCCACATTGCCCAAGACTTATTTTTAAGCTTTGGATTCTGAAATTTTCTTCTGCCACCTTCTTTGTGAAGCCAGTTTTTCAACAGAGACAATATTCCAGCGGGGAAAACAACAACATGGAGTCAATCAAACCAAGCTGACACATCTGGTCCTCCAAGAGAAATCTGGATTGGGGGGAGAACAGCCATTCTCAACTGGCGAAATAGTGAAGTTCCCTTGTCCTTATTTTGTGTAAGCAAAATAAATCATCTGATGTTAACTCATCAAAAAAAAAAAAAAAAAAGAAATCTACAAAGTGCCCTTTTTATCGAATCTTAGCAAGCACCAGTGGTATCTTCTGTTTTGTTCTTTAGTCACTGCTAACTTAATTGTCAAAAAGGATTTTTACTTTGACCCAGGTGACATCGTATCTCCGTGGCTTGTTCACTCAGATCTTTGATGGTGACAGACTGATTCTCATCTTTACATTCCCAACATGTCACCTGACCTAGATTTAATGACTAAAAATGCTATGACATTGTTGTTTTTGTTTTATTAAAAACATTATAAAGAAAAAAATATCTCCAATTAGAAATATTTCCTCTCACTGTCATTGCATGGGTTTTCAACATCTCTGACCTGGTCAGCTGTAATAACCTCTTTGCCTGTAGGGTCTTTCCTCCTCAAATTATTCTTATTGTTGTTGTTGTTGTTGTTAAGGAGCACTGATTCAAAAATTGCCATTGGATTAAGCATGTCCATAGGTCACCAAACTTTTCTTGATTCTCTAAACACGCTATGTTCTTTTTTGGTGTATGTCTCCTAGAATTCATGTGAAAGAACAACAACAACAACAAATCCAAAAGAGCCAAAGCATGAGTTAAAAGTAATGTATCAAGTACCACAATACCTGATTTCAAGTTAAACTGCAGAGTTGTAGAAACAGTAACAAAAACAGCACAATCCTGGCATAAATACACAGTCACCCAATCCTTAAGAAAAGACAATTTTTTTTGTTTGTTTGTTTTTAAACAAATGGTGCTAGGCAGACTGGATATTCATGTGTAGAGGAATGAAGTTAAATACCTATCTCTCACCCTGCACGAATGTCAACTTAAACGTATCAATAACCTAAGAATTAGACTAGAAACACAGGAAACTCCTAGAAGAAAACATAGGGTAACATTCCAATAAGTGCAGGCAGCAATATTTCCTAAAACTCAGGAAACAATATCAAGAATTAACAAATGGTATGGCATCAAATTAAAAAGCTTTTGCCAGCAATGAAACAAGAGCTTGAAGAGAGAGAGAGCCTAAAGAATGGGAGAAATCTTGGCCAGTTACTCTTTCAACAGAGAATTAACATCCAGAATATTTAAGGGACTCAAAATGCACACACAAACACACACATACACATACATATACACACAAAAAACAAAACAACAACAACAAAAAAACCCATCAACCCAATCAATAAATTGACAAATGAACTAAACAGACGTTTCTCAAAAAAGAAATACAAACAGCCAACAAATATATAAAAATGTTCAATATCTTTAGCCAGCAAGGAAGTGCAAATCAAAGATACACTGAGATTTCATCTCACTCTATTTAAAATGGTAAACATCGGGAATACAATTAAAAATAAATGCTGAGAAGGATATAAAAATGGAAAACTTTTGTACACTGTTGATGGGATTGTAAGTACATACAAACCCTATGGAAATCAGTATAGAGTTTCCTCAAAAAACTAGGAATGGAGCTACCATATGACCCAGCTATAACACCTCTAGGTATTTATACAGAAGTATTAAAGTCAATATTCTGTCGTGATACATATACACTCATGTTTATAGCAGTACACCTCCAATAGCCAAGTTATGGAACCAGCCTAGGGGCCCATCAACAAACAAATGGGTAAAGAAAATGTTGTCACACAATGAGGTTTTACCTAGTCATAAGGAGGAGTGAAATTATGCCATTTGGCTTATCTATCCATTTGCAGGAAAATAGGTGGAACTAGAGAACATCACGCTCAATAAAATAAGTCAGACTCAGAAAGTCAAGGGTTGGAAGTTATCATTCAAGTGTGTAAGCTACAAAGAAAAAAAAGGAAATAAAAAAGGATGTCATGAAAATAGAAGGGAGGCCAATAGAACAGAGGAAGGGGGTTGGGGGATAGAGGAGGAACAGAGAAAACACTGGGAAATGATATGGACCAAGTTCTGTTACCTACATGTATGAATATGTCATAATGAATCCAACTGCTATGTATAATTATAATGCACCCATAAAAATGCCTTGTTTTTTATTCATAGTTCGCTCTTTTCTGTGTGTGCTTTAGCTTTCTGTCTGTGTTTTCCTCATAAATTTTTTTTTTTTTTTGGTAGATCAAAACTCATGCCTGTTTGGCCTTTTAAGCACGCTACTTACATAGGGTTACCAGATGGTCACTTGCCCAACAACCCACAGGCCATTTCACAAAAGGGAAAAGCTTGACTTTTAAATAATAGTTGAGGACCACACTCCAGCCAGGCAGAAAACAATCACGTGTGTTAAAAATGTCAAGAGAACTTCAAGAATATATTCAGCTATTTTCCATAGATTTAAAAATATCAACATGTTTATCAATATATCTAAGTTTCTCCCAGTTGACGGGTGCAGCACAGAAACTGGGTTGTACTGTAAAGTTCTTGACTTATCATCCTTCTGTAGGGTAGGTCCCTGGTCATCCTTTAAGTTTGGGCTTAGATTCAGCCTCCTCAACTCAGCGTGCTTTCACTTTTTCATAGAATCTCATTCTCTTGCTTTATATTACTTACCCCAATTATTGTCATAAATGTATTATTTGTTTACTGCTTTTGTTTTGCAAACTTGTAAGATTCATAATGATAGAGACCATCTGCCTTTTATATATTCATAAAATAAATACAAATAAATAAAACAAGAGATACCAGCATGCTGATAGCTCCTAAGAGGTTCATTCTGGTTGATGAAGATCTATAAGGTTGGCTATGTTAGTCAGCTTTCCATTAAGGTCACAAACAACGGAGCTAATCAGCTTACAAAGAGAATAAGCTCATTTAGACTCATGAATTCAAAGGTTTCAGTTCTGCTTGGTAAGTGCATTGCTTTGGGGCCTGTGGCGAGACAGGATGTTATGAAGAGGAGTGTGGTGATGGAGCAAATCTGCTCACTTCATGGCAGTTAGGAAGCAGAAGAGAGAAAGAGAAAGAGAAAAAGAGGCCAATGTCCCATAACCTCCATCAGGGTCATTTTCCCAGTGACCTAAATCCTCCCACTAGGCTGCCCCTCCACCACCTTCTAATGGTAGCATGGCTTGGGAACCAAGCCCTAACATGTGGGCTTTGGGGAGACAATCCAGATCCAAATGACATCAATAGCTAAGTGGTTTCCAACTTTGTGTATGAAGAACCCACTCAAACCCTGAGACCAGGTGGATAAAAGTATTTTGAAATTTGCAATCAAATTCAGCAAAGATCTTTCCAAACTCTATGGACATATAAAGTTCATCCCAAAGTAAAAAGAGAGTCAAGCTGCCTAAGATTCTTCCATGAAACACTGATTTTTTTTTTTTTTTCTGGTGAGGAAGGTTTTGAGATGTCATACTATGTGGGGAAAATGAAATGTTATTGGACTCAACCTGGGAGAAATTCCTCTATTTTAAATAGCATGCTCAGAGAAAACAAAAGAGCAGGACAGTACCTTCAGGGTTTCCCAAGTGAAGCTGAAACCCAGTGAGGACACATGTCACTATATTCCCATAAGCTGCTAGAACAATGGCAGCCTCCTGTGGCAATCCAAACATCTCCACTCCAGTGGGAACCCCAGGGACAGCAAGTCTGGGGATTATGGCCACCAAGTGGCAGAATGGAAAGAGTATATTAACTAATAGCTGTCAGGGAGAAGGTATGTCACCCTGGAGCCAGCCTGGTGAAGAGAGACAGAGGAGAATTTGGGAGCTCATTTGTGTCAGTGGGTAGGGGCCCAGGTTGATCTCTATGTTCATGACAAGGACCACCTTTGTTTCATTCATCTATTCACACCCAGCATTAGCCTGACACAGAGCAAGACTCAATAACTCTGTGTTAAATGAATAAATTCCTTCTTCGTCATGTTAAATGGCACAGAAGTCTAAAACAGGCAGCAGGCCGTGGCTCTCCCATGTCTTTTACTCCACCATCCCAGACGGCTACATCCTGGGGAACAAGGATTAAGAAGACATGCCACGTGAGAAAATGAGGAAACAATAAAAGTAGTGCAATGATTTTGTGTTAAATTACATGTTCAGACGGCAGGTGCCATAGACATTTAGAGACCAGAGAAAGAGCATCCAGAAAAAGATGGGATACAAGTATTTTCTCTCCTGCAATTCTTCATAGGGTGAATCGGCCAAGGATAAATTTAACTTTACTTTCATTTAATGCCTGTCCCTGGGAATTCCTTATCCCATAAAACACCAAACTCATAAAATTACAGCACTATCCCATCTTTCTCTGATATATTTCTTGTCCTTTCGGTTTCCTTTTTATCAATTAAAAGATACTATTCTCAACTTAGACAGTACCTCCTTTCACTGTGCGGTCCCCGGGGCCTTCTCGGTGCACAGCACAAACAACCTATTTATATTAATTTGTCCCCTATATATATATATATATATATATATATATATATATATATATATTCAATTGGTTTCTATTACATAACCCACCACAGGCAAAGAGTCTGGTATTAAAATCATACAGTGTGTTTTAACTTCACTCCAACAGCAGGAGTTTGGTTTTAATCAACTTATTTTAGGCACCAAATAATTCTCAGTAATTATCCAATAGATAGCCCATCGGCGGAGAGTAATCAAATGAGTCTCTCCATCCTTTTCCTCTCTCTTCCATGTGGAATGGCACATTTCTTCCTTTTACACATAAACTGGAGCGAAAGCCATGTTCTAAATTGGTCTGGTGAAGCTGTAACTAACTCTCCATTATCCCTACCAGTAATGGGAATCAATGGAGTGAATAATCTAAAGTAATGGATGGTCCTGAATCAATGCTACAATATATATTCCCCCCTCCAAAGGCCTACCTTCTCATATTAATTATATTTTCTTACTCCCTAAGTGGACATCAGGAAAAAAAGAAAGAAAGGTAGCACTTTTTAGAGTGCCAAGCATTTTTGGGGGCACTTCATAGACATTCCTTTGGGCAATTACTCTGGGAGGAAGGCATTATTACCTCCAGTTTGCAGAGAAGGGAATTCACAGGCAGCAGAACATTGTGTTAAGAGTCAGGGTAAACAAGCTTCGCATCTGGATCATCATATACTTACTGAAATTGGAGGGTATGCGTTGTGCCAATTCAGCCACGTTGAAACTTTTGTCAAAATTTGTTTTGCTGCAGTGTTCTAAATGAGTGTGGGTCACAAGAAACATTTTTCATGGGACCTGGCACGGGGCAGCAGCTGTGTTCTTATGTGGGCGAGGTTAGTGCAGGGTGTGAGGCACTATTGCTTTTCTGCAGGCTCATGTTTTAATCTGGGGCAGTGGCTGGGCTTGCTGGACATTCAGGGTGTGCTAAGCTTTCCTTGCAAATCACTCCGTCATCTAAACTGAAGGCGATTCCTACTGTAATCCCTGCTCCCTACAGACCCCATTCAGTTTGCTTCTCCAACCAAACACCTTGAGCAATGCTTGAACATCGCTCCTTCCTTCAGACCTCTGTTTACTGATCAATAATCACACCCTCTGGATCTAGGGTGATAATGAAGAGTGAATCAGAATTAGGCTGAGGGCCTTATTCTTTTTGTTCACAAAATACATAATTTGCTTGTGGATCATCATAAGCTCAATTCAAAGGTAATTATGAAGATAAGCATCACCATTAAAAATGAAGTCTTGAGTATCATGATGCAAGCAACATTTCCAGGAGTCTTCAGGTCCTGGGCCATTGGTGTAAATAAGTCTGTGACTCTTTTATTGCTGAGTAATATTCCATTGTGTATATATGTCACATTTTTTTTAATCCATGCATCTATTGAAGGGCATCTAGGTTGGCACCACAGTTTAGCTATTGTGAATTGTGCTGCTATAAACATTGATGTGGCTGTGTCCCTGTAGTATGCTGTTTTTAAGTCTTTTGGGTATAGACCGAGGAGAGGGATATAGCTGGTTCAAATGGTGGTTCCATTCCCAATTTTCCAAGGAATCTCCATACGGCTTTCCATATTGGCTGCACCAATTTGCAGTCCCACCAGCAGTGTATTTGTGTACCTTTTCCCCCACATGCTCACCAATACTATTGTTGTTTGTATGCATAATAGGCATTTGCAGGTAAATGGATGGAGTTAGAAAAAATAATGCTAAGTGAAGTTAGCCAATGCCCCCCAAAACAAATGCTGTATGCTTTCTTTGATCTAAGGAGGCTGTGGGGTAGGAAGAGGGAGCATGGGAGGAATGGATGAATTCTTGATAGGACAGAGGAATGGGAAGGGAAGGGAGGGGGCGTGAGGTTATTAATGATGGTGGTATGTGATGATCATTATTATCCAAAGTACAGGTATAAAGTCACGAATTGGTGTGAATACACTGTGTATACAACCAGAGATATGAAAAATTGTGCTCTATACATGTAATAAGAATTATAATGCATTCCACTGTCATACATAAATAAAAATAAATAAATAAAAGTCTGTGGCTTAGACAAAGGCTGGGAACAAGAGCTGTGGGTGTTGAGTGTCCTGGTTTTTCTGCAGGTAGAATGAAGGCAGTAAACCCACACACATGTCCAATGCCTCACTCCTTTCAAGCGCTTTCCCAGCAGGTGCCCAGGCCGGTCACAAAGCCTGCCTTATGAAGTTGCCAGGAGAAGCACATTAGTAACAGAGGTGGAGACCTCGAGATGAAGAGGATGCAGAGAGTGAGTTCATGACAGTTCTTCTATCATGCAGCTCTCTTCAGGAGATCTTCAGGGTAGTCTTGAAACACCATTTTCACCAGCTTGACTTAAACGGGAATAAGCACAAAATATATAAATGACTTGCCTGTGGTCCCATGGCAGCTGGCAAGTGTTAGAGCAAGGACCAACAACCTGATCCATGGAAACAGGGATGACAGAGCTGAAATGTCAGGAGCAGATGCAATGTGGCTGACACTCCACACGTCTAACCTATCTCAAACACACAAATCCCATAGGGGCAAGAATCATTCTCTTTTAGAGATTTGTAAACTGAGGTTTAATGATGAAGATATGAAAAGTTATCTGCTTTACGCTATGTAGTAGGTGAATGATACATGGAGGTTAAAATCTGGGCTGGAGATGAGCGAGGAGGGGCTGAGGCCGTGGGTGTTCCAAACCTCAGCATAGCTATAGTGGCTCAGACAGAACTTGCCTCATGATGCTGCTCTGAGGACTGACTACACAAGTTAAGGCAAGTGAGACTCTGCTCCCATCATACTTGACATGGACTGAGGATCCTTTCTGTTTCTTGTCTCCCACTTGGTCATGCTCCATCTGCATAGCACTGGTACTTTCCATACTCACACCAGGAGTCAAGAAATCTTGGCTTCTGGCCCAAATCAACCTGAGGACCGTTTCTGTTTGCTTATGAGACAAGGATGGTTTATACATTTTTAAAAAGGTTGCAAAAGCAAAAACAAACAAACCAAAAAAGTAAGTAAGTAAGGCCAATGTGTCCTATAAACCCTAAAATATTTACTATCTGGCCCCCAAAGTTTGCCAACCCCATGATTTACACCATGCGGTTTCTTTGACTTTGAGAGGCAGAACTAAAGGAACCGAAAAACCTACATGGATTTGCTCTAAAAAGGCAGAGCTCAACCTAGAGAAAGAATAGATCCTGGAAGATAGAAGTGGGTGAAGGAGGCTGAAGAAAGCTGTGCCTGATGTTTTTCAGAGAAATTAATAAAAATGAGAACAGATATTCTCTGCCACTGCACTCTTGCCTTGCTGAAAGCAATTAAAGGATAAATAACTGTAAGGAAGTTTTTTATTTTTATTTTTTTTGGGGGGAGGGATGTACTACCAGTCATGTCCTACAATATCTAACTACATTTTTGAGACACTCTAGCAAAGATGCACATACTTTTTGAAGGTGGATGTGAGTTTTCGGTAGGCTGTTACACTATATGGGAAAAGGCCACGAGGCAGACCAACTGTTTTAGCATTTCATATGACCTACTAAGAACTACCCTGCCTACATCAGACTATCAGTTTCTATTACTGACATTTTTCTATGATAAAACTGTGATTAGGAGATGGTATTCATCTCCATGCAAAACACATCCAAAGAGAAGCCAAATCATTTTGCTGGAAACTTCTGGCACTATTCCTTTTGGGTGATCCTGTTGTCAGTGACCATCCTGAAGTTCCAGGATACAGGAACTTCACTTAGGACAGATGGCCCAAAGGCCACCCTGGAACTTATCCTGGTTTTGCCAGATACCTGTTAGGAAGCAAATAAAGAGAGACTGGAGAGATGGTTTCTCAATAGTGTTGATTAGTCGTAGGGGCTCTGGAAGCTCAGAGCATAATGTGTGGGAAAAGAGCCCATATAGTAAACAAGCATGTGCTTCCAAGGCTGCCATGCACATTTAATTAAAAACACGAATCCCTTGGAAATATTTCTAGGTTGGTCCATTGCAGAGGTAAGTATATGAGAGAGAAAAACACTGATTGATACCAGCGGAAAAGGTGAGACTAGAGGACATGTGGAGCCACCTACAGATCTGCCCAGAGGTATGTAAAGACTGGGGTTAGTGGGGTACATACAGGAAATGATTAGATGGGGTCATAGACCAGAGAAAGTCAGGGAAGGGGGACATGGATCCAAACACAGGGGACCCAGTATCTAAACACATGGTGAGATTTCAGGGGTGCTCTAAATGGATCCTCCCACATTAACAAATAATGTATACACAATATATCTAAGTTAATATATATTTATTCCTTATTTTCCATGCATAATTTTACTTGATCTTTAAGATCCAATAAGGGGAAAGAAAGTTTTAGAAATGAGAGGATAAAAAAGGAAAGGAAACTTACATTCATGAGGCACCTTTGATATGTAAAGCACTCTATTGACACTCCTACATTCTTGTCACAAGAACACTCTGTGCTTTAGTATCATGCATGTAATTATTGTCATTATTGTCTTTTAACACATGATAAAGGTGGAGAGTCTAGGTAAGGTCTCACAAGTAGCAAGAATTAATGTTGGAATTTCAACTCCATGTCTGCCTACAATCCTGACTTCTTTCCTGCACATAATCCTTCATTACCTGTGTAGGAAAGATACAGGTAGGATTATTCTACCTTCAGAAACGAGGAAAGGGAGGTTTGCACAGGAACCAGGTGTGCTATCTCCAGGTCTCCTTTTCTTTCTAGAGATCAAGATGTTTCCATTTTGCAATTCAGGCTGCACTCAACCTGTTAACACACTGATCTTCCTGTGGCTCCCTGAACACTCTCCTGTAGCTCAGCCACATGCTACGCAGCCCCTTGCTGTGAGATCCTTTTCATCAGCTCCTCCTAGAAGTCTTTCCTCATCTCCTTTGTCACTATGGCAATCATCCTAGTCCCCCAAAGATCCCTCCACTTTAGATGCCTGTCCTATGGGTGCCCATGGTAGCTTTCCTCCATCATCAAGTATGTGCCATAGTACAATGTGATAGTCGATCTGTGTATTTGTTTCTCTGACATTACTGTAACCTCGAAGTTAGGGGTTGTGTTTTGTTCAATCTATTCCCCTGCCCCCCCCACAACATGGTCTCTGACTGACAAGCCGTCAGCTAATAACTGTTAGTGAAATAAGTTGATAAAATCTTTTTCTCTGTTTAATTTTTAGGCTACCATTTGGATATTAGCTGATGAAGGAAACTCAAGAATGCACATTATTCTATCATCCTTTCAATTTTATCGGGGCAGGAGAAGCTTGTGACCCAGGGATTTGATATGGAACTTTGCAACTAAGATAGAAAATAAAATACCCGGATTGACTCCTAAGGGAAATGAGTACCCTTAGTCACTATGACTTTCTTTAAAGGAAAAAGCAAAGAGAAAGACCTCCCAATTGTCCTGTTGAGTTTTATCAATTTTTAACTCTGTTTTGATACTGAGAAAATCAAATAAGCATCTATTCCCCCTTCCAGGGGCAAGGAATCTCATTTCTAAGGGAATAAAGCATTTCCTAAAAATATTCAGAATAGTTACTTACAGGAATAAAAACAACGCCATAACACAACACATAAATAAGTTAGCTGTCTCCTAGCAGGACAACCACTGAAAATAACATGCACATCCCAAGGGGCTGCTTCTTGGTTATATTAATAAATCAAAATATCTACTTATGATGATTTATTTGTAGATCTTGATGCTGAAAGCTCATTTATCATTTGCAATGCAATTTGCCCATCTCTGCAGATCATAAAAATTCATTGAATTATGCTTGTTCTTATGGTATAATTTAATATCTTGTTTTTCAGCACCAGAATAAATCCCCATGATAAGTATATAATTTCCCTATGTTATCCTTTAGCAGTCAATCACAAACAATGCATTTTATATCGCACAGGTATTTCAAGAGTTAATGAAACAAATTTCTCACATCATAATTTCGTAACTGGAACTCAAACCAAAAGATACAGAGAAAACTACCTAATCTATTTATGAATCAGAACAACAACTTACACAGTTAATAAGAAAACTAGCTGTATATTTCTGGAATAGGTGCAATGTCTTGTTGATTCCACCGAAACTAATTTACAATCAACCCTGTAGAAAAGATACATGTTTGTGTTTTCTTAGAAGCTGGCAGCACAGATTCTTGGTACAGCTTTTTGTGCCCCCAGACATTAACAAGAGGACCATAGCTACTGAAATGGTGTGACATTCCAGATCTGAAGCAAAATTATGAATTTCACACTAAAACTCTATGTTGTTTTTATTCCATTTCTACAAGAGATGTTTCAATAATTAAGAAGAATTTCTTAGACAATCTGTGACAAGAGTCAGTTCAGAGAATTCCTCAAAAAACAAGAATGAGGTGGGAATAAAAAGTATTTATTGTCAAGTTTCATTCTTGTTTAATAAGACAACAGATAAGACATTCTAGGATGCAAAACTTTCTTTTAGCATAAAATCATTAAAATACCAAGTTATTCTTAGCCTCTGGAGAATTTTGCTAATTCTTCTTGGATATCTGAAAGCCAGGTCAAGAACAAGACTTAGTATTTCTTATTCTAACCCTCAACTGGTCTAAAAAGCGAAACAAAGCCTTACTTAAAAAAGACTTTCAAATGCTTAAGTGCCTTGAGCTTCCATAGTATATCAGCTAGTTATTCTGAAACTTACCTAAGAAACACTGGAAGCTGGGCATTCATTAATGCCCCAAGTTGTGAATACCTCTATAGCACATCATTTCTCCCATAAAATATAGGAAAAGTACAAAATAGGATCAGTTGACTCTTCAGAACTCTCATGAGTCTATCAACACACTAATAAAACCATTGACCAAACTATAAAAATAAATCCTATCTCCAAAATAAATGCTACTCATCATTATGTTTCCACATTAATTGTGAATTTACCAGAATCTTCAATGAAAAAAAAATTAAAAAAAAAATCTCCATTAGGTACTGACCTCTCAAAAGTAATTCTCTTTTTTAAAACATTTTTCATTTGTTTTAATTTGTTTTAATTAGTTCTAAACGACAGTAGAATGCCTTTTGACACATTGTACACAAATGGAGCACAACTTCTCATTCCTCTGGCTGTTCATGGTACAGAGTCTCACTGGTAGGCAGTGAGTCATAGATACCTCCTTGGGTTCACTGAGATGAGGAGCATGGTGATCATGGAAGATGCTTCTTGATCAGCACAATGACTTCACCTTCATCTCATATGATGGGTTTTTGGTTGATGTCTTAGTGGCTTTATACTCATGAACATTATGGCTCTTTAGGGCACTTTGCTAATAGTAAACACCACAAGTGTTCCATCTGGCCTGGACAAGTTCTGTTTCACTGGTTTAAAGAGCAGCTAGCTGTCAAAGACACTTCACGGATGGATAATTCTTTACCAGATTTTCATGGTACAAACTATAGTGGGTGGCAGGTCGGGATTTGGTCATCTATGTCAGTGTAATGATAAACTTTTCAGAAAGATCCTCTGATGTCTTCGTGCATTCTCTGTTTTAGAGACTTTTCTCTAAAATAATTTGACCTCTTGGCTCTACTCACCCATGTTAACTAGTTACACCAGAAGCAACCAGGGACTGGAGAAGGATCATAAACTAGATTTACTTTCAACATCTGAACATGGAAGAAGTGTGACAAATGACATGAAACAAATATGAAGGTGAAGGGGCTCAAAGGTTCAAGGAGAAATGTGGATGGAAAAAAATATTTTGCCCTTCTGTTTAAAAATGTCCATCCCACACAGATCCCCTGGGTCTTAGAGATGACCACCAGACACTAACTTTGATCTGATGTAGCCTATGAAGTAATCAGAGGGCCAGAGACGAGATGCAGAAGGCATGTACTCCATAACCATGATCAACAGCAAATGATGAAAATCCTGCTCTCTGTCTTTGTAGAAGAAAGTAGCACCTGGTGTGATGTTTGCTTCTACCCAAACCTGAAACTCCATGTTGACAGACTTTGTATGCTGTGGCATGAGACCAGCAGTCACTACATAGGAAAAGATGCAGTCATGATGTGCAACATATTCTTTTCATTGTCTCTTAGTTCTCAACCCAATAAACCAAGGAAAGAAAATCAGGCAGGCTTGTGGTTAAAATCATGAAACACTGCGACAAAATATTGTATAAAATCTAGTGAAGAATATAAACATGTCAAATAGGTCCACTCAGATTTAATAAATGTCAACATTTGCCATTCTTTCAACAGATCTTTTCATGAAAAAGAATACAGATGCAGTTAAAGATCCTTTTTTTTTTCATTTTAAGTCCATTTCCCCCTCTCTCACAGTAGAGGTAATCAATATCCAAAAACCATTTCATATCCTTTCTGATCATTGTTAATTTATTTTTATTATATATATGCATGTACACATATCATAGAGTTTCTCAAGACTTTGTGGCTTACATAAATGTAATTGTAAAGTATTTATGCTGCAACTCTTTCTTTCTTGTAAGATTGGTTGAGATTTGTCAATGTTGATGTGCACAAAACTAGTTATTTATTTAAATTCAGAAATATATTCCTGCATAAATACCCATTCTAAAAAACAGTTATTGCTGATCCTCAGCACCACATTAAAAAAATGAAATAAAGATTGTGTGTCCACCTACAACTAAAAATAAATATTTTAAAAAATTAAATGTTAGCATTGATGCAATCTTATCAAATATTTGTCTTTAATGGAAATATTTACATTTCATCCACAAGATGTTAGCTATAGAATTGGATGGATACTGATTAAGGAAGTTTAATTTGACCTCTAGTTTAATAAGTATTTTTATTATGAATACAATTATGCTAAAATTTAGAAACTTTTTT
Source organism: Spermophilus citellus (assembly GCF_964194105.1). Taxonomy (NCBI): domain Eukaryota; kingdom Metazoa; phylum Chordata; class Mammalia; order Rodentia; family Sciuridae; genus Spermophilus; species Spermophilus citellus. Next base: position 47,582,523 of record NC_138199.1, on the reverse strand, counting down.
CTGCTTCTGTTGAGATGACCATGTGATCATTTTCTTTAATCAATGTAGGGAATTATGTTGAAGGATTTTTATGATGATGGCTTACTGTCACTTTCCTGGGAAATAAGTTTGAAATAATTATTAGTACATTGTGTTTTTAATATTCTGTGTGATTTCATTTGCTGATATTTTATTTAAGATTTTGCATACATGCTTCACTTGATAATAGCTCACACTTTTTGGTTTTTATCTTATTTTTATGTAGAGATTATCTCAACCTCCTAAGATGAATTAAGTAGCACTCCTTACTTCCCTGTTCTCTGAAACAATGTGCATTATGCTTATACTATCTCTTACTCTTAAATCCATGTGCATCTATAGTTTGCTATCACAATATTTATACAATGGTTATTGGTTTATTTTAATGTTCAAGCTATTATTTTTCAAAAAATTTAATCATTTACATTTTTTCTAGAAAACTATACATCTCTTTAAATTTTCAATATTTAGAATAACACAATAGCAGATTGAAGGAGTGTGATTTTTGTTGATCTCTCCACCACATCTATACTTACATTACTTTTATGTTAATCATACTATTTATTTGCAAGCTCTTTTTGTGTGTGTGTATGGTGCTAGGGAATGAACCCAGGGCCTTGTACATGCAAGGCAAGCACTCTACCAGCTGAGCTACATCCCTAGCCCAGCTCTTGTTTCTTAATCTTGCTTACTTTTTAAAAAATATAATCTGATTTGTTCATTTTTCAAAGGGCCAATTTCAGTTTTGTTGATCATCTTATGTTTACTTGATCCCTATTTCATTACTACTTCTTTCCTGAAAAGAAGTCAATAAAATCAATGATTGGGAAGTGAATATGCTCCAAATGGAATTAACATCATAGAGAAATGAAAAATCAATTTAAAACGAGAATGTTCAGAATCTATGACTAGATAAAAGTATTATAAGAAAGATTTTTTTATTGAAGAGATAAAGCTTTAGATAATAATTTCTAGGGAGTTGGGGTACGAGAAGTGTCTAATGCAAACTCGTCTTTTGATGGGAACGTGGTAGAGAGACTAAATAATTTACACATTGGTTAAGTAAGAATGTTAATAATTTAATGGAGTGCTCTGTCTAAGCCTTTCTAATTTCACTTCTTATTTTTTTTACTTTTTTGCTATTACTGCTATGCAGATGAAGCAGAATAGAGACTCAAACTATGAACTTACAATGTCATCTTGACTGGAAATTGGTAGCAGACTTTATTAGAAGTTTCCTGTCCTTCACAACCTCCCTTTCACTTTAGGAAAATTTGAAAGATAATCTGGGTCTCAAGTGTCATGTAGACTTAATATAAGCAAACTTTCTTTGAACTTAACTAAACTAAAATAATAAAGTAACTAAATTTAGACATGGAAGTAGTGACCTTCCTAGCTGAGCTTATTTCTCAATCCCGCCATTTTGCATGGCCTCGACTTCTTCCAAGCAGAATAGCTGATGCTCCTCCTGAAAATCCAGAATTCTTCTGCCTTTCTGTTTCTGTCCATGTCATTCACCTTCTCCAGCCCCTCATCTAGATACTGCACTCTGAGCTCTAGGAGAAGACAGAGTTCATAGCCAGGTCTGGAGTGCCTAGTACAGTGCCTGGTACAGGGTGCTGCACATATGTTACTTAGATAGATAAAGGTGCATCCTTCTGCTATCAATGACACCCCATCTCATCTCTGCAAAAGTGGAGACCAGGCCTTACACATATACAAGTCTCAAGTTTATTTCTCTATCAATTAGTTGTCCCCTAGGATTTGGCCTTCCTCTGGGCTCTCAACTAGAGATATTTCCACCCTGTTAAATTAGAAAATGTTTTAACATACTGCTTTGATGTCAGTTATCATTTTCTTTGTTATAGGATAGTGATTTACTGACATAGACTCTCTTTTATAGGACTGTAAACCCTCTGTGGACAGAATCTGTTTAATTTTTTTTTTAATTGTGGAATAGTTTATAATATAAAGATCAATTAAAATTTTTGAATTTTTTGCTTGCTTCCTATTTAATATATCATTATGTCCTTGAGGTCTTTATTAAGATCCCTCAACTCTGGTGTTGACCTGTCACCTAGGAAGATGTCCCATAAGCATTAAATATTTTCTTTCCCTTCAAAGAATCAGTCCCTCAATGGGGCTTAGCAACAGATTTACATACAATTCCCAGGCTTTTAGAAGATCTCTAGATCAATGGTAAATTGTAATTTTTAAAAGCATTTTTCTTGTGAATTTGTAATTTTGAGATGTTCAATTTTATAAGAACAAGAAAAATATATGATTCAAAGCTAACATTTTAAATTCAAATGTTAAAATACCTAGAGCACTTTTATATTTTGTTCAAGGTTATTTATTCATATATTTTAATTTCAGAAAATGCATGCTAGCCCTGTTTCAATTAGACTTAGCAAAGCTGATACAATCAAATTGAAGTCCTAAATTCATGCTACAATTAGATATGTGATTAAGGGTTAAGCTCCATGATTGGATAATGGAGTCAAGTTTCAGTGAATTTTCCGTATAGAATGACTAGAAGCTATGAGCAGAGAGGTGTGCTGTAAATGCACAGGTAGAGGGACCAGACAGACCAAGGCTCTTGTCCTGGCTGCCAACCACCAGCCCAGGAGGGCCACTCAGCCCTTCTGAATCTCTTTCTGTGTCTGAAAACTTGGGAATTTACTTTTCAGAGTATTTGTGAAGGTTACAGAAAAGCACATATAACTCCTAATATTTATGGTATAATTTATGATCATTTATCATGATTATTTATTATGATATTTATCATGATGATGGTGATGATGGTTTTTCACAAAGTCATCACTAGGCCCTAAATTTAGCCTTGTAAAATAGAACTTGAGTTTCTGCCTTGATGAGGTGAAAGTCAGTTGTTCTGAAGGTCATGGGCATGGCAGTATGCCCTGGTACAAATACTTTGGGCAATTTTAAAAATTACATTCTCCGTGGGTTGGGCATGAATCTTTTATAGGTGATCATGATAAAGTGAGGAAGTCATCATAAAAATAAGATAATGCTAAATAATTTTATTCAGTTATGTTAACCAATATATAAAACATGAGATGATTTATTAAAGCTAATGAGGAAAAATAGATCTAGTTTGACAAAAGTATGTTTGAGTCCCCCCACACCCCTACCTCTTATTTGCTATATATCACTGGTCTGTAATAAGGGAATCTACTTTCCAACTTTGTAATGGAAAGGTGAGTGTCATGTACGACAGGTGTCACACTGGACTATGAGTTTTACCAGCAGCAGGGCCTGGGAAAACTGCAGGAGAACACGGTATAGAGAAGGGTCTATGGATCTGTAGGGAAGAGAGTTTCACTAAGGAGATGGACAAAGAAATGACTTCAGCATCCTGGAAGAGAAAAGTGGAGACTCAAAAAGAAAAGAGCATTGTTTCTCCAGGCAACGACCCCCAAGGCTGTGACTGTGAATCCAGTTGGGTTTTAATGTCACCCATGACCAAGGAGGCAGAACTGCCTGTGAGGCCACCCAGGACCAAAGATGAGCTCATCTAGGCTGAGTGAGGGGGGTGCACATCGGTGGGGAAGAAGTCTGACAAGGAGGACCTTCCACTTCTCAGCACCATTATCCCCTGATTTGAGTTTAGTAACAGTAGCTTTGGGTTTATGAGACATCAGACTAGGTATTGTATTGCAATCTCCTTTATAATCCTTAGAATGATTCTGTGATGGTCATCATCTCCATTTTACAGATGAGGAAAAGGAGGAAGAGAGGTGCTATAACTTGCACCTATTGTCTTAAAATCACTTACAACCCTAAAAGTTTAGCATTGCTCATTTTATTTTCAAATAAGGGACTGAAGTTTGGAGAGGCTGAGTAACTGAATAAAATGCCACATTGCTGATAGGTGCAAGAACCAAAGTGTGAATATAGATCTCTGAACCTAAAATAAAAAGGACAGAAATACACATACACACACACACACACACACACACACACACACTCACACACACACACACTTGGGACACCACACTGCCTTCTCCTGAACCAGGAACTCCTAAATGGTAGTGGTTGTGTCTATCTCAAGTGATTATTGAGTACCTACTATGTGCAAAGGCCAAAGATTTATCCAATTTCAAAGATGAAAAGGTCTTAAATATCTTTTATTCCAATGTACTTCTCTTACACATTTGGAAATACTCCAAGAGAAGCAATGGTTAAAAATAAAACTGTATTCAATATGTTTAGTAATCATTTTTTAAATGGGGATGAGAGTCATATACACAGAAGACTCATCTAGCCTACTCACAGTCATTCATGATACCAAATTCAATGTCTTCTAATAATAGTCTATTGTTTAAAATAGCCAATGGATTCTCTTTGTAAAACTGGAGGATTTGAGAAAAGCAACTTTGAACATAAAAGAGAAAATGTCAACCATCAAAACATCCTGTTTTAAAGTTCGGAAGCTGTTAGTGCTTTTTTCCTGCTTGGGATTGACACTAAATGACATCCTCTGCTGTAGTTAGGAAAGTAGGAAATCTGTCCATTTATCTGGAAAAATACAAATGTGGCTTGCTTGCTGGACAGGAGTGTGGACAGACATCAGTGCCATGTGAGAAATTTTATCTTAAGTCTAATATTGCACCAAATATTAGCAAAAGATTGTAAACTGCTATAATTAGCAGAGCCCTAGGATATTGGAGGAGCAAAAAGAAAATCATTCTGTAGAACAACTGTCCACACAAAGGACTCCCATAGAAAAAAGAACACATGCTGAACAGAAAATTCTTAACCCCAAAGAGAAACAATATGGGGAAATGGATCAACATCAAGAAGGATCAGAAGCTAAAATGAAAGTGAGAATTTGTATTAATAAAACTATAAATTCATAATCCTGAAAGGGATGATACCATATTTATAATAAAAATGTAACAAAAGAAGATACAGTAATCCTAATGAAAGAGTGAGAGTGAAAGTGTACATATGGAAAGTAAAAATAAAAGTGAACCAAAACAGACTGATAAAATGTAAAATATTAAGAATGAAATTAAAATGCAATGGGTGTAATAAATAGTAGATGAGATCAGGCTGAAGAGAAGGTTAGAGAATTGAAAAATATATCTGAAGAAACCCACATAGAATACAGCACACAGAGATAAAACTAGATTAAGACACATGAAGGACAAAAAGAAGCATGTCACCTTCCAAGAAACAAGAAATTATTTGAGTATTTACTTGTGATTTATTAGTTATCCTGTACGTCCTTGTTGGTAGTATTTTATTGACTTTTTCTTTTGTGATGTCTAATGTTTTTAACTATTCAGAAGTAGAATACTGATCAACTTTGAATTTAGTTAATTAATGTATGTGTGGGATAAGTTTAAAGATAAACTATTTATTCAATGAATAAAATAGAACTATAGGAAAATAGAGGAAGCCAAAATAAATTATGATATATGTAGAAAGTGGCAGAAATTTGAAAAAGTGTACCAGTAGTCATAATAAATGAAAATGGAATTAAACTACCATATTAAGAAACAGAACATCAAATTCCATTTTTAAATAATTCAACATTATAAACTTTATGGGAATGAAAAATAACAAATGCTGAATTCACAAAAGAGAAAACAACTATGACAAGTTCAGAAGTATAAGAACTAATGACTTATCAGGCAGATATTAGGCTTTACACAGGTGCAAGCTATAGACAACTAGATGAGTTATAGAATGGATAACTTAGAATCACATACAGGTGTATGTGAGAAGATGGACTATAAAGAAAATTTTATTAAAAATCAGTTTAGGGCTGGAGTTGTGGCTCAGAGGTAGAGTGCTTGCCTAGCACGTGTGAGGCACTGGGTTTGATTCTCACCACTGCATATAAATAAATGAATAAAATAAAGGTCCATCAAAAACTAAACAAATATTTTAAAAAATCAATCTAAAGACAGACTTCTTAATAACTGTAAGTCAACTGGCTCTGGGGAAAAATTGGATTCCTATCTAGTACTGTGAAAAAACATGTTCCATATGGATAAGAATCAAAATGTGAAAAAAAATACAAAATTTAGAAATTTAAAAGAATATCTTTATAACTTACCATAGGGGAGAATTAATGAACTATAATATAACATATACAAGCCATCAAGGACATTTTCAATAAATAGATATATGATACATTAAAAATTTAAATATTATGTGTAAGCAAATTGAAAAGTCTTAAACGGAGACAAAATATTTTCTGGGCACATACTCAAATAATATTGGTATTCATACCTTCCACAAATTAATTTGAAAAATAGGCAAATGATATGAACTAAAAATTCACAGGAGAGAATACTCACGTAACAATATATGCACTTTCAGTATTAATGCAGAGAACGAAGCTTAAAAATCTCCCAGAAATGGGCACATATGTGAATTTAAGCCTAAATTTTGAAACCTAATCCAAGAACACCCATTTTTAAGAATTTCTCTTGTGGACTGATGATGAACCACACTAGTCCTGGCTGCACATGCTTGGCATGTGATCTAATTTTAAATGTTGCTTTTGGTTGGAACAAAACAGAGGTCTTAGATGTGGACACAAGCATTCTTAGAATGGAGTTCCTCAGAGAACGTGCATTCTGGGTGGGAGATGGTGGCCCTGGGCTAGACGTCCAAGTGAAGGGTTGGGGTCGCAAGAGGAGAAAGTGTCCATTGGAAGAGGCACCACAGTACCCTGCTGTCATCTGAGTTGTTGAGAGCTACAGATGGCTGGGGCTCTCAGACACAAAGACCCAAAGGGTCAGAGCTTCACTTTGCAAAACACGAGGAGCACCCTGTAGATTGACCTCCTAAGATACTGGCACTCTTTCCGTTCTCAGATGCATAATTTACAATAAGAAATTAGGAGGAACAATGAAAAGCTTGACAACTGCAAGAGAAGAATAACCGTTTTGGAGAAGGACCACTCAGACTATTTAAATCTATCCTCCGGTGCTTAGAAGAGTACCTGGTATTTCAGTTCTCACTTAGTGTATGTTGTATTAGCTGCCAAAAAACTAATTATAACTTCTTTTAACAAATGCTAATATTCAGACATTTTAGTGGTCTAAAATGAGATTCATTTTTTTTGGTTACCATTATTCTCTTGTATGAAGAAGGTGTGTGTGTGTGTGTGTGTGTGTGTGTGTGTGTGTTTGTGTGTGTGTGTGTGTCTGTGTGTGTGTGTGTTAGCTTTGTGTGTCTGAGAACAAAATATTAAAAAATAACAACTTAGAGGAGAAAAAGTTTATTTTGCCTTGTGAGTTCAGAGGTTTAATCCATGGTAGGCCAAGTCCATTGCTCTGAGGCCAAGATGATGCAGAATATCATGGTGGAAGGGTATGGGAGGAAGTAGCCAGGATGCAGAGGTGGGAGGAAGTGCAGGGTAGGTGAACCCTTCCAGGGCAATGTCCCCAGTGATTCCCCTCCTCAGGCCATACCTCACCTGCTTACACTTACCACAAAGTCCGTCCATTCAAAGTAGGATGAATGGATGAGGTTACAGCTCTAATAATTTCACTTCTGAATATTCTTGCTTTAACACAGGAGCTTTTTCTTGGGGGGAGGGGCACCTCATATCCATACCTTAACATTCCACCATTGGCCCCTAAAAGCTCATGTCCATCTCACAATGCAAAATACATTTACTCTATTTCTAAGAGTCCCACAGTCTCTGCAGTTCCAGCATTGTCCAAAAGTTCAAGTCCAAGATCCCTTTGAGACTCTTGGCTGTGAGTCCTCGTAAAACTCCAAAGAAAGTTAGATTTAGCCAATATACAATAACAAACAGTTAATACTCCCATTCCAAATGGGAGGAACCAGGGTGTGGAAAGAAAGGATGGGGACCCAAATAAGACTGAACCCCAGACAGACAAACACATACCATAAATCCACATACAGCAACTATGACACGTGGTACTGAGATGTTATCTCTAAAGGACTTGGGCAGTCCCGCCCCTTGGGCCTTGCCAGTTGCAGTGAGCATGGGCTGTCTTTTAGCCTGGTTATCTACACAGCCACCAGCTTTTATCCATAGACAGTCCACATTACTGACATCTCTTAATTCCTAGGGTATCCATTCCAGCTTCAGCTTCACCTTTACAGATTCGTGCATTGCCTTCTCAGGGACAGTCTGCAGGGATTTTGATGCTGCTCTACTTCTCTTTGAAATCTGGGTGGAAGCTTCCATGATTCCCTAACTCCAGTTCCTACCTTCTTACAGAACCAGCCCCAGAAGGATGTTGCCAAGATCTGTCACCAGCTCGTGCACTACCTGGTCCCCCTGGGATCATGGCTGCAGTGGCCCCTATGTGTCTGGGCAGCTGAACATGGTGAAACAATGTCCTAGGCCCCCTGTGTAAGCAGGGCACACCTGTGATCTCTTCTCAAAGAAATTTTTTCCTTTCTATACCTTGGAGCCTGGTCTTACAAATTTCTAAGACACCCTCAGACCATCTTTCCTATTGTCTCTGTGCAAAATATTTAGCAGTCTCCTTAGTGGATATCACGTCTGTAACAACTAACCCTTCCTTGGCCCTGGTTTTAGATGCACTCTTCTGGCCAAACTGTCTGTTTTTAAAATCTTTCAGTTCTGCTTTTTGTTCCCAGTTCTCACAATAAACCTGGCTAAAAGGTGCCTGCAAAATCTATGCTACTAAATATTGCGCTGCCTTGTAATTTCCTCTGCTGTCTCATAGTTCATTGCCTGCAAATTCAGCCTCACTCAATGTCTCAGGATATGGGCAAAATGTAGAAAAATTCTTCCCTGGAACATAACAATGAATATCTTCTAGTCCAACTTCTAATAGTTCCCAGTTCCTCTGAAACCTCAGGAGCACACTCCACACTCGCACAGGCATTCTGGTAGTCTGAGCTCCCATCAGAATCAAACTCTGCTTACAACATTCTGAAGGTTTTTGTTTACATCTCCAAACTTTTCCAAACTCCTCCACAAACCAGTTCCAAATGCACGATTAGGTATTGCCACAGCAACGACCCACTTCTCGCCACCAACTCCTGCATTAACACAGGAACTTTGGGGGGTTACTTTATATCCAAACATAGCATTAGGGAATCTTAGTTGCAAAATTATATTTTTTTCATAGAATTTAATACAACCATTTATTTTAATTTTGTAACTTATAAACACTTTTTTTTTTCTTTATGTATTTACATAAAGAAAAGTATTACCTTCCCCTGGTTCAGTCATCCTGAATTCTGTAGAGAAGGGTTAGTTTTGTTTTGTTTGATTTAGTCAATTTCCACAAACTACTTTCAGCAGCTGAAAGCAATTTCAGGATTTTCTTATAAGGAACAATCTCAGCATATGCTTTACAGTTTTAAATTTAAACTCTGTTTAAAGTGATGTATACCACACATGCACAGAAGTGCATAAATGGAAAAATGTCTAGTCTGATGAATTTTCGCTAAGTGAATCCCTCTGTACTGACAACCTAAATCTAGGTCCTACATCATGACATGGAACACAACCAGCCCAGAAGCCCTAGATGGAAGAAGAATATGCCAGAAATTTTTGGTAATTGCCACTGAAATTTCTTCTCTGACCCATGGATATTTAGAACTTGTGGTTTAATTTTCTAACATTTGGGAAATTCCTGGCTAGTTATTTCAGGGAGTTATTTACAATGTAATGTCAGAGTGAAGAGAATACAGATTCAGTCTTTTGTGTGTTGCTTGGCTTTTTTAAAATTGTCATATCAGTTGTTTGAGAATCATTATTAAACTATCCCACTATTATATTAGGTTCCTCTACCGTTAGTTTTGTAAATTTGTGTTTTATTAAGTTCAAGGCTATGTCTTTAGGGGAGTGCAGATTTAGACTGTTGTATCTTCCCAGTGGATTGACCCCTTTAGGCTTATGAAATGTCCTTCTTATCTCTAGTAATACTTCTTGCCTTAAAGTCCAATTATCTGATATTAAACTCTCTTGGTGGTATTTTTGACTCTTCTATATTGAATTTTCCTTATCTTTGCTCATATTTTGAAAGTACTTCACTTGTTGAGTACGCAATACAACTGTTCTAATTGTTGAGTTTATGTCGATACTTGGCTTATTAAAGTCTAATGTAAATTAGCTTTTTAAACTTTCTGAACAATGCAAGGTTCTTCATATTTTTCAATACTAATGATGTCTTTTCCCCATTTTATGTCATTGCTTTGGGGGTATTTTCATTCTACAAGCATATTGATCCTAGAACAATATAAAAGGTTTTTATTTTTATTATTGCAGTACAGAGTCAATATTAACTGAGATGTACATTTTTTTTATTCCTTCTTGAATTTTCTGGCTCCTATTTAGAGTTATTTTTCTTCTCCCTAAGGAATACACTTGTATTTTATTTACTCAATATGTGTTCAGTTTCTGTTTACCTAAAAATGTCTATAATTGGCCTTTGTATTGAAAGGATATTTTCACTTGGTATAGAATTTCAGCATTTCTATGGTTTTCTTTAAAAATTCCATTCTACTGTCCATAACTTTGGTTGAGATGGAGAATTCTTCTTTCTTCTTTGAAAGTTCTTTTTCCCCCCTCTGCATTAAGAATTTTCACTTTGCCGATAGTTTGGCTACAATATCTCTAGGTGAGGTTTCCTTTGATTTTATTCTGCTTGAAGACTGCCAAGTTTCTTGAATCTGTGCACTTGTGTACTTATCAGTTTTCAACCATTCCTGGCTATTATCTCATCCAACATTACTGCTACTTCCTCGTGCACATCCTTTCTCCCTGGGCTCTTGCCTGCGTGGGGATTGGTAACCTTGGTTATTCTATGATCCTTTCCCAGCTGCTTTAAAACTATTTCATGCACATTATCTGGTTCTCAGCAAAAGGATCAATCTGATAAGAGCTAATCCTCAGTAGCCAGAAGAACATCCCCTCGGGAGGCGATACTTTCTAATACTCTGATAATCCTAGTCATGGACTGAACACACGGTGTTTTTATTTTTTCAACAGTCATATATGAGAAATGTGAGCCAAATGTAATAGATGCAAGAATGTAATAAAATCAAGTCCATTAAATAAAATTTGGGTCTTCTGGTATCCTAGTCTCTAGTTGTCCTAGGTGGGAGCAGTAGGATAATGTGACCCTCAATATAAAACCACGGCAGCTGGAGGGGCTGCCAGATCCCAAGCTGAGACCAAGTGTGGCCACGTATTGTCAGATTCCCAGATTCCCAGCCAAGGGAGCAGAGTGATGCAACCAAAGATACAGGTGTTCAGGGCCCCGAAAACTACTTCCTTGACCACAGAGGATGCTCAGGTTTCCCGTAAAAAACAGATGACTTCCTGATTCTAAGCTCCAGGTATCTTAAAATGACAATAATCATGAACAATTATCTACAAGCTTGTAGTGATTGGAAGTGATAAATATGCAAAGTGCTTAGAATAGTGTCTAGTTCATAGTAATTGCTTAATAAGTCAGAGCCATGATAATGGTGATGAAGATAATGATGATGATTGTGATGGTGATCATGAAACGAAAACGATTATCAGCAGGAAAACAGAGGATGTCAGAGTGCATAGTCCTGGCATGTCGTTGTTGGCTTTCTGGAGGGGCGTGTATGTGTGTGTGTGCGCGCACGCGGTGTGCATGCACATGTGTATTTGTATAAAGGAGGAAGTCTAGCACTTTATTGCTTTAAAAATATTTCTTCTTCTTTAAAGTAGTGAGGTTTCTTAGCCTCTATCTGATTAAATCAGCTAAATTCTGTATTGAGGAGCAGTACCCCAAACAAGCTCCTTGTGACAGGAGACAACCAGAACCATGACTCTGCTCCATTATCTTATAACTAATAGTGTGTGGGAGGGATAAAGCTATGCTGCTCATTGCTACAGAGCTTGAAGAAGGACTTCATGCTTTTTTATATGGCTTAGAATTTGGGGGTGATTAATCAGCAAGGTCTCAAAAGAGAAACAGCACATATTACAGAAGAGACACATTTTTTTATTGTGGCTCTTGCTAGAAAATATTAATAATAGAATGCAACTTTCCTAAGGCTTATTCACATAGAACTAGATGGTTGATTTTTTTTGTTTCACATTCACTGCATTTTTAAAAGGGGATAATTAAAAAAAAATCTAACTGCCACTTAAACCAAATGGGTATGGCACCTAGATGGGAATAGATTAAATCAGGACACTGCCATTTTTATTCATGAACATCTTTCCTGTCCTCATTTATCTAAAAATATTTTTGATTGTAGAGAAGTGAAACATGCATAAAATACCAGCCTTTGCAGACAACTTTGTTGAGACAAATGGATTCAATGATTGCTTTTCAAACTGCATATAAAGAGGGAGACAGTGTTAATAGGAAAAGGTAGAAGCCACATATATAGGTGGGAAACAAACACAAAAAAGGAGAAATTACAAACCTGATCAGCAGGCACTTTTAATCTTTTTTGCATGTAGAAGGAAAAAAATATGTATGGATACTATATATGTTAATATTATGTATGAAATATTGGAAAGAAAAATATAAATCGAGGGAATAACAACGGCTTTCCTCTGAGCTAGCCGAGGCGATGACGGTGGCAGATGTGGGGCCCAGGTCATGCGTGAACTTGCCCAAGCTGTGGCACAGGAAACAGTATCAGGAATCCCAAGGGTTTTTCCACTGGGTGGGGCAGAGGGATGCAAGCTGGGGGCCATATGCCGTGCAGATGAGGATCCTCTTTCACAAGTGGGGTGTGCCCTTAATGTGCACCCAAGTAAAATCAAATCAGCCCGAGTCTCTTCTAAACCCCACTGTCTTTCCATACTTGGAAATCTCACTCTCCTCTCTCACATTACTCCTGATTCTTCTTCATGACATGCCCCACCCCCCCACACACCTTTTTTTTTTCTCTAGCTTAATTTCCCAATGATTTCATGTATTTAAAAACAATGATAGGTGACAGGAGAAAAATCTCCTAAAGGAAAGGCAGTGTAACTGACTGGCCTTCTTGGACTCCCTCCCCTGCTCCCATCTGCTTATCTCTAAACAGAGGGGTTTGGACCAGAATTCTCTGAAGTCTACCCCAGTTGGGTGTTCTGTAAATCTAAGAGCCCAGATTTACTCTGGTTCTTCCCATTAAGTACAGGAACTGAAAACTATCCCAACCTTCTCAAACCAGCAGAATCTTATGGTTCCAGGTTCTAGGATGGGATCATGAGAAAAAAAAATTGAAACACCATAAAATTGGGAGAAAAGATGTGCACAAAAGAGAAGTTAGTTTAAGAAATCTTCTCGGGGGGGGGGGCTGTGGTTGTAGCTTAGTGGTCAAGGGCTTGTCTAGCATGTCTGAGGCACTGGGTTCAATCCTTAGCACCACATAAAAATTAACAATAAAAGTAAAATAAAAGTATTGTGTCCATCTACAACTAAAAAAAAATTAAAATGAAAAAAGAAATTGTCTAAAGGAAGAACCCCCGAAGCTGTGAAGCAGTGACCCTGTCATTCTTCTTGAAAAAGCCATGTTCTGAAAACAAAGCAAGACACACACACATCCTCCTCTCTTTCCCTCCTTCCTACTCAGAGCACTGATAACCCTTTTTAGAAAAGAACTGAGGTGGATAAGATTCTTTTGCACTATTCAGAAAAGACACCTGTAAGATAGAGAAGTTGAGTAATTTGCCCAAGTTCATAGGGTGTCCTTACTAAGCACCTGAGTAGGGCAGTCACTAGATAGACATTCATTTTCCTTGGGCCCCCGTGAAAACAGTGTATGGTTTGGATATGTGGTGTCCTGCAAAAACTCACGTATGAGACAATGCAGAAACACTCACAGGTGAAATGACTAGATTATGAGAAGTGTAACCTAATCAATGGCTTAATCATCTGATATGGATTAATGAGGTGGGAGTTGGAAGCAGATGGGGTGTGGCTGGTGTCATGAGGTATGTCATGAGGGGCATGCCTTTGGGGCATATATTCTGCCTTGGGAGAGCAGAGCTCTGTGCTTCCTGACTGCCATTCCCTCAGCTGATTTTCTCCCCCACACCCTTCCTCCATGATATTTTGCTTCGCTTTGGGCCAAGATCTTTGGAGTTGGCAGTCTATGGACTGAGATCTCTGACACCATGAGTCATATATAAATTTTTCCTGCTCTGTTCTTGTCAGATCTTTTGGTCAGAGCAATGAACAAGTTGACCAAAACAAAGAGCTTCCAGGATCCTACTTCCCAGAAATATTGGTGGGCCAGACTGACTTTGGACTCCCTGGAGTCCTCTTGTTGACCATCTTTTTGTTTGGCTGACCTCAGAGTTTCCCCTTTCTCAATGCAAGCGATGATATCTGGGTTTATACCTGGTAGGAATGGTGAGATAATAAAGGTGAGGATCTGGTGCTCTTCTTAATGATGGTGTTAAAAATCCCCAAAATACCATGATGCTATGAGTACCCCCCAATTATGGAGGAAGGAAACCAAAATATGGAACCAGTCCTGATATTGGAACTGTCAATCAAACCTATTAAATGTAAACCCAATTAAGAGGAAAAATATATCCACTAGGAATTTTATACATCTATATTTATACATACCTTTCCCAGAACTATTTTGGATTTTATTGAAATAGAGACTCCTTGGATATATTTCATTGATTATAGTGTTTCATTGAAATTGGAATTGAAAGACAAGGATTTACTCCAAGCATTTCAAGGACACAGCTCTAACATAAAGTGAGGGCTCACTGAAGTTGCTCGACCACCATTTGCAATTGCAGTACTGGGGTCCCAACTGGAAATGAAGCTAAGAATAATACTTGCTGTGGCCACAATAAGGAGGAGCCACACTTGGCTGTGAGCCACTGCATTGTATAGGGTCAGTGCTGGTCAAGAGAAATGGGGACGAAATCTCAAATTACACAGAGCATCTGCCTACCGAATGTGAATCCACAAAATTGCCAGCTCTTTCGGCTCACAGAGCTTTTGCTTGGATAACAGGATTTGAGGGGCCATGAAGAGGCAAAAACTTTAGTTTCAGTTTTTGCCTTTTCCTTTTTAGCTCATCCTAAAACTCTCTTCAAGTTGCTGGCATGAGGAGCATATTCTTCTGATATCACACTCCCCCAAATCTTATTTTATACCCCTCAAACTCTTCAGTCATCCTGTTTAAAAATATGGGATAATTCCCTAACTTAAGGGTGCTATGGTAGCTCAAATGTGTCTAAGGTTTTTCACTAGTAAATATTAGACATCTTTAGTTCTAGATTATAAAATGAAACATATAACTTAATTGAGCCATTTTACATTTATTAATTTCTGGGGTCCCACTTGGGTTTTACCTTCTCTCATATCTCCTCTGTTACATCCGAAGAAACAGAGGGGATCCAACTCAGCCCTCTGGACCCCCATCTTGCCTCATTTAGCTATAACCACTGTAGGAGATGGAGTTGTCATCTCAAGTTTAGATTCTCAAGAGATAACCTCAACACATCCCTTGGTTAACAAATCAACCGTATTCTAACAATTTTTGAGTGCTGGTCTTATTGCTGGAATGTTGCCTAATCTCAGTAATAATCCTGCTGAGATTGAATCAGAGGGAAGTAATGGAGCAGAGGACTCAGAATGTTAAGGCACAAATCACACAACTTTGGGTAAGTTGCTCAATTCATGGCCTCAGCTGGTCATCTGGAAAATACCAGAGATCTACTCCTTCCCCACACTGTCATGGGAGATAAGCAAGATACAAAGTGCTCATCATGGAGTCTACCGACGGAGGAACTTCACAGTCACCTTGAACCTGAATTTCCAAAGGGAAGTAAAGAAATTGAGAAAGGAGCCACTGGACAATGATCACACAGATTACAAGAAAGTTACAACTCCTTGGCCATTTCAATTCCAAGTATAGAAAAGCCATGTGACTGAACTAAAAAGTGGATTTGTTCTACAATTCATGACATCATAAATGCATGTGTACGTATCTCTCACCATACAACCAAACTCTAGAGAAAAGACTTTTTTATAAGGCAACAATTTTTGTGCCAAGTAAGGGTATCTGCTCATTTGTACAGAGTGAATCCTGTTTTGTTGCAGAGTACACAGGAAGGACTTGCTATTTACACCCTAAAATTGAGAAATTGAGTCCTCCAGGGATGAAACACAGGCTTTGGGTAACAGAGGCTTCTGTCCAACTGAGCAGTAAATCCTAGCTGTTCCCGAAGATCGCAGAGACTGTTTCTTGGTAATAATTTTGATGTCATTATCCTCTCCCGAAAATGCATGAATGATTCTGGCCTTTAAAAACAGATTAAAGAGGATGCATTTATCTTGACATTACCAGCCTTTTAAAGATCATGCAGTAGGGCCTGTTGACCTTTCAGTCTTAATGATGTGTTACAAAACAGTTGGATACCATCAATGGAACGAAGTGAGAAAGAGCATACTCAGGAGCAGCCCCTGTGGAGGGGATGGGGTGGGGAGGGATGTCCAGGATGACAAAGGAAACCTTAGTCCTGTGAGAACAAGGAAGTTATAGAACTGGATTCCACTTCCAGGTCTGCTCCAAATATGTGATCCTTGGGTACAAATCAAGGCATGAGTCAAGAAAAATAAGGAAACATTTTGCTTATAATAAGAAGATTGGTATAATGGTTGATGGCTCCAACTTGTGGACACATTTACTGAACTGCATCCAATAATGTAAACTTCCACTCTTTTAAAATATATGCAGTCTTCAACAGCTCACCGCCATATACTGGGAACGACACTAGATTCTGTCTCTAACCATATAAAGGATTCATATAAAGTTTCTCTGCACTCTAGGACACGCAGGCACATGCACGCGTGCGTGCACACACACACACACACACACACACACACAAGGGTTTCTAATATCTTAAGGATTGAAGAAAAAAATAGTAGCAACATTCTTCAGTCAGTTCCTTGTCAAATCCCATGTGTAATAAACACTAGTATCCCCCCTCCCACCCCATCATTCCCCCAATGTTCCTGTTTGTACTATCTTGTTCAACTCACAAATTAAAGGATGGCACAAACTGATAAAGCTGGTGAACATTGAGAATGCTTGGCTTCCTTGCCATCTTTGAGATGCAGTCACCATGCCCCCATTTTCAGCACAACACAGAGTTTTAACAGAAGGACAGGGATTTGAAATTGGAGGTACCCTGTGAAATAGAGCAGCTGCCACACAAATGGCAAAACATCTCCGATCACATGCACACAAATAAAAATGGATCAAGTTAAAAATCACTGACCGTTCTGCCTTCTAAAACCAAGAGGGAGGACACTGCAAGGCATCCTTCTGAAATGCATAATTCTATGCTTATGCACGACCACCATAGCCCGGTGAATGTTTTAAAACCCTGACATGGTTAAAAAATATCTCTGGGTATGTGGTTTTTGTATTAAACCTAATATAGTGAGACGAACCACAATACCTAACAGGAGTGGGTGAACTCGTATTTCCATGGCAACCGAAGACTATCAATATCACTTTATTATTATTATTTTCATTTCACAAGGCACCTTCCTTGAAGAGCAATTCCTTTTATGCCTGGGTCTACTTGATAGCTCCCTGAATAATTCTAATCTGTGAGGCTTTGTACCGCATGTTCATGCTGGAAACACAATGACTTATTATAATTATCTCCTGAAACTCAACTCTTCAATAAAACGTGAAGTCAAAGCAGAAAGCAGTCTCTTTCCTCTGCTCGGGTTTCTGACTTCATGGTACCTTCCTCCTGGCAGAGTACTAGTAAGGAAATGAGGTAGGCTGCTAGGAAAAGGATTTTCCTCACCAGTGTCCCCCGGAGAGGAAAAGGTGGGTTTGGGTTAAGTCAGATCCCATGAAAATAAAGTGAAACTTTTTTTCCTTCTGGATGACAAGGGAGTGGCTGGTTTGAAAGGAATATTTATGGAGGAACTGCTAGAAATCAAGGACTTTGGATGAAGAGATCAACCATCTGGGTTATCTCAGATTTCCAAGGGGGAAATGGGCAAACATGAGCTGTTCACAAGCTCCAATGAAAGCTATAGTAGAGTCAGTGCCAGGGTCAATGTTATCCAAACAGAGTCACTTTTCAGAATGAAAGAGACAGCCCTCATCATTAACAAGGACAAGGGGCGTAAATTCTATCCCAGTTAGGATCAAACACAGGAGAGCAAACACAGAAAAAGGCTCCTGGGGGAAGGTGGGCCCGGCCATCAGGGGTTGCAGAGGAATTTGGAGGCTGGGTGACAAAGAAAAACAGATGTTCTTTTTTTTTTTTTAATTGGTTGTTCAAAACATTACATAGTTCTTGATATATCATATTTCACACTTTGATTCAAGTGGGTTATGAACTCCCATTTTTACCCCGTCTACAGATTGCAGAATCACACCAGTTACACTTCCACTGATTTACATATTGACATACTCAAAGTAGAGAATCAGGCAAACATTCCATGCATAAAGAAACAGCATGCACAAAGGTGAGAAGTAGTGAAATTGCATAGCATAGCTCATGTGGAAACACCCTGCCCAAGAAACAAAAACACAACAACAGAAAATTCCATTATAGTCCTATCCCTCCAAGAAAACAAAAAAGCCTGATGATACGGATTCAAATCCCATTCATGAGCCCAATCAATCTGGAGAGCTTTTCAGAAGCAGCTAATACAACCAAAGATGCATATACCCTATAACACAGAAATGCAATTCCTGATGTAAACCCACATGTGTACCTGAAGAGATGTACAGAATCATGTTCATTTCATATTATTTATTATAGTGAAAAATTAAAGATAGCTTGTATGTTCATTAGAAGCAGAATGGAAAAATAAATTGTGACACATTAATTCAATGGGCTACTATCCAGCAGTTAAGTGAACTAAAACCCTTTGTATTTATCAAAATAAATAAAAATCACAAATATACTGAAAGGAAAAAGAAAGCAATCTACAAAAGGGCTATAGAATACACAGCAATAAAAATGAAAACATGAAAGTAACTCAATTAATATATACAAATTTTGAAAAAATTATAAGGTAAAAAGCTTGCATATATATATATATATATATATATATATATATATATATATATATCATATATATATATGATGGAATTCAGTCCTAAAAAAGAAGACATCCTGCCATTTGTCACAGCATGGATGAACCTGGTGGACATTATATTACATAAAGTAAGTCAGACACAGAAAGGCAAATACCGTGTGATCCCAGGTATCACACATATTTTAGATTCACATGGAATCTAAAATAGCCAAACTCAAAAGCATGGTTGTTGCCTGGGGTTTTGGGATGAAGGAATGGGATGGTATTAGTGAAAGGGTACAAATTTTCAGTTCTACAAGATGAATGAGTCCTAGAGATCTACTGCACAGCTTGGTGTTTACAGCGAGCAATACTGTTTCATATAAATTAAATATTTGTTAAGAGGGTCGATCTTATATTAAGTGCTCTTAACACACACAAAATAACAATAACAATAGTAAACAAAGAAAGCAGGAAGAATCTTTTAGAGGAGGTGATGGATAGGTTTAGGACAGAGATTGTGGTGATAATTTAATGGGTGCATCCCTCATTTAAATGAAGTAATTTTTAAGGCTTGCATGGGAATGTTAAATGCGATTTTTTTTGATAGTGGTTTGTTCTAGGGTAGAAAGAACAGAAAGAGCTTTAAAAAGCTGCCTTTAACCTTAGGAAACAAAGTTTACAGAGTCCAAGTAATGTGCATTGCAACAAGGTTGAAGTGGATGGTTTAGGACCCGTGTCTCTCAACTGGCAATCCACTACCAATCAATCAGAGGTATCATGGTGCCTTGTATCAGAGGAATCATGGAACTGGAAGGGTCCTTGGGAATCCTATCATTTATTGGGGGAAGTTAATCATTTCTGTTCTGTGGAAGACCAACCTTGCAAGTGACTGAGTTACATTCTCCGGCTGGGTGCTGAAGCGCTCAGTCGCAGAAATGTGGCAGAGCTTTCCCCACCCTTCTTGGGTTTGAGGGATGGTGTCTCATGCATGGGTGTGTGTTGCTACAGCCCCATGGGTGGAGCTATGCTCACCTGTTCCTTTGTAATATAACCCCTTGCCCTGTTTGGGATAGAATGTTCCATGGAAACACCTTGTGTGTGTTCCCTTCTCTTACTGTGCCCTTGGGTGTGGCCTACCCAAATGTCAGTCAACCTGCTGACAGTAGATATCATGAAGGTAAGACCCAGCCCCCTGAAACCTGACCCCTTGCCTCATTTGAATAGTTTCTCTTCAATAAAAGGGGTCAGCATGTGCGCTCTCTCTCTCTCTCTCTCTCTCTCTCTCTCTCTCTCTCTCTCTTCCTGTGGACCCTTAAGGTCAGAGGAGCCGTCACAGTGACCCCAAAGAAAAAGGTATTTGTGTCTCTTGTGTGGTTATTTTGCACTATCCAGTTAGCCCAGTTTACCTGGAGTGACCCCTGAGTGTTTTAGTCGCAAATGAAACCCGACACTGAACAAAAACAGGTGGTAGGTAGGTTTGGCCCATGGGCCCTCCAGCTATATTTGACAACCCCTGGTCTAATGGTTCTCAACCTTGCCACCCATCAGACCATCATCTGGAGGGCTTGTTAAACCAGATGGCTGGGCCCCTCCTTAAGAGTTTTAGACACAGAAAGTCTAGGGTCAGTCTTGAGAATGTGCATTTCCAGCAAGTTTCCAGCTTCTTCTGTTGATACTGGGAAAGGAACACACTCAGGAAACCACTAATGTAGTCCAATTTTCTTATTTTACCCATGAAGAAAATGAGGTCAGAGATATTGATTCAAGTTTTTTTTTTTTTTTTTAATGTGAGTTCACAAAACAAGCAAGAGAATGAGAACTTCACTCAAAATCTTATTTATTCTAAATTACACATGGAAGTTTCAGTTCTATCTTGGATACTATGTTAGAAATTAAATATAAAAAGATGAATGTGACTTGCCTTCCAGAGACTTGAAGTCTAGTGGGAGAAATAGATGATATGGGGTACAAGCCCACTGAGAGCACAGGAAACAATGGGATCCCAGAGAAGAACCCAGTTCCATGAAGGTACTGACAGCAGAAGTATCTTGAAGGGTAAATAGTCTCCAGCCAGTTAAAATGAGCAGGTGGGAGGAGGCGAATCCAGGCAGGCAGACAGCTTGTGGAAGGCTCAGGAAAGCAACAGAGCATCATGCCAAACAACAGGAATCCTGGATCTGCCACCTACTAGCTATGTGCCCAGGTGAATGATTTATCCTCAAAACCTCAGTGTCCTCTTCCCAAAATGGGGCACTCAAAGAACCTACTGCACAGTGTTGAAGTAGGAGTAAGATAAAATAGTGACTGTGTCGTGTTTTGGCATAGTGCCTGAAACACAAATAACCCGCAATAAATACAGACAATTCTGATGAGCATAATTATCATAGCACAGTGGTACTTAGGAGTATGGTGTATTCACAATGATCAAGGAACTGGAGGATGAGGTACAGGCAGAGCTATTGAGGCAGATGAGGTCAGACCATGAAGGTTGCTGTCTTGTGTCTTTTTACCTGAAGATGATGAGCATTTAGGAATTCAGGCAGAAGAGTGACATGTAAGTTCTGCATTATAACTAGAGGAAGGGAGTAAGGGTTAAAATGGCTGATGTGGTAATCCAGGAGGCAGGGGTAAGTATCAAAGAAAAGATGATCCAACAGGTGAATTTTGGAAATATCATATTTCACAGCAAAATCATCACCAGCACATGATCATGTATTCATAAGTGTTCTGTGCATCCTAATCTTGAACTAAAGATAACTTAGGAATAAATTATTTTTAAACAACACTAGCACCTTAAAAAAAAAAACAAGCATCACATAATGGTTGCATCTCAATTTTTTTTTTTTTGCAAAAAAAGAATGGCATAAAATCTGTGACAATTATGTGACAAAATAAAGTAAATGAGATTTCTAAAATGGGAATGTCCAGAACTCAAAAGAAAGACCTTGCCTATGCAAATTGGGGATCTCTCCATCGGCAGTTGAATGGATGGAAATGAAAGAAATCACCCAGTGTTGGTATTTATAGAGAAGAGGGTTCACATCAATGATTGGAGTCAGCACTGGGGAATAGAGGGGAAAACTCTTAAGATATCCCAGTAGCTGAGAGAGGATGACTTCAAAGAGAGATAGTCAGCAATACAGAAGACCCTGGGGATCAAGGAATATAGGGATTAGTGGAAGACAACTGAATTTTAAAACCAGGAGAAACAATTTCCTACTCTGCTAGGCCCAGGCATCAAATATACTTCATAATGGAATATAGATCTGCATATAATGGGAACAGATAGTAATTAGGACAAGAGCATTTTTCCCCAAAAAATGAGCAAATGAAAAACTATCCTCCTGAAAACAACAAAAAGCATAGAGATTTCAATGCTTTCCTCTGACCTTCCACCCAAGGACCTGGGTAGCATCCCAGGCCCTCTGTGTTCTGCCCCAGATGTCAGGGCAGCCTCACCTCCCAGACATCCTTCCATGGAGACTGCCTCAGCCAGGTGGACAGCCTGTGTTCTTCCTGTGCACACCATGACTTCCTGCCTTGGTAATTCTATACCCTCAGCCTGGAACACTCCAAACTTTTCTTAAATGGATGAAGAAAATAGCAAGAGCAAAACTTCTACTCATACTTCACAGCTCAATCCATGGCAGACACTCTTCTCCTGCCCACCCACTGCATCCTCACCCCAGGAGTCCTCATGGCATTTCTTGCAACCTACACTTCATCTCTTTATTTAGCTCCTCAATCCCACAAGATGAAGGACCACACCGGTCTCAGTTCATCTGTATTATATCCAATAGCATCCAAGTGCCTGGTCTGTACAAAGCACTCCAGAAGCAGTTCTTGAGAGCGTGGAGGAGACAAGACATCATGATCAAATAGTGTTTTAAAATAATTTAGTACACATACAAGAAAACTCATAATGGAGTCATGCCTATATACTGGAAGTTGGGGGAGACAGATTGGGGAGAACAGGCAGGAGTGGGGGAAGCTTTTCAAAGGGAGAGAAATAACCAGGGACCTACTATGCGCACTTGTCACTAGTAATTTTATTGTCAAATGAATTATGAAGCAGTGTTATTCCTCCTGTTTCATGAACAAGAACACAGAAGCATGGGGAACCTATTAACATGTTGCCCAAATCATAGAGCCCACAAATCAGTGCTGAGATGAACCTGAACCCTACAATAACATGGCATGTTGATACTAAGTTGCTTTCATGAACATGAATTAGAATGCACAAGACTAGGCCAAATTAAGCATTAAAACATATGTGGACTGAGAGACTCAGTATCTATTAATTGATCTAGTAAAGGACAAGTACACTCCTAATGCAAGAACAGGTACACCTGTACAGTAATTAAAAGAATGGGTCAAAATTAATTATTTTGTGGACAGAATTGTGCAGTGAAATCAACTTTGACAAGGTTTAACAAACTAGATGTTGATCATTGCCTCTGTCACTTACAGTGGAATTACCTGGTTCAAGTCACCCACCCACTTTGAGCCTTAAGGAGGTCCTCGCTTACAAAGGAGTGAAAAGAGATCTGTCCTGTCTACTTGCTTCAAGGAGCTATGATGAGAATTGAGACAATACATCCTGCACGCATTTTGCAAAACTGTATTTAATTGTAAGCCCACTGACTTCTTCTCTGCCATATACTCTGGAATATGTCTCTCACAAAATTCTTGCTTATCTTTTTATTTTTGCTTAAATCATAATAATGTGATTGCAATTAAGCACACGGTGTTCTTCTGAGCCCTGTTTAGAATTAATTTAAAATTGATGATCTCTTCCAAGAAACACCTCAAATTGTGTAGTAGAAATTGGGGTGGAGAAGTCAGAAGGCTTATTACACCGTAAACCAACTATGTGATCACAAGGAGCTAACAATTATTCTCCTGGTCTCACTTTTATTACAGTAGAATGTGAGAGTAGAAAAAAATGATTTTTTAAAAATCTCTTCCAAATCATGATTTCATGAAATTTGAAATTTCATTTGAAATTCTTGTGAGGAAGAAAATGTGGTTTAATTATCCCTCTTCTATCAAAATTAGGAATCTGGGTATGGATTTATTTTCTTGTTCAAGAGATGATTTTGGGAAAGGAAATACATGTTAGACCACTATCTCTAGGAGTATATTATTACAGCACTGAAATCCAGGATGAGTAATTTTTTTCATTTAAGCATTAGACTGACTCCACAGTCTCATTAAAAAAACAACAAAACAAAATAAACAAAAAATCCTTCCTTTTTACATAGCATCTTTTGATATCTGGCAACTGGTAGGAAATTTCATAGGAGAAGTGATCATCTTAAATAGTAGGCATTTGCTTTAATTTGGGGAATGAAATGAATTTTTCTTAAGTAATCTGAAACCAGCATGAATCTCCACCTAAGCCCAGACAGATGGATGAACCAATAGGTTCCCTGCGATTGTCTGTGCTACTCATATATTAATAGGGTAGGAAACAAATGTGTTTTAAATTACCTGTAGTTCTGGATAGACCTAGAAATTAAATCTCTCCACATTTAAAAAACGTTAATACCACTGTAAACTGCATTAATAGAAGTCTAGTTTCCTTGTCATGGGAAATAATTGACTCATGCACTCTATATTTAAATTAGAGTATTCATTTCTGGCAATCACATGCTAAGTGTGAAAGTAACACATTAGACTTTGTCCAAAGAAGAATGGCTGGCATGGTGAGAGGGTCTGAAAGCAGTGTTCTTTCTGAGAAAGCCAGAAGATTTTAATTCAGATAAAAGAGATGTATGGTGGTCATCAATTACTGACCACAATATACTCCACGTTATGCAGGAGGACAGAGTAGACAAATCCAAGGGAGAGAAATTTGGTAAATAGTACAGGAAAGACTCCAAATGATCAAGCACTCCTACGTTGGAATGGGTCCTTCCAGAAGGCAGTATGGAGTGGACTCAGAATGCATGTGTGGAGGGGGTGGATGGCCATCTGTCAGAGATGATATGGTTGGGAAATAACTAAGGTTCTTTATAGCATTAGAATTCCCTGTCATTTTTTTTTTTTTTTTTGGTACTAGGAATTGAACTCAGTGGCACTCGACCACTGAGCCACATCCCCAGCCCTATTTTGTATTTTATTTAGAGACAGAGTGTCACTGTGTTGCTTAGTGCCTCAATGTTGCTGAGGCTGGCTTTGAACTCGTGATCCTCCTGCCTCAGCCTCCCAAATCACTGGGATTACAGGCATGAGCCCACACCCCTCAGTAAAAAAGGTTTTTAGAATAATTCTCAAGTGGTCCTCAAAATCAGTATCTTAGAAAACCTACCACCTCCACTGGAGGGAAAATGTGGCTCTCATTCCTCATCTCTGAGCACAGAGTTGTAATACCAAATCAATATCATGCTCAGTTGACGAGTGTTTGTGTTTTGCTCTTCGGACATCTTTTCTACTACAGGCACTTGGACCTTTGTATCCTCTTCCATGATAGCCATTTGCTTCTTGCACACTGAAAACCTTTTTTTTTTTTTTTTTTTTTTTTTTGCATTCCATACATGTTGCATGTAGTTCACCAAATAGGGAATGGATGAAGAAACTTTCATTTCAGACCACCATGAATGTCAGGGACAATAGTACCCTTCTGCCTTAAGCAATTAGATAACTAGGATAGATAACATGCAAAATACTGCTCAGATCCTGGACATTGGGCTGAGCAGGAAGATGAATCCCAAAAGAAAAAAAAAAAAAAATGAGCCCAATGTGTAGCCCCAGGGCACCACAGGAAACATCTTTCCAGGTCAAAACAAAAAGGAGGAAGCCAAGCCAAATCTAGTGGTCTCGGAGTTACCAAGACAATAGCTTAGAGTTTGGAAAAGTCAAGGCAGCTAGAAATTGTGGTGTAAATTACTGGAGAGGAGGGAACTACACCAAGATAGTTCCAGAAGCTTGCAGATGAGTCTTTGAGTTGTTGGCTGGGCACAAATCTTAGCATGCATGAGGGCCAATAACTGGAAGCCAGGAAAAGAGGAAAGAAAGGAAAGAGGGAGGAAAGGAGGGAGGGAGGAAGGGGGAAAAGAAAATAAAAGACTAGAAAGTCTTAATCACACCAATTTCCAAAGCTTACATAGGCCTGGGGGTAGTTCCCCCCCACCACCCAATTTGCAAGGTGGAAATACACTGGTATACAATACACAAGAGCATATTGTAGAATGCAGGTAGAATCCAAGGAAGATATTAGTCTTGACATTGGAGCTAAATTAGCTTTAGAATTAAAGCTTCTCTTGATCTGCCTTAATGAAGCAAGACTCCAAAGTATGCAAAGGATTCTGAGGAACTTGATTGCACACTGCAGCAAAATTCAACACTAGAAAGCAGACAGAACAAAATCTAGCAACCAACCACAAAAGTAAGATCTATAACATCTGCCATCAATTCCAAATGGCAATGCACACCAAAAAGCAGAAAAAGACAACCCAGATCCAAGAGAAATATCACTTGACAGAAACAAATGAAGAAATAATGAACACAAAGGAATTGACAGAAGCATTAAAATAGCTATCACAATTATTTCCCATATGTTCAAAGAAGTAGAAGAAAACTTGGGCATGATGAGAAGTGGAAGCATTTTACCCCCAGCTTTACTGAAGTATGACTGACAAATTAAAAAATGCATATATTTAAGGTGTATAACACAACAACTGGATCCATATATAGTAGAATGTTGTGATATAATTATCACAATCAAGCTAATTATGTAGGCGATAAGAACATCTAAGATCCACTCTTTTAGTAAATTTCACATATGCAATATTATTACCTATAATCATCCTGCTGTATGTTAGGTGCCCAGAACGTATGCATTTTATATCTGGAAGTTGGTAACCTTTGACCAGCATCTATCTCTTCTGTGGCTCCTGCCCTTAGCCTCTGGCTACCACCATTCTACCCTCTGTTTCTATGACTTTGACATTTTAGGTTTCACAGGTAAATCAGGCAAAATTTGTTTTTCTGTGTCTGACTTATTTCACTTAGCATAATGTACTTCAGTTTCATTCACATTTTTGCAACTGACAGGATTTTTTCCTTTTTCTTTCTGAGTCATATCCCACTGTGTATACATATACTTACACATACACACTATTGCTTCATGATTTGGTCTTGGTATGTTGTATACTTCTGGGAATTTATTCAGAAAAATAGAAGTTTTAAAAAATACACAAAGGGGCACTGGGGTTGTAGCTCAGTGATAAAGCACTTGCCTAGTATGTGTCGGGCACTGGGTTCATTTCCCAGCACCACATAAAACTAAGTAAACAAAATATTGTGTTCATTTACAACAAAAAATAAAATACACTAATGGATCTTCTAGATATAAAAACAAAATATCTGAAATGAGAAATTATAAAAGATTAATGAACTTGAAGAGACATAGTAAAAGTCATCAAACCTTAAGCACAGAGAATATAATTAATAACTTTATGCTAATAAATTTGATAACTTATTTGAGAAGGACAAATTTCATGGAAATACATTCTATCAAAGCTTTCTCTGGGGGAAAATAGATAATCTGAAGTCATATACTTATTCAGGAAATTGAATTAGTAGTTAAAAATCTTCCTATAGAAATTGTCCAGACCTGGATAGATTCACTGATTAGTTCTATCAAATATTTAGTCTTCCAGAAAAGAGAAGATAATGCAGCATTTCTCACCTCCTTCCATGAGACTAAATCCAGAGTAACCTTGACTCAAAAACCAGACATATACATTACACCGAATGAAAACTGGAGACCAAAATAACTCTTGAACATAAATGCAAAATTTCTTAAGAAAATATTAACAGATGGAATTGCCCCTATATTAAAGGATAATAGGTCACAGCCAAGTGCAATTTACCCCAGATATACAAGGTTGGTTCAACATCCAAAAATCAATCAGTGTAATTTACCATGTCATAGACTCAAAATAAATGGACACACAATCATCTTGATAGAAGCAGCAATTCCTCTCTTAGATAGTTAATCAAGAGAAATGAAATCATGCTAATAATGGTCTTCGTACATAAATGTTCAAAGCAGCTTTATTTCACACAGACAAAATCTGGAAACAACTCAGATGATCATCAATAAGTGATTGTGGTATATGTACAGAACAATTCAGTGATATAAAGGTATGTACTACTGACACAGTTAGCAATATAACATGGGTGGATCTTAAAGTATTGTGCTGCTAAGGGAAAGAAATACCACAAAAAAAAAAAAAATATATATATATATATATATATATATATATATATATATATATATATCCCTGCCCCTATTGATAAAAAGTGAACTAGTGGCCACCAGGGGCCTAGGACTACAGAGAGTCGATCTAGTATATGTGGACACAAGAAAGGCTTTAGATAATGAAAATGGTACATAATATGATTATAGTGTTAATTACAGGACTGAATACCTTTGCAAAGTTCTCCTGGAATTATAAATCTGAAATTAGAGAATTTTACTGTAACTAAACTATATTTCAATAAGATAAATTAAAAAAAAAACCAGACTGAGATTTTTATGTCTTAAATTTAGTATCAGTTCTATGAAAACTCTCAACATTTCCCTCTTCCGAAATTCTTCTTTTTAAATAAAAGCTGTATTTTAATAAAATTGTCACATAAAAGTAATGCATGCTAATTATTTGACAAGACACAAATGTACAAAGAAGAAAAATAACCCTATCATCCAGAGATTAGCACTTTTTCTACTTTACAGTTTTCTTTCCAGGGTTTTTCTTCTACAGTTATGAGAAAATATAAAACAGAATTGAATCATATTGTATATTTGATTTAATATCTTGTTTTTATTACTAAAACCATAACGTTAAAACTTAGTAAATGCTGTTTATTTTTTCTGGTCCAAATACTCAAGCTATCTAGCTTATATGTATTTGCAACTATCTAGCTTATAACTCTTTTCTCTCTCCCCATCTTAAAAATAAATTCCAGTTAGGAAATGTTTCATGAAGAAAAAAATACGACATTCATAAAATGAAAGTCTAAAACTTTTGTTCTTATTCAGATTTTAAAAATGAGTCTTAGGGACTTGGGTCCCATCTACAAACTGATAGCTCCTCCCAGTACCCCCAATGTAAAACAACCTATATTTGGGGGGAGGTTATTTCTTTTCTTGAAGCATCAGCAAGGCAGTATACTGATAGCCACACTGTGGTGGGGGCTTGTTTTGTTCAAAGTTCATCCTATCTGCAAGAGGTTTCACCTAGGAGTTAATCAGTTAGCTTTCTTGCTTTTTAGTATATGTTTGGGGAACAGGTGTAATAATCCCTCCATGATGTGAGTGCATTTAGGAAGCAGAATCATTCCACTGGAAAGTGAGAGGAAAAGGGCAGTGCTCTGTGGATAGAAATCAGATAGGAAAGCAGCTGAGAAGGAAGACCTACATCTGTTTATCAAGTATGTAAATGCATGAAGCACAGCCTGCTAGCTAGGCATAGTGCAGGCATTACAGGGGTTGAAAAGAGATAAACAACTTTCCCATTAGGATTTGACAATCTGTACACACAAATTCCTATAACAGGATGGCTATCAAAAAGAGTACAAAGTTTATAAATTCAGAACAGAAAGTGATCTTTTTTTTTTTTTTTCAGCAGAAAATCAAGGAATCATGAAAGGTTTAAAGCTGGGTTGTATGAGATGGGTCAGATTCCCCAGGCAGAGATAGGAGCTGTTGGGGTGGAGAAGAGGAGGGAAAGAATTTGAATGGGCTGAGAGGCACAGCAAAGCTGCTGAGCCAAGAATGCTGAGGACACACTCAGGGAATAGTTAATTAGTCCAGGTTGACAGCAGTAGCTGTCAAGTAGCTACTTGTCGAGTAGCTGGGGAATTGTGACAGATGAGTTTGGAAGTTGTAGGCAAACTACAAATGAATTTGGATAAGGGAGGGGGAGGAATACAGACATTCCCTGGTAAGAAATGGGAGGTCACTGATGGTTTTTGATCAAGGATATAACAAGATACTCTTGTACATTGATTGATCTAGTTGCAATGGATAAAAATGATTGGAGCATGAGGAAAATAAAAACCAGCTAGGAATGTATCCCAGTATTCTGAAAGTGTGAAATCAGGATGGTAGCACAAGGAATATGGTGAAATGACAGACGTAAGAATGATTTTGTAGTTAGAAATGACAGGTTTGAGCAATGTTGGTTAAAAGTGGCAATGGTTAGAATCAAGTTTTAGAAGGTCAATGCAGAGGAGATAGATTTCCATCCCCACCTCTCATGTTTGCTAATGACCACGTCTCACTGAACCCAGGTGAGAACACGGGATGCTCAGGGATGTACCACAGCAGCTTAATTAAGAGTGTGAATTTGCTGGGTACAGTGGCACATGCCTATAATCCCAACTGCTCAGGAGGCTGGGGCAGGAGAATGGCAAGTTTGAGGCCAGCCTGGGCAATTAGTCTCAAAATAAAAAGGGCTGAAGATGTAGCCCAGTGGTAGAGTTCCCCTGGGTTCAATCCCTAGGACTGCAATAACAACAATAGCTACAAAAATTTCTGGATTCTAGGGCTAGACTTGGGTTTTATTCCCAACTCTGTCACTTATTAGCTATGTGACCTTGAGTAAATTACTGAGCCTGTACGTGCCTCCATTTGAAAAGGGAGGCCAGTAATCATAACTACCTCATGGGATGGTTGTGAGGCATAAATGAGTTAACATTCATAAATTCCTTGGACTCATACCTGTTGAAAATGTTTTTTAAGTGGCTGAATGTGGTTAAAACTAACAAATTATTACCATGTTCCTGAAGTCCTATATGAATGTGACTTGTTACAGTGGGTGAAACTTCTCCTATCTCTGCCCATCTCCTAAAATGTTTGCTTTTCTTCATTCTCAATCTTATGTTTTTGAACTACTATTTTCTCTTTAGGCAGTACCACGCACTCTGACTCTGAATTTCACTGGTATGTGGTAGGAGGCAAACCGGTATGTTTCCTCTGACCTGTACTGCCAACAGGATACCTCCTATGAAATTCTTGAT
The DNA here is from genome assembly GCF_964194105.1 of Spermophilus citellus. Taxonomy (NCBI): domain Eukaryota; kingdom Metazoa; phylum Chordata; class Mammalia; order Rodentia; family Sciuridae; genus Spermophilus; species Spermophilus citellus. The sequence continues at coordinate 47,551,462 of NC_138199.1, read as the reverse complement.
GGAGAATTGCACAAGAATGTCAAAATTAACACGGCTTAAATATTTAAGATGCACCCAAACCTGCATTTTCCACAGTTTACCAACTCAGACAATGATATCAACGTTCACAGAGCTGTTGAAACCCCAAACTTAAAATACACCCTTCATTACTCTTCCCCATTTATTTTAGTCAGCTTTTTCACTGCTGTGACTGGAAGACCCCATCCTAACAACTGTAGAAGAGGACGACTTTTTTTAAGGGCTCATAGTTTTGTAAGTCTCAATCCACAGGCAGTAGGCTCCATTCCTCAGGGATAGAGGTGGGGCTGAACGTCATGGAGGAAGAGTGAGGCAAAGGGAAGCAGCTCACACAATGATCATGAAGCAAAGAGACAGGTCTCCATTTGACAGATACAAATATATACCCCAAAGCCACACCCCAAATGGCCCACCTCCTCCAGCCACACCCCACCTGCCTTCAGTCACCATCCAATTAATCCTATCAGACGATTAATCCACTGATTGGGTGAAGTCTCTTGCAACCCAATGATTTCTTCTCTGAACCTTCTTGCATTGTCTCACACGTGAGCTTTAGGTGGACACCTCACATTCAAATCATAACACCGTTGAAGACATGAACATATCCTGTGGACACTACCTCCAAAACAAATCCAGAATCACTCAACTTAGCTCCATCTTCATTCCTTCCTCTTCAGGTCTAGCCACTATTATTTCTCACCTGCTTGTTATAGTCTTCTAGCTGGTTCCTATGGCATGCTTCATTTTTAATCCTTTTATTCGGGATAGAAGTCCATAATAAAGTAAGCTTAATTACAGAGGAAACCACACGAGTTCCCAATGACAAACAATGGGGTCTTATGCTTAAAACAGGAAAAAAAATGGCCAAGGAAAATTACACATTTGAGGAAAGTCAATAGCACAAAAGAAACAAAATTATCAAAGAGGAACAACACAGAAAGACAAAAGAAAATTTTTTAAAAAATACAATTAGTATCCTTCTAGTGGTTTAGGAAAATAATTTGTCTCTAAAATATGGAAATTGCTCATAAAAAGGATGAACATAAAACCAGGGCGGATTTTACAAACTAAAATATGATATACCAAATTAAAAAAAGTTAATACTAGCCCTGTACAAAACAATAAACATTGCCAAAAGTCAATGATGTACAGTGGAAGTAATCGAAAGAAATGGAAATTATCTGAGCAAGAAAACGATGTGGAATTTGTGGATGGTATAAAAGGAAAGGCTTAGAAGAGAGATCCATATGTTCCAAATCCTATCCAGAATGGGAACAGAGGGGATAAAATAACAAAGGAAATAACAGAAGAAAAATGCCCTAAGATAATAAACGACTTGAGTATTAATTCATTTATCAATAAGATTGAGCTCCAGCTTTTTGCCAGGCATTTTTCTTACCATTTTTAGATCAGTGAACAAAATAAAAGAAAAAAACAAAACTTTTTTTCCCCTGTTGGAACTTGCATTCGAACATGCTAAACACAAATAATAATAACAAAAAGTACAAGTACGTGTACGTGTATTATATCCCAGTGACATTTCTGGTTCTCGAGGAGAGTGAATGTTCTAAAATTTTGTAATGGCTTGAGTTGGCAGGTAACATTTGCCTAAAAAAAGCATCAGATTCCTCGACTAGGACACTTTGAGAGCATCAGTAGTGTAATGCTTAGAAATATCTGAAGGCAAGTAATTTTGTAGAATTCTCTTACCAAACTCTCATTCAAGTGTGAGAGCAAAAGAAAGATCTCTCTTATTGGACACTTAAGGACCCAAAGAATTGATCATCCATCCACCCTGTCTATAAGAAGAAAAGCAAAACTTAGATATGGAGTTGAGAAAATTATAAAGTGGATTCAAGAGGATACTACAAGATAAGAGAAAGAATAGAAATGACCCAGCAAGTAAGGTCAAAAACAAAGAGGCTGTGTGATAGCTGAGCAACAAGCTTAGAAAGCACTCAGTCTGCATTCGAGTAGAAAGTTAGAGAACTTCAAGAGGAATGCCTTCAAGAAAGAAGCTGCCATAATACAATCGGAGTGACTAAAAATCAGGAGTATAAATACATTGTGAAACCAATACACTATTATAAAAGGTATTATAATAATGTAATGCATTACGGATATAGTCTCACACCAATGAGATGAAGGCACATTTTCTCTTGAATACCCACACAGAAAAGGGAATATTTTCCCAGGAAAAATGAATGCAAGAAAGGTGTGGTCTAAATATAAGACACTTTAAGGCATGATTCTGGGCAATTGAGGTAATGTTAAAAAGATCATTATAGGGGAAGAAAAACCCCTCAAATCTCCAGGAGTAAGACAGGCAGCCTCAAAGGAAGCATTATAGGTTTTATTGTGGACATTGACTACACCCTGTGAAGTTCAGATGCTCAGGTGGGGAGGTTGAGCTGTCCAAAAGTTTGGAAAATGAGGTTGTAACTGGGAAGAGGTTGAAACTGGTGCTGGAGATTTTGTAATTGACATAAAGCAGGTGATGAAAAGGGCTCTGAAGACAGAGGAAGAGGCTCTGGAGCATGCTCTTTTAGGAAGTAAGATGAGGAAGGGCAGGTGTAGCAGTCTGCAAGAGAACATTCAGATCTAGAAACTGTCCATCTAGAAATGTGCACTCCTCCAGAAAGGAAAGGAGTGTCTGAAGGGAGAATCACTGGTGATCAGAGACAGAGTTGGAAAAGGAACCCGAGATTTTACACTGGGCAGGGATAGAAGACCCAGTTTTGTTCAGTGAGGAGAGATGATGGCTAGCAGGGTATGGGAGTTCAGAGTCTGAATCCAAAACTCACCACAGTCACCCTGGGACTACTCATTAAGAGGCAAAGAATGGGTTGGTGGGGAGAATAAATTCCCCAACCCAGCCAACTATGCGTCTGCAACCCAGGCTAGGCTGGGGAAAGAAAGATGGCTTACTTCAGCTGCCAAATTCCCAAAGTAAGAGCATTTCATGCTGGATACTCGCTACACACACACACAAAAAAAATTGTTATGTGGTTTGTCTTTTGGAGAATGTTAGATTCCTATTCAGTGAATGGAATTCCATACACTTCCCTCTCATGTTTTTGCAGGTATAAAAAGATGCTTGGTTGGGGGTTATAGTTTGCTGCCTTTGCTTATCTTCCACCTGAAAAAACCTGAGGTTCAAGCACTCTGCTGTGCATCCTCTAAACAATTCCATTATCACACAACTACGCACAATGAGCACCTCTTACCATTAGAACACCAAGCTGCTTTTCAGTAAAGTTGTGTAAGGTAACCAAGGCTTGTCATCTTTTACAAGACTTCAGCGGAGGAGGGAAGGAAAGATTTTCCTCTAGCTGGGAGACCAGGGGATTATGGGACCATACCGTAAACGTTCACCCCCTTTGCCTCATCTAGAGAAAACACATGTTTGTTTCATGGCCGGAAGGCAGCCATGAGCTATGTTTTGGGGTTGTCCAGTTCTTAGATGGGTTTTTAGTGAATGAAAAGTTACTGAGCCTAAGAGCATATATAATAACACACCTAAAATATCTGACCGCTAATAATATCCTCTGTCTAAACACATTCCCTTTTGTAATCGTTACACAAGAATCAAACAAATTCAAATAATAAGTTTTTATTGCTCTTCCCTTAATTTTGAACAAAAAAAATTTAAAAAGGAATTTAAGTGTTAAAGACAAGATTCAGAATCAATTGAATATCCACGTGAGCTAAAAATTATACTTCTCAAACAATAATATTATATCTTGCAGTTCACATTTTGCTTCAGCATCTTAAGTCCAGACAGCAACTTCAAATAGTCTCACTGAATAACATCATTGAAGTAATACAAATTCTGTTTCTTTGTGTTTATAATCATAGTGCTACACTTATTTATTTTGAAGCATCAGTTTAGATTCAAGAATATGAAGGTCTGCAGACACAAACACAGACACTGCCTTACACTGGACTCCACTAAACTGGATTGTTAGAAATATCCTTTTGGAACAAACATATGTAATTGAGTCTCTACGTGTTGGGGGCTCAATGAATAAATGATGGTTCTTCCAATTCACTTCTGTGTAGAACACAGTCCTTACTAAAGGATAAGCAACAAAACATGCTAATTTTAATATTATACACATATTTTATTAAAACTGAACAGTAATTACAGCTATAGTTTAGAGCTCTGACCAACAAGAGAATTCTGGAGGGAGGTGTATTTTGTTAGTGGCATTTTTAGAACTTCCAGCATATGGGAATAATAAAATGTAGATCAAACTTTCTGTGGGTTTTATTATTTTTTAAAAATTTTCTATAGTTAATGCACCCCTGGCTGTTTTCACCTAGCATAGAATGCTCCCACAGGGTCTCCCTTGGTATCTCTGATGTGAAAGGTCCTGAAGTTCCAGAAGTACTTGCCAAGGGGTTGATTAGTTAAAGCTACCTGGGTTGATTGGCCAGGGATTAGTGTACAACACCAGGAACACCGTGGATCTCTGAGGATAGGTGCAAAAGCTTATCCAACAGGAGTACTCCCTGTTGGATGGCTGCAAGCTTACCCCCAAAAGCCTGCCTGTGCTGAAGTATACATGCAGGTTTATTCATGTCTATTTATATAATTGCACTGCAATTATATCTTTGGGTTCAATGTGATGTAGTTAACATGTATTTAAAAGGCTTATAGTGCCTCCCTAGATGACAGATGTTTTAGAAACTCAGAGTAGTGTGAAAAGAGCATCTCTCTTCCTTGTAACCTTAAATAGCCTAACACAAAATTATAGTAATTACAAAAATAGTAATACTTTCATACACCTTCATTGTTTATAAAGCACAATTAGGTCTAGTATATAATTTAATTTTTAGAAAAATATCTGAGACACCGGTTTTATTGCCCTTATTTTACAAATGAGAAGTTCTGAGATGGTAGGTGATTTTCATATATCAGAGTTGGTACACAACGGAGTGGGACTCAAAACATGATATCTTGAGTCTAGTGCCCGTTTCATTCTATAGCTCTAAAGAGTGGTAATAACAGGGACTGTCATCAATGCAGTGATAAATAGAAGTGCTTACTTGCAAGAAGTCCACAACCTGCTGTTTAGAAGTAGCTCGGATTCCATCATGTCTAATCCACTGACGATGTTCTTTTCTATCTTATTACCTGGCAGATGCCTTCACATAACTTTTAAGTCCTGTCTCAAGATAAGTCTTCATCTGTGAAGCCTTCTCTGATACAAAGGGAGAGTTAGTTGCTTTCTGTTTTGTATATCCAAGGGATCTCATCATATCTGCCTCCCAACCCTTGTCAGCCTAGACTGTAACTCCTGATTTGCATGTCTGACTCTAAATCCAACTGTGAGCTCCTAAGATCAGAAACTGTCATTTATTGTTATTTATATTAGCAGCGTCTAGCAAGATGTCTGGCACGTATCAAGCTCAGAGTAAATTTTGAACAGTATCCATCTAATTTCTGGAAAAAACATGATGGAAAGTATTTGTAATTGAGGTTGAGTCAGTGTAACATCATCACCCCCCTATACTGAGAATATGCCCATCAAGTTCTGCCTGCTGTCTCTTAGGATGAGAAGTCAGAAATCTAGACAGAGACACTTACATTATTGACTCCACTTCCAAACACCAATATTGAAAACAAAATTATCTGTGATCAAACTGTTATTCTATTTCTTAATGTTGCTAGTCTCTCCCCCAAACCAACCTTCTATCATATTAGCAAACTCTAAGTAAACATATTGGAGCTGGAATGAATTACTGAAAACTTTGCAGTTCAGTACCCTGATTTTATATGTGAGGAAATCAAGATACTGAGATGCCCAGTGACTTTGTGTAAAGTTTCCTGTTTGATTTGTGGAAAAGAAAACCAGTGAGCACATTCTAGTAATTCTTGCTACTTCCATGATCGAAAGGAGGAAAAAGGTTGATAATAAAAGCAAAGTCCAGAGGAGAGAATACTGGTTTGATAACCCACCCACTCCCCACTCAAGAAAACAGTAGGGTTAAAACAAGAACTCCCATAGTTTTGTTTCCGCTGACCACTTTTAACAGAGAGAGATAGAGAGTTAGTCCCTTGACTGAACGGTTTGCCAGAGGGCTTTTGAAAACATCAAGTATTAACCTGGAGAGAAATTAAAACCAAATTCTATACTCCCAAACAAGAAAAGTCCACATAGGCCTTTGTAGCAAAGAATTGTCATAAAGTGAGACATTAGGATGGGATTTGAAGTATAATCTCATTTGAGAAATTCCAGCTGTCAATGCAAACACACTTGGTTCTAGTCTAGCCCACTGGTCTTCGGTTTTACCACCACGGACAAACACCTAGCTTTATTGGCTTTCCCACCTGCTGTTGGTAGAAGAATTTTTTCCTGTCTTTCTCAACATGTGTCACAGATGAGATAAAACACTCACTGAAAATTATGGACCCCCTGATGGAATGGAATCTTAGAATATTCCCCCCAAACTGGAAAGCCCAGTCTATCCATGAGAAAAGCATTAAAAAAATGTGAGGGGGGCTGGGGATGTGGCTCAAGCAGTAGCATGCTCGCCTGCATGCACGGGGCGCTGGGTTCGATCCTCAGCACCACATAAAAATAAAGATGTTGTGTCTGACGAAAACTAACATATATATATATATATATATATATATATATATATATATATATATATTTCTCTTTTCTATCTCTCTCTCTTAAAAAAATAAGAGGAACATTCTTTCTACAAGATAGCTGACCAGAACACCTGAAGACTAAGTCCTAAATAAGGAAAGGTTGAGAAGCTGTTAGAGCCCAAAGGAGATCAAGGAGACACAATGGCTAAAGGCAATGTGGTATAACCAATTGGATCATGGAGAAAAAAAAGAGCCTTTTTATTAAAGCAATCTGAAGTTTACTTAATGGTAATGCACTCAGGTTGGCTTCTTAGTTGTGACAAATGTTTAGTACATGCTAATGAAAGACATTAACATTAAGGGTAAAGAGTATACAAAAATTCCATTTATTATCTTTGTAACTTTTCTGTAATTCTGAAACTCTTCAAAAGCAAAAATTTTGCTTCAAAAGATGACAACTAGAAAGGCTTTCTAAAATGTAGTAAATTAGATCCAAATGTTAGTTTGTGTCTAGATAGAAGGTGTATGTTGAAGAACTTTGATCAGGTTAATCTAGCATAACATCTTATTTTTTGACTGTTTAGTTTGCTTTTTACTAGAAGATAAGCAGAATAGAACTTCATTCTATCTAAGAAACAGTGACTTCTGAAAATAACATTTAAACATATTTGGGACAGGAAGCACACAGGATCAGAAGTAAACGACTGGTTTCCAGACTTGCTTTCTGCTAGCCTGCATCAGAAACTTAAGTCAATAATTTCACCTGACTTGATTTGCTTTCTTAGCTGAAAAAGGGAAAATAATAGTGCAGATATAGTTAGAGTTGAAAGAGGTAATGTAAGTGAAGGTGTTTTAATAAACAATACATGCATTCATATAATAGGTTAGTGTTCTTCTGTGAGCTTTGGAGACAATGTGACTGTAGAAGACAGAATAATGGTTTTCCCCAGATGTCCACATCCTGATCCTCAAAATCTGTGAATGTGTCACCTTTTATGGCAAAAGAGAGACTGTGTTGATGATTAGGTTGAAGATATTGAGATGCTCATTCTAGATTGTCTAGATGGGCTGAAGGCAATCACAAGGGTTCTTTTAAGTGAAAGGAAGGAGGGTCTGAGTCAGAGAAGGAGATGTGGTAATGGAAGCAGAGGCTGGAGTCCTGGGAGGAGGGACCAAAAGCCAAGTGATGCAGACAGACTCTAGAAATGGAGAGGCAGTCACAAATTCCCTCATAGTGCCAGAGGTACGCAGCCTGGTTGACACCTTTATTTTAAGGCATCCAACCTTCAGAACCAGAAGCTAAGTATGAATAGTATTTAGCCAGCGAATCAGGGGCAATGTTTTACAACACCCATAGGAAACAAATACAATGACTTTATACATAATGTCTTTAACAGGGGTGTGTATAAGGGTGCTGGAGGGGAGATGAGCTTCCTGGCAGTGGGATCCTCTTTCCTTCAAAAGGAGATGAATAGGAGGTTGGCACTGATCACATAGCGATCACGTAGGGAAGCAAGCCCATGTCCTGAGTGACACCTGACGTCAGAGTTGGTGGAGCCTGTTGGTCAGAGATGGACCAGGAGAAAGGGAGAAGCTAGGAGTGAACACTGATCATGAACCAACAACTGGAAAGGCACCCACACAAGCACAGGGGCTGAGTGGGGAGAGGTGACAGAAGCTAGAGTTTCAAGGCAGATTATAGAAGAGCCAGAGAGATGAGCATAGGGGGCAATGCATTGGCAGTGCAAACTGGCCAACCACGTGGGAGAGCCCCACATGACTGCTGCCCACAGGCAGACTCTACCACCTTGTGCCACCTACCTACCCTGCTTCCCTATGTCCCTGCATTGGAGAGGAGCCCTGCTTGCCAGTAAGTTGCCCAAACTAAACTCTGGGAGCTGTGTATAAAATTCCTCCCCCTCTGTCATCCTCTACCCTTATTATAAATCCAGAAACATTGGCTAAGAAGGGTTGGGGGTGGGTGGTTATGGACAGGAGACTAGCTTTGATCTTCTTCTGCAGATCTTCAAGCAAAGTCAAGAAGAGCAATTCCCATCCAGAGAACAGAAGTCCCCACCTCAAGATTTGAAGATGTTATGTCAGAACATGTCTATTTCATCTTCAAATGTTGCCCATGATCAATTTGGAATGAGATTTATAGCAGCCTTTTGTGGCCTTTCACACAGCCAAGGAGCTCAGGGCCTTAGTCTTATAGCAGGAAGGAAATGAATTTGGCCAAGGACCTACAAGAGCTTGGCTTCAGATGAGCAAGCAGTCAGACTGACGCCTTCTACAGCCTTGTGAGTCTCTGAGCAGAGAATTCAGCTAAACCCTGCCCAGACTCCTGAACCAAGGAAACTGTGAGACAATAAATGTGCATCATTTGAAGCTGCTAAGCAAGTGATAATTGCTAAGCAGCAATAGAAAACCAGATACCATTTAACACATGGAGGAATGAGGAGGCTGTGGTGCATGACCCCAGTGAGGCCAACCTGGATTAGCGAGGACTCACCACATTCCAGCTTGCTTTCCTTCCTTGAGTTTTTTTTTTAAACTTCCTAGGAGTTTTGGGATAAAAAGAGCTCTTATATTCATTACTGATGTCAAGCATGAGACTTTTTTTAAACAAAGAAAACTGGCCATTTTGAAAAACACAGTTAATTAGACATCAGTGTTCAACCACAGGTGGTAGGGTATAATTACCTTCATCTTCTTGTAATCTTGAGATTTTAAAAGTATCTAATAAGGAACGGGTGGGAAATAGCATGTTGGGAGAATTTGTGGGCCTGCATGAACCATTTCTAGTGAATTTTAGAGAAAGCGTCAGAGGATGGGGTGGTAAGCCAACACAGCTTCTTGGTTCCAGAACAGATAAGCAGCAGCTAAGACTTCCTCTATTAATCATTCAGATGGCCCAGAAACTCAGTTTCATGAGCTTTTGTTGTTTCTAGATTTCTGTAGAATAGTAATTGCTTGGAACTGTTTACCATCCTCCTGTTCTTCCCAGAATCTCTCTCTAAACACTGAGTGTGGTCCATAAGATCTTCCGGGGGCTGGCTTCTGACCACTTCCAATCTCAAACCAACTTGGCTCTGTCACTTGACACTCAGGCCACAGTGACCTCTGTCCCTTTCTTATATGTATAATACCCATGCTTGCCTCCAAGCCATTACTCAGGCCCATTTTTTTTTTCTTTCTGGAATAATTCTCTAAGCACACTTATTATCAAACTGGTAATGTTTCTCCTAATCTTCAGTCTTAGATTCCTTTGGCTTCCTAAGGGAGGCCCTTCCTAATCTCCAGACTATTTCTATTGGACTTCAAAGGCCCAGCGCTTTCCCTTTGGATTGCAGTTTGTACTGTTTGCTGTGAATAATAATAATAATAATAATAATAATAATAATAATAATAATAAAAATAGCACTTCCAGGGATGAAGAGTAGGTATCTCCTGAATCAGACTGTTGTTTCTTTTTTTTTTAAGGGTCAAAGATTCCTGTCTGTTCGGACCCAAATAAATTTAGCAAACATTGAGCTTCTGTTGCTTGACTATATTCTGGAGAGGGAGGTAGGTAGAAGATGAGGTCCCTGTCACCAAAGTCTGGACCCTCCCTGGAGTCCTCACTGTTCCTATCTTAGTCCACATCACCCTCTTGGGTCGGATCGTCTGCATTCCGCGGTAGTTTCAGTCCCTCCCTTGGCTTCGCAGTGTCTTTAGAATACAATCCAGACTCCCAGCTGAAACAGCACTCCATGATCAGACCCTTGCTGCTGTCCTAGGCCTTAGTTCCCTGAGTTCTCCTGGCTTAGTGTGTCACCTGCTGCCAGGCCTTTGTCCATCTTGCTTCTCTTTCTGAAACACCACTTTGCCTTTTTCTCTCCAGCAGAATCTGACTAGCCCTCAGGGCATTACCTCATATGGATGCCCTCCTTCCCATCTCAGACTTGGTAGCTTGAAACTCTCTCCATGACAATCTTGGAAATACTATAAGATGATACTAGACATTTCTAAGCTTTTTCTCACCATCCTCAGCTCTTGGAGGCCACAGTGGAATCTCCACTGGGACTCAAGATCTAGTATGGCCATTCTGAAGGCAGGTGCTCGGGGAGAGCTTGCTGGACAAATGAGCTGATGAGATCCGGTTCAGTGGCCTGGGTGTGGTGCTTTAGAGGTGAAAGAATCTAAGTGAGGCTCCCTTCTGCTCTGGACTTCATGACACTGGAAAAATACACACCCCAAGGGTTTTATGATCCAATGTTACAAATGGGAAGCAAGCCCGTAATTCTGTTGTTCCTGTCTGAAAAGGAGGATGGAAACTTCCCTTTCTAACATTGGCACACAAAGCAGGTGCTGGGGGGTGATAAGGGGCTGCTTGGTGTTTAGCAACTGATGCCCCCCCCCCCTGGTCTGTAAGCTCCAAGAAGTTAGATGTCATCTTTTTTTTTTTTTGCAATCTCAGTTCTTAGCATAGCATCTCCTTTAAGACCAACACCCAATGTTCCTACTGTTATGGATAAATATAATGCGAAGAGACAATATTTGGCACAAATATTCCTGAAATGTGTTAAATGTGTGTTTATGCTAAATTATAAATGTGTTATATACATGTTATATATATATATGTATGTATATACATATATAATATGTGTGTATATATAAAAAATATGTGTATATATATCCATATATATCCATATTTCATTATTCTATAGATATACTTGAAATGCTAGTAAACAAAGTCTTGTGCTAATTTTTCAAAAACATGATCAACTCAATATTCTTTGCTTTTATAGTGTTAATTTAGAAGTGTGTCATCCCTTACTTAGACCAACAAAACAAAACAAAAAAAATCAAACAAAATCCACCTTATTAATGTTTCTGCCTGTTATCCTTTTTGGAATACGGTACATCCCCATCACTGTGACAATAGCTAGCATTAGAACATACATCTCTTTTGTCTCTCTGCAGAGCTCAGGAATCTCTTATTTTCAGAAGAAAGATGTCTAAACTCCTAAACACTGAACACAAAGAGTCTCTTAACCTGCCTCCTACCAACCCTTGCTAGCTCCTCGCTCATGATCCTCTCTCGTTGGTCCTGTTTTTCTTTTAGCGCTGGGAAGTGTCAACATGTATTTTCACTCCTCTTTGTGCAGACTGATATTCCTCACCTTCTCCTCTGTGTCCACTTTGAGCAATCCTGAACATTATCAAGATCCAGTTCCAACTTCCTTCCTTCCTTAGCTTTATACTGAGATACTTGAATCTGGAAGAATGCTTTGGGCTGTAAGCAACAGAAAGCCTGAAATGATGTGGCCTGAACAATAAAAAGTTTGTTATTCTCATTGAACAAAAATCAGTGGTGAAGCAGTCCCATGGTTAATTCATCCCTCAAGTGAACCATAAAACATATGGGTTCTTAGCCAGGCACAGTGGCACACTCTATAGTCCCAGAAACTCAGTAGGCTCAGGCAGGAGGATCGCTTGAGCTCAGGAGTTCAAGACTAGCCTTGGTAACACAGAAAGACCTTGTCTCATAAAAAACAAAAAGGAGATAAAACAAACAATGTGGGTTGCTTCCATCTTTCCATCCTTCCATCTTTAGTGTGGTTTTTGAGCCCTAGTTTATCCAACAGACTTTTTCTCACACTATGTCAGATGGAGCTGCCTGTCACATGTTCATGTCTATATTAGACAGTTCTGCAGAGAAACAGAACCAACAGGATGAGTAGGGGAAGAGATGGAGGAAGAAAGGATTGGCTCACATGAGTTTGGAGACTTAAAGATCCAAATCCTGCAGGGAAGAGTTGATGTTGCATTTAGAGGCCAAGAGCTTTGGGAGTCATAATTCTCTCATTCTCTAAGGACCTCAGTCTTTTTCTCTTAAGAGTTTCAATTACTTGGTTGAAGGCCCACCTACATTATTCAGGGCAATTTTCTTTACTCAAAATCTACCCATCTAAAAGTTATTCTCATCTAAAGAAACACCTTCACAGCAACATCCAGACACATTTGACCAAATATCTGAGCATGACGGCTTAGCCAAATGGACCCCCAAATATTAGTGATCCAAATGTCTAAACCAATCATTAACAAGAAAAAGAAGGAAATCCCGTGGTTCACATAGATATTAACCAAGGATGACCCTCTGGTCCTAAGAACAGACTCCTTCCCTGAGCACATGGAGATTGAATAGTCAAACAAAACCTGAGCTTTACCTGCAAGGATCCTGGTTGTGGGTGGGGTTCAGATGAAGGTAGTTATTTGATCAGGTAAACAAGAAGTTCTGTTAAACATCAGGAAGGCACAATTGTGATACTTCACATGTTGTAAAGACCCAGGTTACCATGAGTTATGGGTTTATGACATATTTTAGATTCTGTGTTCGCCTTGAGTAAGAATCATGAATCAGTTACCTCTTTATTAGCACCCAAGTCAGTGCTTGGCTCTAGGTAAGTCCTCCTTAAATGCTACTGAATTGACCAGAGTGGGGTATTCTGCAGTCAAATTAACCTTGCACTTGCTTTTGCGACAGAGCTCATATGTGTCTCTTCACTACAAACTTTGCTGAAATCTCTCATCACAACTGATAGGCCAGCCAGGCCTCAGCTGGAAATGAGGGAAACTCACACTCTTTTAAATCAACATCTAAGGGAAAGATGAAAACTCTTTCCTGTGATTCTGTGAGAAGCAACAACCAACTCAAAATCAGGCCTTTGAACATATGTAAAGAAAGAATATGACAACAGAGGGAAAACCATTTAAAAAAAATGTGAGCAGAAAAGCAAGATGTTGCAGCGAACATCTGCTGTCGTTCATGGGTATGTCCGTCACTGCCAGGGATGTTCTCTGGGGGAGCTGGAGAAGGAACTTAGCAAGACTTATTATAACCTGGAGGGTATCCTCTTTGTTCTTTTTATTCCATACTCACAAAATACAAGAATGTAATTATAAATGTAATCTCTGGGCTATCTTGAATTTGAAAAGCAGATTCCCCAGAGGAAAAAATAAAAATTCTGTTATAAAGGGATACTCCTAATTATAAGTGTCAAGTGCCATATGGATACCATTTAACATGAACATAGCTTGTGTCAATTAAATTATTATAAAATTATAATTTTTAAAAAAAATATTAGAAGATTATTAGAAACCCGGTCATTCCTACGTGAATTAACCAAGTCCAGTTTCTATGTACCCTGGGGCCAAAGAATAGGTGAGACATTATAATTTTATAAAATTAATAATGTTGGTTTCTGAGGCTATTTGGCAACCAGCTGGCTTTTTCCTGGGTCGTCCCCTCTCCCTTGCCATCCCTGAAGAATGCCTATTATCGCCCTACAATGCAAATGAGAAAAGAGATGCTCAGAGGAGTTGGGTAACTTGCTTAGCTCTGCACAGTTCACATAAAGACACTACTGAAAAAATAGAAAATAAATAATAAAACAAAACAGAGCAGCCAAGAATGTACCAGGTTACTTGGGTCACTGCTTTTTTCTACCTGCCACCAACCATAGAACCTTCAAGTGACACCACTGATCCTCTATTCCCCGAGTGGGGACCACACATTGACTCCTCTTGAAAGCTCTATCATAAAATACCTCACCTGACTTCCCTTCAATATTCTTCCTCTCTCCCTGGTCTCTTTTCCCACTAGAGACTCACAGCAGCAGAAGGATGAGGAACATATTGAGGGTGAAAGAAATGGGGGGAAACAAGGACCTTCTAGCTTGCTTTGAAACTAAAGAAATGTGATGCTTGTGGCTCTAACCAGTCTTTGGTTCATGTCATCTGTCTCCATGCTGACGGCATCCAGTGTGCTGTTATTTTTAGCTGGTGCTTGGCCCAGCCTGCTGACTCCTGACCATGGGTGCTGCTGAAATGACATCAGTGACAGCAGGTATCCCAGCAAGCATCTTTGCCATGGTCAGCCTTTTCCTATTTCCTGTTAAGAACGGTCCTTCCTCACTGAACCAAATGCCAGCAGCCAGAGCTTCAGCCCTCAGGCCTCCATTCTCTGTCCATGGAAGGACCTAAGAACTGTAGGCTCAGATGTAAAATTATGTGTTGTGATGAAGTTGCCACTCACTGATTAAACTTTCCCTTGAGGGAGTCTTCATCCAACATATAGGTTGGACTATGCTGCCTTATATAATATATTTCACGGCATGTATCAAGTAAAAATTCTGGAAATAGCAGTTTCTTTCCTCAAAATTCTTTAAAAATCATTTAAAAATTAATTATTCCATTAATGGTACATATATATGGATACAAGACATGTCTACAATGAGGAATTCTTGAGTCAGGATACTTAACATTTCAAACTCCATAAAAAAGTCTAAGAACAGAATTATTTTTAAAACAAATAATAATAAATGTACATTTACCTGGAACAAAGCTTCCCTGGACCACCTCCTTGTATGCCCACCAGCCTTCATGGATTTTTGGTGAATTCTGTTGAGCTAAAGAAAAAGCAAAAGAGAGGAGAGAATAAGATGATAGTTCCAAAGTACTGTATCCTGGATGGCCCAACAGGAAGGGTAAATGTCCATGAAATAACCTGCTCCTACCCCCAAACTGCACTATATCAATAATACTCCTTCTCCCTTTTCTTCAAATATTTTATTAACATCTAAATATATCTTTATAGATTTTCATAAAAAGTACTCAAAATTTTAGTGAAAATGAAAAAGACAGTAATTTAAGTCCCCTGCTATTTCTCTTGACTGTTCTCTTCTCCCTTTCCCTACACATATACACACATGCAAACACACACGTGCATGCACACACACACAATACCCTATTGGACCAGAGGGTCATAGGTGGACTGCATCCTACTGCCAGGCCAGAAACCTGAATGTGCATAGAAACCCTGAGTTTGCAGAGATTGGGAGTTTGTTGAAGGAGCCAAGCTAGAAGGCTACAGAGTAAAACATTCAACTTTCCTCAAGTCCCAAGAAAACAAAAACAAGAGTATAAATAACCATGGGAGAAAGGGTGGAAGACTCAAGATATTGGAAAATATTATAGGGATCTGTGAGGTCATACTGACATGACCTCTGAATAATCTTTGAAGTTATAACAGGTGGCAGGTGAGTTGGGAAAATTAAACTTTCCCAATTTTCTTTCTATCTATCTATCTATCTATCTAATATACATGTGCATATATACATATATATATATATTCTCCAAAATATAGGTGGTGACACATGAACTTATGTTTATCCCTTTATTTATTAAAATGCATTCATATTTCATTTCTCAGTCACCTTGGTATAAACTAAGGTAGATTCAATCATACCTGCAATTTAGCTTGTAGACAGTAAATGCTAAACTTACACTTTCATTTTCTTCTTTAAATCATTTCTTTGCAGCCGCCCACTTCACAGCCAAGGTTGTAATACTCAACATTTTGCGTTAGAAGGCAATGGGTTGAACACAGGGCTTTGTATGGAGAGAGGATTTGTTCAATTGCTTCAGGTTGCAGATGACCTAGTGTTGCTGAGCTCCAGGGGTCTTTCCATAGCGTACAGTTGAGTTTTTTTTCTGCGTATGACAATAAGACCTCTGCAGTTTGTAGCTCTGTGGTTGAACCACACTTTGTGGATAAGGTTGAGTAAAAAAGAAGTCCACTCTTTCTGGAATTGCCAGTGGGGTTAGGGGACTTCAGAAACAAAAAGAAGAGGGACAAAAAAACCTACTTAATGACCTGGGATGCTATCATCTTTCAAGATGTGCAAGCACAAATCTATGTAATAGATGCATGAAAGTGCACTGAGTCTCCCAGTACTCTGTCCTCCCACGTGCTGTGGATAGAGTTCAAATGTTTCTATTGCCCTTGAGGAAGACCCTGAAGACAGCTAAGTTGAAAGCCAGTGCACCTGCTCTGGGGCAGCTGGCCAAGGTGGGAAGTGACCTCACAACAGAGCTTGGAACGATTCTGTCCAGCCAGGAAGCCCAGTGGAAGATTCAACAGAACCTTTTTGAATTTATAGCAACAGGGAAAAACAAGGAGATTTGATATCAGTCAGCAGCAGCCCTTCAAGCCTGACAAAGTGGAGAAAGCAGATCAAAAGTTGCATGGTTGCAGAGCTCACCGAGAGTCAGTGAATAAAGGACCTTTGTCTTGGTTAGAGAGAAATGGGTTAGACCTCAGCAAGGGTTCATATTTTTCTCTGGGTCTTGGCACTGTATGATCCACCCTCTCTTTCCACAACAGTTCATTGGAGGGTCATTGCCATCAGAGCAAGAGGAGATCCCCCAAGGCTTAGAATTAGAAATATATGACATCAGAAGTTACATAATTCACTCACACCGACTGACCATTTTATGAAATCCTTTGTAATAACTTGTGTCGTGGCGTCCCCTCCTCCACAGAAAATCTTAACTAAGCTTCTCCAGAAATCTTCACCACAAATGATTTTAGGACTATCAGCAAAAAAAGGCTGTACAAAAGAGTTCAATTAGGTAAACTTCCTATTTTCCTATTGCTCTATTTTACTTGGCCACTGGCCTGAAAGTTATCAGTACTCCAGATGCAGAACGCCCTTATACTAGTTTTTCACAAACATTTATCCAGTACAGTAGTTTGTAGAAGTGTGTTTGCATATGCAAATTGTGATTAAAAAAAAGTCAAATCCTTTAACAAGGCCTCTGGTCTTCATCTGGAGCTTCACAAAGATGTCTACATTTCTAAGAGAAGTTACTAATTGGGCTCCATGGTAACAGCTGGTAGGGGGAGGGGAAAAGGGGGGGAAGAAGCTCTCCCCTTCTCAGGTGTTGTCCTTGAAGGGTTAACTTGCCCAAAACAGGAAAGAAAAAGCTGCTTTTGTGTGAACTTCTGCAGACTGTGAACTTCTGAGCCCCTCTCCTTACATGCTGGGTATAAATTTCTGAAACTACCTGAACTCAGGGTTAAGAGGATTAATTGATTATAGCGAAAGCTGTACCCTCTGAACCTGGCTGCAGCCAAATAAAACTGTTTCCTGCTATCTTCAGCACCCTGCCTCGTCTGTCCCCTACAACACTTAACCCAAACTAAATACAATTCACAGACAGTACAATCTACACCCCATCCCCCCAAAAAGAAACCATCAAAACTAAACTTTGATATCTCAGTAAACTTGAAAGTCATGGAGCATGTCCCCAGTCTGGCAAAGAGATATATTTCTAACAACCTAACAGACTGAACTCTGACCATCACTTTGCTTCAGAGATAAACCAGGACTGGTTTTCCTTATCACAGACAGGAACTTCTGAGTTTTATCAAAATGCATCAACTTGTATCCAAACTGGACTGTTGCCTGTCATTGAACAATACAATTTTCTTTCTAGATTCTCAGAGCCAGTTAAGGAAGCCGCCTTCTCTTGCATATATTTCATTATTCAAATAAGGATCCACTCAGAACTAAAACATCTTTGTTTTATATAAGACTATCACCATGTTGCTTCAAAATTTTTATTCTATTTTTTTGTGGTGCTAGGGATTGAGCCCAGGGATGCGTAACACTGAGTTACATCCCAAATCCTTCTGTGTTTTAGTCAGCTTTTTCACTGCTGTGACTAAAAGATCTGACCAGAACAAGTTTAGGAGAGAAAAGTTAATTTGAGGGCATAGGTTTTCAGAGGTCTTAGTCCATAGAAGACCAGCTCTATTCTTTGGGGCTTTAGGTGAGACAGAATGTCATGGTGGAAGAGAGTGGCAGAGGGAACAAGCTCACGTGATGATCAGAAAGCAGAGAGAGACTCCACTCTCCAGTTACAAAATATATACTACATAGCCATACCCCCAGTGAACTACTTCCTCCAGCCACACCCCAACTGCCTTCAGTTACCACTCAGTTAATCCCATTAGAGATTAATTCACTTATTAGGTTAAGGCTATAACCCAATTATTTCTCTTCCAAAACTTCTTGCCTTGTCTCACATGTGAGCTTTTTTTGGGGGGGCGGGGAGAAGCGGGGGGCACCACATCTACACCATAACACCTTTTTATATTTTATTATAAGACAGAATCTTGCTAAGTTGCCCAGGCTGAACTTCAATGTGCAATCTTGCCTCAGCCTCCCCAGTAGCTGGAATTACAGTAGTGTGCCCCTGCATCCAGTGCTCAACTTTTTATTTACAGTGTTTACAAATATCATTTCAAAAACTTAACAGGTTGGGGATATAACTCAGTAGTAGAGCCCTTACCTAGACAAGCAGAAGGGCCTGGGTTCAATTCCCAGCACCAAAAAATTTTAAAAAATAAATAAGTAAAGGAGAAATAAAAGAAATGTAATTTATAATAATACACATTTCACTGTGTAAAAGCTTGAATATAACAATTTAGAATAAAGATTAGCAAATTAGTGCCTCCTAGCCAAATAGGGCCCACTGCCTATTTTTGTATGATCCAAGAGGTAAGAATAATCTCAAATCTCTTAAATGGTTAAAAGAAATCAAAGAATAATATCATCTTGTGACTTGGAAAAATTATATTAAATTCCAATTTTAGTATCTATAAATAAAGTGTGGTTGGCATATAGTTTTGTCTATTTGTTTACATATTTTCTATGGGTGCCTTCCCATAAGAAGGAAAAAGGTGAATAATTGTAACAGTGACTGTTTGGAGCCCGGAGTCTAAAATGTTTCCTCTATGATTGCTGACTAACAAAAATTGACTGCTAATTTAAATACGTAATTTCAAAAATCAAGCAAATCAATATAATGAACATAATGCTTTGACTGTGATATAGAGCAGGAATACAGAGAACACAATTTTAAATAAAATATTGTATATTTCAACATATAAATGGGCACCAGGCATAAGCAAACAAAATGAAGTTGGAGGCTTGGTGGAAACATTATATCGTATTGATTATATTGTAGACTACAGAATCCATGAGGAAAACTGCTCTGAGTGGTGTGATTTTTCCAAAATAGTGAACAACTCCTTTCAAAGTTCAGAACAAAATAAAATACCACCTTCCCTTGATTTGCACAATATTTGCATTGCTGAAGAAGTTATATTAAGATTTTTGTAAGAGATGCTGTGTGCTCAAATGCAAAATAAGGTTTGTAAGTTCAGATAAGTAAAATGGGTTTTCACACACTTGAATGTCTGCTGGGACATGGGATAATTTCTCACTGTTTAAAACTGTTTAATATATCACAGAGCATATAGCATTCTTACTCCCCTTTGGTCATAGCTAATTGCAACCTCTTTCATTAGAACTATCTCAAGAACCCTTGTTAATATCCAAAATAGTTGCCCAGGAACAGTGACATCCCTGTTGACAGCTGTGGACCTCGGGGACTTTTTAGAGCACTATGCACATCATCCTGATGAGTTAGAGCGAAACAGTGGGTTGAACACTCAGCAGAGGAGGGAGTTTTATCTAAATAGGTGAAAGATAAATCTAAAGATGCTCTAAATTGTAGCATTGTTTTGAGTACATTTACTACCTCATTCAAAACTCAATTTTTTTTTCCTATTCTTCTGTCATTTGACAATATCCTTTAAAAAAATACTGTCCTTTCTACACAGGTAAAAAAGTGGAAGCAAAAACTATTTCCCATCAAGATGGCCAAAAGGGAACACTAATAAAATCCTGAGTAAAATGAGCAGGTTTTCAGAGTTTTAGGTGCACTCACATTTAATCTTTTCCACTTGCATACCCACCCTGCAAAGAATGTATACCCATCTGACTAAAAATCAATTTAAGAGACAACGTTTAAAAGGAAGGAGAAAAAGAAGCCCCTAGATAACTAAGAGTGCTGCAAGTGCCCAAAATGTTGCTGAAAACTTCAGCTTTGTCCAGGCAGTTGCAAGACATTTCACTCCCTCATCATCTCTGATCATTGCTTCTTCCGCTTTCTCACCCATTCAGAAGCAGAATCATGGGTGCTTTTAGAAGAGTGATGAAACAATCAGACCATCTGAGCAAAGACTATTGTAAAGGTCGAAACTCGAAACTCCTGTTAGCTTTCTTTGACACATATTGTGAAGGACCAAGCTTCCCCTCCAAACATCAATGGCCTAAGTTGAGCCCATCTGATGCCTGTCAATTACAGACTATGACAGCGGCAAGCTGCAGTTGAAGAGAATGATGATGTTTTATATAATATGTTTTCAGATGCCCTTGGATGCCCAGTTTAGATTCATCCTGTTTGGCAGTTTAGAAAAACAGAATGGTATATTTAAAAGGTACCTCATTTAAAGTTCTGCCACAGCACAACAAGAAGCTGCGTCCAGACAGAGCACCTACAGAAATGCTGGATTCCAATTCTAATGCCTCTTTCCAGGTCCTCGGCGGTAACCTTGTTGTTTAGAGTGAGTGGAGAGCTGATTGGGAATTCCTCAAGAGCACACAAGTGAAGAGAGAGCAGCCGGAGCTTCCAGGGTGTTCTCTGATTTTCTGCTTATAGATTGGAATTTCTATACTTAACCTGCGACCAGCCCCTGAGAAAAATCCAGGTGTCTAATAAAAAATAAATAAATAAATAAATGGTGTTGACAATAAATGCTGTCATCACTGCCAGATGAGGAGATATACTCAGCAAGAAAAAGCAGTTCAATTTTATTCTCTCTCTCTGTTTTCATTTTTTTAGTTGTGGCAGTCGAGAAACTTAGACTCTTAGGACTTTGAAAGAGGTGTCTCATTTTAACTGCTTTTGGTACAGATGAGGAAACTGGACCACAAAGAAGGGAGGTCACTTACAAAAGAACGGGTTCTTAGAAGAGGGCTCAGCAAACTTTTCCTAAAAATGACCAGATAGTAAATATTTCAGGCTTTGAAGACCATGCTATCTTTGTCCCAACTGCTCAACTTTGTCATTGTAGTAGAAAAGCACCATATGGGATGTGCAAACAGATGCATGTGGCTCTGAGCCAATACAATTTTATTTACAAAAAACAGACAGAAGGCTGACTTTACCCTGCAGGCCATAGTTTTGTGACTCCTGTCTTAGAACTGGAAAGGGATTCTGTCATCTAGTTCTGCTTCTTATTCAGATGTTTAGAAGTGGGCTACTTTAATGAGAAAATCAGAACTAATTTTGATATAAAAGTGCTTATAATTACATGTTTATAATATTTGATCAATATACATTGCAGAAAGTATGCATTTGGATCAGCTAGTCATGAAATTGGTCACCACACCCTATGCCACATTCAATATGTCCCCCTTCCCACCCCAATTCCATTGTGCTAAGCTACCAAAGGTGGAAGAGTCTTGTAGCAAAAAATGAGTGTCCCAAAGCAGTCAAAAAGGACCTGAATATGTTTCTGTATGACTCTGAGGAATCTCACTTGTTTCCATAGACAAAATAATTGTATTTTCACATGTGAATGCTTTTACATCATTGTGAAATTAACTTCTACAACTCCCTTCTATTTAAATAGAATTTTTTTTCAATCCCTATTATGAGTTGCAAGACAGAGTAAGCAACTTTGCTAATTTAAGGTCAGAGAAAACACAACTGCAAAATACTTCTATGTGAAAATTATAGTGGTCTCTTGACAATATTCCAAATTCAAAAGCAACACCTGTGAGTACACAGGTGAGGTGGGAAAGAGAATGGTTCAAGAGGGAGAATAGAGGAGCCCTCACAAAAGGATCAGAGGCAGAAGAGAGATGGCTTAAGAAAACTCCACCATCAGTCAAAGCACGTCGAACCCTAACATGCACACTGCAAAAATGAGCTTTGAGCTCTGGGTCGGTACAACTATACCGGTGCTGGATGATGCATGATTAGGAAAGACGGATCCGAATCTAAGGGAGGACATTTAGAGTACCTGCTATCATGGTGATTACTTGCTTTTAATGCCATAGGAGGAGCCTGAAAAGTTGTTTCCCTAAGAAACTGCTTTTCTGTGCCTGAGGAGGTAACTCAGGGGAGGAAATGCTCAATCTACTGACTGGGAGAACACCAGATGTTGGAATGCAAAAAAAAAAAAAAAAAAAAAAAAAAAGGTCCTTCCAGCCTTGAATGCATGATGCAAAGTACCACATCCTCCAGGACATCACTGTTTTCCCTTTAATGGCCAATTCTGCCTCCTAAGTGGGAAGCAGAAGTGTGGAGAGATCACCACAGGACACATGCATGACTGCCCCTGTGCACTGCAGGATACCACTGGACCAACAGGGGTAACGTCCTCCCTCAAGCGCTCTGTGCACCCCCAGTATTAGGTGTTATTCTGCATTTTAGCGTTTACATAGAGTTTCACGTTTTTTCTGTTCCTCTGTCATTCTTCCACACTGAATGTGTCTCATTATTTATGCAAGGCTTAGTATATAATAGGTGCTTAGTAAAAGGTGAATACATGTTAAATGCTGTAGTGAAATCTATTACACAAATTTGGAGTCTGGCTCACGCAATCCCTGGGAGGTTTTAGGGTATATCCAAAGACTTGTTGGTGTGATGCCTGTATTGGTGGTCAGTGGGAATGGGGACAGAAATGTTTTCAAGTTGGTTGACAGATGGGAAAGCCCCAGGAGCTGACACCCTGCCTGAGTACATCAAAGCCATGGCAAAGCCAGTTTTATTTTGCAAAATGTGTTTCATTTCAAAGCAAGGGGGATGGTGAAGGCCATGCATGAACCTGATTACATCGCCGCCATTCTTTCCTTTTCTTGAATTGGTGAGACAAGGATCAAACTCATTTCTGTCTTTTCATCCTTTGTGACCTCCAACCCCACTTACCATAAGAGCTAACCAGGGCATCAAGGTTTGAGATAACTGGGTGACAAAGTAACTGCTCCAAGCAGAGAAGACGGGCATGACCTAGAATCACTTCTCACGTTGGACAAGACTCAGGCAAGCTGATGTCAAGGCTATATTTGAATTAGGAGATGAGGAAAGAGAAGCCTGCATCATCTTTACCTTTTTAGGCTTAGCATGAGATCATGGTTAAAAGAGTCCACGGTAACTGGCTTTGAAAATCAACAAGAGGACTTGCCTCAACATGGCTGATTTTTTTTTTTAGCTTGGTATTCTAAAATTTCTGCAATTTGGATATATCACACTTTCCAATCTCCTTTCTCACGATTTTACAAAATTTGTTCTACCTGGTGTCCCCACAGACACCATGGTTATTACTTTCTTACTCGTGCAAGGACCCCTCCCCACTTTCTTCTGGAATTCCCTCTTTTTCTACTGCTCCTTGACTCATTTTACTCGTTTCTCAAGGCCTCCTCAATTCCCATTCCTTTGGAGAAACCTCTACTAATCATTCCTCATCTGCTGTAATCCCTCACGTTCCTCAACCTCACTGGCTACTCTCAGGGCTTCAA
This sequence comes from Spermophilus citellus, assembly GCF_964194105.1. Classification (NCBI taxonomy): domain Eukaryota; kingdom Metazoa; phylum Chordata; class Mammalia; order Rodentia; family Sciuridae; genus Spermophilus; species Spermophilus citellus. The sequence continues at coordinate 47,527,573 of NC_138199.1, read as the reverse complement.
CATTTATTGAGTACTTAAGATGTTCAGGAAGCATCCTAAATGTTGAGGATACCAAAGAAGTTCTTGTTTCCTAAGAAGTTCCTGGAGGGAGACAGGAAAAAGCAAACAACTGGATTAACATATGAGGAGGATATCAAGAAAGTATTCTGCGGCATAAGAGGGCGAAGCAATAGAGTGAGAGAAAGATGCAAAAAAAAAAAAAAATGATGGTCTTTGAGACTGTGACTCAACTAAAGGTTTAAATGACAAAAAAAAATCTGGCCTTGTGAAGATCAGCAGTGACAGTATTTCAGGTCACTTCAAGGATTCTAAGTGGGTGAGAAGAAGCTTGGCTTTTTCTAGAAAGATAAAAGTAGAAATTACTGGTAAGCCATGAAAGATGCAGCGGGAGAGAGCCCCAGGCAAGGCCTAAAGGTGTGGGTAGCATCCAAGGAGGAGATCATGGGGGCTTGAGCTTGGTGGTGCTGGTGAGGAACACAACACAGCGTGTTCTAGAGGAAGAGGGAGCAAGACTTGCTCTTGAACTGGAGCAAGGAAACGAAGGAATGCACATCCAGGGTAACTCTTACCTTTTTTGGCCTCAGGGACTAATGCTAATAGTTGTTATGGAAACCTGGGAGACTCGGGAGGTGTGGCTTTGGAGCCCACAGTGGAGTTCCGAATGCCATTTGAGATGGCAGCCAGCACTCTCAGGACTGTTGAGTAGGTAAGTGGGTGTGAAAAGAGTTCTGAGGAGAGGTCAAGAGAAGACTTACCTCTATGGCTCTTTGACATGCATATGAGATTTAAAGCCATGGGCTTGAAAGAGGTCACAAAAGAGAATGTGAAAATTCATAGAGACCCAAAAGGACTCTGTAAAGAGTTCTGGCATGTTCAGTATTTAGAGGTTGACTAGAGGAGGAAAGGCACAAAATGAGATTGGGGGAAAGAACCAGTAAGAATGGAGGAAGAAAAGGGCAGGAAAGAAAAGAGTTGTTGGGCACCATTCCAGGTATCTTCTCTTCTCTCTCCCTTATCTGTGCGTGTGTGTCTCTCTCTCTTTACGCACATGCACAATTTTATTTTAGACTAGTTTTGTATTCATAAAAAATTAGAAAGACAGTAAAGAGTTCCCATATATTCCTTACCCAGGCTCCCCTGTTACTAATACCCTATGTTATTATGGTACATTTGTCACAAATAATGCTCCAGTATTGATATATTATTTTTATCTAAGGTCCAGATTTCACTTCTTTTTCCTATATTTTTAACCTTAAGTCCTTTGTCGGCTCCAGGAACCCACGCAGGATCCCATGTTAGGCTGAGTTGGCATGTCCCCTTAGTCCCCTTGTGGCTGCAGTGATATTGTCACATATTTTTATTTGCTTTTCTTCCTACTAGCTTCTTTCCCGGACTAAATTAAAACTATTTCAAGTGTAAATGTTATGCCTCGTCTCCCACCATATCACACATATAATGGGTGCACCAGCGTAGAAGAAATATTTTTTAAAAACCCTAGGAGGGGGAGCAGGACCTGCAAAGCTCCATATAGAAAAGGTCCACAAGTCTTAGACCAATGCCCACCCTTCAGAAAACTCTCCACTTTTACCCAAATTAATTTTCATGATAAAGAATCCTTAGAACTTAGGAGCAGTGTCACTCAATAGTAACATTAGTGGAATGCAAAGGAAAATGGACAGAATGATTGTCTCTAATCTATTTAATTGTACGAGTAATTATGTCGTCTTCCTTCGGCAAACATCACTTCTTATGCTGTTTTCCCATTCTTATTTTTAATGTGCACATAATAGTCCTATTAGCAGAGATGCTATAATATACCAATTACTCTTTTCCTATTGGCCATTCCGTTGTTCAAATACCATAATTAACTTTTTTAAGTCTACAGCTTCCCCATTTCTGAAACTCCCTTTAAAACTCTGATGCCAAAGTAATCATCAGGGGACATAAGTATATATGTTAAATAATTTTGTAAAAAAATGTTCTAGTAGAGACTGGGGTTGTAGCTCAGCGGTAGAGCACTTGCCTCACATGTGTGAGGCACTGGGTTCGATCCTCAGTACCATATAAAAAAAAATAAATAAAATAAAGGTATTCTGTCCATCTACAACTAAAAAAAATATTTAAAAAAATGTTCCAGCAATCGGCATTGCCAACAAATGGAAGTGATTATTTCTGGAAGGAAAATCTGGGGTTCCGTCAAGACAAATAAATAATGATAGAAAGATGCGAATCCATTTAAAAATAATTTTGGCTTCCACCAAACAAGCAACTGATCAAGAAATATTACTACTCTAATGAATGAATCTCTACTGCCACAAGTTCATGAGATGAACATTTCATCAATCAAGGAGCATTTCAGATTCCATTTTTTTTACTATTATTTATCGTCTTGGAATCAGGTCAAGATATATTTTCTATAAATATTATAGCTCAATTGGGTAGTAGAATATACTCATGTTTTTAAACAAGTGAATGAAATTTCTCACCCCAGAGTTCAAGGCCATGCCCAGGTTCACCCAGCTTCCCATAAACCGCAACAATAAGGAGAATGTGTATGTGTGCCATATTCAAAATACTACAATCAATCCATTTTAAAGTTACAATTGGAAAGAAACTGTTGATAATTCCTAAAAATCAATGGATGAGTCAATTGTGGGATCAATCTCATGTCACACAAAACTTTTGATTACAGTCAGTGGCTCTCAAGGAGGATAAAATCCCCCGCATCTCTTTTAAGTTTGAATTCAGCAAGGCTAAGTCAAATGTGAAGAAAGGAATCAAGCAGAATCATCCGTCTGTTTTGAGAGGCAGGATGAAATAATGCAAAATGAACGGCATTCTGGAGTTGAATTTCAAAGTTCCTAGTAATTGTTTCACTTTGGGCAAATTATTTCATCTTTCAAAGGTGACATTAAAAGAAACAAAGATTTTTTTTTCAAAAGCCTGAACCCTTCAGTGTCCTTATCTGAATATTGGAAATAAGTACCTTGAAGGACTGTCAAAGGACTGAATATGTGAATGTGTATATGACAACAATTTGTGCCCAAGAAATGGCGCATCCATCATCATCATCATCGCTGTGTGGAAATGGTGGTGGCATTGGAGCTGGCAAAGCCAGGGGCAGAAAGGGAACCTGGCAAGAGGAAAAACGGTAGAAAGTCACTCAGAAAAAGAAATTAGAAACTGTGGCACCATTTTACTTGAATCTGGGTGACATTTAAGGAAACTCATGGCCTGAAGCAGCACGGACTTCTTCATTCTACCCTCTACAGGCTGAGCCAACTAGAGACAGGAAAGGAGCCCTGGCCAGCCAAGGGAGAGTGCAGGGGCCTCTGAAGACACTGGTGACTTTGTGAATCCAGGTAGTCACAGAGGAAACTGGGAACAGAACAGGAGACTGGAAGCAGGAAATCCACCGCGTCAGCGAACACATGCAGGGAACCTGTGCTTTGCAGGGACAAAGCCCAGAGAAAGCCTGATGACAGTGTGACCTGTTGGGATCACCCAGGCATGGTGGAGCACGAGGCCAGGGGCACACTGTAAGAAAAGGTCAGGTGGTTTCATTCATTTGCAGTCTCATATGCCATCAGCCCAACCTCGTTTTGTTCTTTGTTCCAGTTCTGATCCAGCCAGTGTTGGCTGAGCAGGTGGCACATGGCAGGTGCCGTCACGGTGCTTAGGAGTGGTGAAGCCAGTGAATGACAGGCATCTCTGGACTGTCCAGAGAGGCCAAGCTAACACTCCATTTACAAATAACCAAGATCCAAGGGAAATCTGGAACTCGCATTATCTGGAGAGTCGTCACTAGAAAAGCTTGATCACCCTACTTGTCCCAGCTAATACTTGACTGAGGGTGGCTCACATGCCTAACTCCCTCACCTGGATTCCCCACTACCTAGCATATCACTATTGTCCGTCTTAGCCTGTGTAGCAAATGCAGTGCTACTAACCCTCCAATAGCCACTGCTCTCTTCTTCCTTGAAAAGAGAAGGCCTGGTTTTTAGTAAAGTCAGGTACTTCTCAGAAGGCTTGTCAGAAGAAAACGTACCTTCCCCTTTCTCCTTTGTAGCTACATTTAGACATATGACTAAGTTCTGGCCAATGAGATGTGAGGGAAATATGTAAGGTTTCCAGAAAGTGTTAAAGAGAAATGCTATGCCTTTCTTCACCCCTTCCAGTGAGTTGCTGGGATAGCGATGTGATATCTGGACCTCAAATAACCATACTGAACCATGAAGCAAAGACCATATTCCTAGCAACAAGATAAAAAGGGCTGGGAACTCCGTTCTGCCTGTATTTACAGGAAATAAATAAAGCTCCATCTTATTTAGAATTATCTGTCATTCATAGTTGATGTCTGACTGACACCTACTCAATACCCACGGAGTTAAGCCAATGATTCTGCTTCTGCTGTAGTTATAACTTTTTTCCCTATAATTTTACATTTTCTGCACAACAGACCCTAGACTCAGATCTTCAGTAATAAAGTAATTACTTCAATGGGCAATTACAACCATGTGCCCACTGGCCTCCTGGTCTCCCCCTTGTTCTCTGCTGATGTTTTCATACCTCCCCAGCTGTGAAGAGTCCTCTGCTAAAGCAGCATTCTGCTCCTGTCTCTCATTGTCTCTTATGCACAAAGCCATGTCCGTACTTGTGGACCATCTTTCCAGGCTCTCCACAGTAACCCTTCAGCGGTTCCTTGTTGGTTAAAGTGATGCCCAAGTCACCTCATGAGACCTTCCATCACCTGTATGGTGGGGTTAATTTGACTGCTTTCAAACCCCAGCTGGGGCCTGGGGATGTAGCTCTGCTGCAAGGTAGAGCCCTTCGTGTGCAATACCCTGAGTTCGATCCCTAGCACTGCCTTCTTTTTAATTTTTCAACTTCTTTTATTAGTGCACTAGAGTTATGCATAAGAGTTGGGTTCACTTTGACAGAATCATACATGCATGGAATTTAATCTGCTATATTTCGGTCCCTGGTGCCTCATCTTTCCCTTCCCTCCTCCCTTCCTTTGCTCTACTGGTTCTTTCTTTCTTTCTTTCTTTCTTTCTTTCTTTCTTTCTTTCTTTCTTTCTTTCTTTCTTAAAAAATGACAGTGGAATGCATTACAATTCTTATTACACCTATACAGCACAATTTTTCTTTTCTCTGTTTATATATAAAGTATGTTGACACCCAATTCAAGTCTTCATACATGTATTTTGGATAATGATGTCCATCACATTCCACCATCCTTGCTAATCCCCTGACCCCTCCCTTTCCCTGCCACCCCTTTTTCCTATCTAGAATTCTTCTATTTCTCTCATGCTCCCCCTCCCTACCCCACTATGAGTCAGCCTCCTTATATTAAAGAAAACATTCGGCATTTGTTTTGGGGGGATTGACTAACTTCACTTAGCATTATCTTCTCCAACACCATTCATTTACCTGCAAATGCCATGTCATTTATTTTTTTAATGGGTCCTGCATCACCTTTTTTCCCTGCTTTCATAACACTTACATATTTTTACCTCATCATATGTTATTTTCTTAAATGACATCTTCTCGGATTTGCCCTCCTATCAGAGAAGGTGTCTAATAAATGTGCGAATTCAAGTAAATCGAGACCTTTGCTTTTCACCGACTCACCCTGTGTCCTGCTCAGACTGAACGACCTGCTCTTGCTTAGGTGCCCTTACTACTCAGACTATTTATTTTTTCTAGAATATCATCTGACTCATCATACATCGAAAGTAAAACTGATTCTTCAGGTATTAGCTTGAAGATCCTTGAAATCTTCCATGAACTTCTATAACTGGAAAAAATGTTCACCATCTTGGAAGTGTCTTTCCATTGTGTGTGTGTGTGTGTGTGTGTGTGTGTGTGTATTATTTTTATTTCAACCCCATTTGACATGATTCAACTGAATCAAAAAAGTCTTTAGAACATCCTCATTGTATTTGGTTTTTGTCCTGAAGAGGTTCATAGTTCAATGAGAAAGAAAGAGATGTCTTTAACATATTTGAGGTGAATGTTTGTACAGTACATACGTGGAAATAATACGGGTACTGATAATGCTGGTCTACCTGCTATAATAGGTCAACTCAAATCTCATGGCTGTATGAAAATTGATTTTTCACACACCTTAAGTCCCAAACTCTTTTTCTGGATGGATGTGCAGATCTCAAGTTACCTGGCTCCTTCCACCTGTGGCCCTGCTACCAGACACATGACTTCCAAGTCCACATGGTGTTGTACCTCCAGCAAGAACAGGAAAGAGCATGGAGGAGCTTTCATGAGCTGTTTTCCTGCCATCAACCTAGAAAATGCCACAGGTTACTTCCCTTCACTCGATTGGTCAGAACTTCTTCTCATGAAGGTAGCTCAGTGTAAGGAGGACAGGGAAATACAGTCCAGCTGCAGACTACACAGTGCCATTTGACTGGGTAGGACTGACAGGAAACTTGTAGAATCCCTCATATCCCATGGTGATACTTGAAGGAATCTGAAAGCTTTCTATTCCTTTCAGATGGATAATGTAGAAGAGGAAGTCAGTTTTGGAGAACAGGGCCAAATACCTTCTAATTTGCCTAGGATATTCTCCATTTATATTTTTTTTGTTCTTGGTACTAGGGATTGAACCCAGAGGTGTTCTACCACTGAGCTATATTCCCAGTCCTTTTTAGTTTTTATTTTGAGGCAGGGTCTTGCTAAGTTGCTGAGGTTGGTAATCCTCCTACCTCAACCTCCTGAGCCACGGGGACTACAGGTGTGCACCACCACGCCTGGCCCCCGTTTACACTTCTTGTTCCAGTTTAATTATAAATAGGGTCCACTTCTGTGCTCAAAGGTGTCTCAGGTCAGAGGATAAATTATATGAGCATGCCTACACACAAGCTGTCTGCTGCAAGTAGCTTTAGCCATTTTGCAGAATCTGTCTCCAGGGCAATTAGATCCATATCACATCACCCATATGTTGACCCACATTTTGTACTGTGTGTGTGTGTGTGTGTTGTGGAACCTGACCCAAGAAGAGGTGCCTTCTCCCCTGACCTGCTCTCCTCATCATCGTTTGCCAGTCAATAAATCAATAAAACCTACCCAGTTATCTACACAAAAAACGATTACTAGAAACCTGATGGTACAGATATCTTTCCTTGTATTTTTTTCTGGTACTGGGGATTAAACTCAGGCATTCAACCACTGAGTCACATACCAGCCCTATTTTGTATTTTATTTAGAGACAGGGTCTCACTGAGTTGCTTAGCACCTCGCCATTGTTGAGCCTGGCTTAGAACTCAGGATCCTCCTGCCTCAGCCTCCTGAGCCACTGGGATTACAGGCATGTGCCACTGTACCTGGCCTTTTCCTTGTATTGATGAAAAGAGGTAAATATCAGGAATAAGCTTCCTGGAGGTATTAAAGGCCAGGTGGAGTATGTGTCTAGAGTTCTTCTGCTTCTGAGCAATATTTCTCTGGTAGTAAATATGTGACACGACCCCTCATGCTTCTTCAACTCCTCTGTTACACAGAGCGATGAGCTGTATTATTGATACTGGATACAAGGAATTAGTATAGAAAGAAGTGATTGAATTCTATTAGATTTTCTTCTCATTACAGGCCAGTATGTTCAGCAAAATGAAAACAGGACATACAACTATCAATGAGGAGGAAGCCCTAAAGTCCTGTTTTCTACCCTTCTATTTACCAGACGGGGAAAAAGAGGTGTGGAGGAGTGGAACTCTTCTGTAGAGCTAATGGCAGGACAATACTATCATTCAGGCCTTCTGGAGACAAATGATTGTGTTTCCAACTACATGGAATACAATTTTAAAATAGCAGTTACAAAAGCAAAGTTAAACAGAACATCTAACTTCTGTTATTCTGGATAAGCAGCTCAATACACAAGTCTAGCTTTTTTTTGGAGGTGGGGCAGACGGGCAGGCGGGCAGGCAGACGGGTATAGTACCAGGGATTAAACTCAGGGGCACTCGACCATTAAGCCACATCCCCAGCCCTATTTTGTATTTAATTTAGAGACAGGGTCTCACTGAGTTTCTTAGCACCTTGCCATTGCTGAGGCTGGCTTTGAACTTGCGATCCTCCTGCCTCAGCCTCCAGAGCTGCTGGGATGACAGGCGTTTGCCATTACACCTGGCTCAAGTCCAGCTTTTTCTAATAGCACATATTAGTACATAATAGTACTAATTCCAACCAGGAAATCAGGAACGACTAGACTTCTCTCATTGCCTTGTAGAAAAGAGATCCTGGAACAGAATGTGCTCTCTCTGTCTCTCTGGGGACCCAGGGTGGAGAATAGCACTTGGCAAGTTCCAGAGTTGAAGTTATGGAAAACAGCGTTGACTCTTCCACCGTCTACCTCAAGACTCCATGATGTATCTTCAGTGCCTACTCTCTTGAAAATCAGATAATTATGAACAAAGGAGAGAATCAACAGGAGCCTGCTGTCTTTGAGACTCCATCCAAAAGTTAAACTCTAAAGAAACAAAGGCAAGTATACTTTAAGATGACCATTTTTTTTCTCAAGCAGAGGTGTTTTCAAATTTTGGGGAATGCCAAGAACATCCTATTTCTGTCCTAAATGTTACACATAGGCATGTGATTCTAAAACCAAGGAATGAAAAGAAAGAAACAGCCCTTTACACGCAAATGTAATTTTATCACACGAGTGAGGCAGATGCCTTTCCTGACAGCTACGGCACTCCTGACTTTCAGAAAAAAAAAAATCACCAGGCACGGAAGTGGAAAAATACACGGAGGATTATGTAGAGCTCAGTCAATAAAATGCTTTCATCATCCTGGCCAGATTTCTCTGGACCATATTTTGTTTAAAAAGTAAGCAAATGCTCTTTCATCATTAGGTTAATGCTTTGCGATTCTACAAATCCGCTTCCTCGGGAACATCCAGGAGCATGTAATCACAAATTCAAAAGGTAGGCAAAAAACGGACCCAGAAAAAGTTCTGCATCCTGCTGATGCAAATGCCATGCTCTTATTTTCAAGGTCAAAGAGACAGGATTGGAGAACTGACCAGGTTAGTGTGTAATATCAGAATACTGACCTCATAGTTCTATGGTGCTAACTGGAGTGGTGCTGAACTTGGTGAAGGCATCATCTCTGGGGCCAGGGTGGGTGGGCATCAGGTTTGGGACTTGCGTTGGATTTGAAGAGATTCTTAGTAGCCAAGAGAAGAGATAATACTAGCTAACATTTAAATAGTTTCTGCAGCCAGGCCTGGTGACACATGCCTGTCATCCTGTGACTCAGGAGGCTGAGGCAGGAGGATCACAAGTTCTAGGACAGCCTCAACAGTGTAGTGAGATGCTACCTCAGCAACTTGGGAAGACCCTATCTCAAAAATTAATAAATAAAAAAAGAAAATTTTATAGATCAGCACTGTTCCAAGCATTTTACATATATTTACTCAATAAGCTCACATCCCCCATTTTACAGGACAGACAGGCAACTGTTCAAGATGCTAAATAATTTGGTTAGGGTCTTGTTCACAGTAAATTGGTAGAGCTGAGACTTGTGCTTAGGTAGCCTGGCTTCCAAATCTGACCACTCTGCCTATTTCTTCTCAAGATTCAGAGGATAAATACAAGGTTTTCTAAATTTGCAATTTAGAAAGATTGGGGAAGTACATCAAATCCCAGAGAATTCAAAAAGATTTCAAGAAGATACTAAGAAGTCAACAAACTAGAGAAATAGAGTTAAACAAAGAAAAAGAAAAAGAAGACTCTAACAATTGACTGGGGCATGTCTGACTATTTCCAGTGTAAAGTGGAAGTCCAGAAGGACACACAGAGAAAAGAGGTCCTTGCCTTCCATAGACGTGGTCTTCCTCTTGCCTGGCCACAGCAACACATCTCTTTAGAGTACCAGAGAGACATGACTAACTGAAGCCATCCTGCATCTGTGGCTAATTCCTCAGGATGACATTTTCGAAGTGGGATTATTTGGTCAAAGTTGCAAAGTAACTTAAAACAGTGGGGATTCCCATTATAATCAGAAATAGGACAGCTAGGATGAAAACAACTAAAGTAAAAGCCACCACCACGTACTCAGGACTTTTAGATGACAGGCCCTCTTCCAGACACTTCTAACGGATTATTTCATGCAGCCAAAACTAATTTGAAAATCAACCACAAAGTAGAAAATGTGGTGGATATTGAGATTCAAAAACTCTATGTAACTTGTCCAAAGGCGTATAATATTATTTGGCTGATAATACTCAAGCTTAATGCTAAAGAAGCTTAATGCTAAAGTTCATTCTACCTATACTTCCTGGCAGCTTGAAAACTGTGATAGAGGGAAGATTGGAAATAATAACCATAACTATTCAAAAGAAGTGGATAAACACATGATTGGCAAATGACATATGTAAATTCCACAGAAAAATGAAAAACTTAATCCAGTAGTTAAAAATGGTGAAAGAGCAAAAAAGACAGAGAGGTAGGGAAGCACAAGAAAAATCATTTAGATAGAAAATAAGATGGAAAAAATAAATCCCAGTATGTTTATTGGTCATCACTACAAATGTAAACGTAAACAGATTAAACTCAACTTTTATAATTTATAAACTTTCACACTGGATTTTTAAAAATGAGATATTACATATTGTAGAGCTATGCCTAAAATAGAATGGCACAAACAGACTGGAAATAAATATTGGGGACAACTTAAATAGTCTTCAGTATAGACACAGACCAGGTAATTATCACATTCATACACAGAAATGTGAGACAGTAGTCAAAATGAATTGATTAGATAAGTGAGGTTATTTCCAAGTGGTAGGATGGTGAAGTAAAGTTAATTTTCTAACCCTTATTTTTCTGTTTTTCCAACTTTTTTTTTTTTGCAACATGCATTTATTTTAATGATTAGGATAAAAATGTTATCCAAGTTTTTAAAAGGCAAAACCTCCCCCTGTGGCCTGCACCAGGGAGACAGATCTCAGTGAATACCCTAATAATGTCTCTTCTCTGTGATAAAATAATGAGTTCCTCCAGCAGTAATATTTAATATTCAGTCCTCTATATGGGAGCATGAAAGCCCACTGGACACTAATGGTCCCTGAGTTAATTCTCCAGCTTCTGTACCTTGACCACTACGCTGCTGGCTAAACAGCTCCCCGCCCCCCCCCCCCCCGCCCAATTCTTTACTCATTTTGACTCATGCACAAAACATACATGTCAAATCAGAACTCACCTCAAGGGTGATTTTTAACGAGGGGAGCCTGGAGTGTCACTTTAAGCCCTAAGTTCAGGAAACTCCATCACACTTTGGACTCAATTTCACTTGGCTGCTGTAGATGACAATGGGCATGACTGTGGGGACCCTCATTGTATATGCTAGCATTCAGTTTACCAGGAAATCCCAAATAGTTAGGAATCCAAAGGCCAACCCTATGATGCAAGATCTTCCTAACAGGACCTCAGCTGCACAGTGAACTGTGTCCTGGAAGAACCTGCTCTCTGCACACTTACGAGCCTCCTGGGCCAGGTGGGGAATGGGACAAATGCTACCTGTGAAAGGTGAATGCTGTCCATGGCCCTTGTACCCTCTCATGCTTCTAAAAGACTGCACAGGTTTATACCCACTGACCATGCCAACCTCTCTCTGTGGTAGAGATTAATTAAAACAACCTCTGTCTCTTCTTCTGTCTCTATCTCGAACTCTCTTGTCTGTCCATCTCTGTTTCTTTGTCTGTATTGCTCTTTGCATGTTTGCATCTGTCTCTTGCTGTTTTTTTTTTTTCTCAGTATCTCTCTGTCTCTGTCTCACTCTGCACAACATTCCTTTCTCTTATTCACTGAATAAGAATTAAAAAGAAAGGCGGGGGAGGGAGAGGAACTAATACAGCACTCATTTTTTCCTGGTAGTATATTTGTCACTTCACATGCTTTATTTAAATCAAGACACCCTTGATCCAAAGAGGAGGAAACTGAGAGTCACAGAGGGTTTTGTCTAATGGTGGTCTACTCACAGATGATGGGAGATGGCTATTTGATAGGGAGCCCCTGTGGTTTTCCTCTGCACTAGCATTCTTCTTGGACACACTTGCACAGGGCACTTTCTGTGTGATGCGAGGGCTATCCTTCCTGATCTGTGGGCTGGGAAACTCATGGCCTAAGATGTGAGCTGACAGGTCTAAAGACAGCAGGCAACCAGCTCATTGTCCCTCCCACCTCCCTGCCACCATGGCTCTCATTTTAACTGCCTTCAAACTGATTTTTAGTCCTAAAACCATATAAACTTATCCTTTCAGGGGCCTTCTAATGTCCAAGACCCAACATCCATCACCCACTCCTTGCTGTTCTTGTCCTCTCTGAGGATGGAGTACCCTGGGACTCGTCTTCTTAATTTGCTTTTTCCTTAGCTTCTGCAATATGATATTGCATTCAAATTCTTTCTACTTGATATCTTTTTTTTAAAAAAAAAGTGAAGCTAAAATGCAGGTAGTGTTAAAGATAATATTGAAGGTAAAAGTAATTTGAAAGGTAAAATATGTGAGTCTGTGTATTTATGCACATGTACACATATGTCAGGGAACCAAATAAGAGACCATAGTTGAGAAAAGCAAGCATCCAGAGTTGAGCATACAGTAGCTGCTAAATATATCCTTACTGTATTAACCCATTCTCAGTTTTAGATAATACAGTCCTTATCTCAACACATCTTTCATCCTGGCCAACTAGAAAAGTGCCTCCTACAGAGGCCATTTGTTTCCTTGCCCGCCTCAGTAGGTGCCATCTGAGCTATCCCTCCCTTTTTCACAAATGCTCTTACATCCTGCTGAAATCACCAGCAACCCAGGGAAAGCCATCTTTGCTCCTGGGGGCTGAAACAACTGCTCCTCTCTGCAGGGTTCGAAGGTTTTCCTCCACCGGTCAATGTATCCTGTACTTTTCAGTGAATACTTTATAATTGTCCTTTTAAACTATTACTTAACTTTCTTATTGCTATTTTGCTCTTCCTTTGTCATTGTCCCTTCAAGACAGTAAAGTTTAGCTTTGTGTCTTTACTGTGTCCTCAAACAGTAGAAGTATTTAAATTATTAATATTTTAAGTGCATGAGACAAACACTCCAAGTGCTGCTGACTTCTATGAGGCTGATTGGGGGGAAAGGGAGATAACTAAATTTTTCTGAGCATCTCTTTTGCCTCCAATGCTTTACATGCATGTGTCCCCTAATTCTCACTGTAGATTAATTTGGTAGGTTGAATCTCATTTACATACGAGAAAACTGAAGTTCAAAATTACTTGATCAGGGTTATCTGTCTGAAAAGTAGGGAAGCTGAGGTCTAAAACCAAGATTCAGCTCTTGGTTGGTGTATTTATGACATGTGAACATCTATGCCACACATTAATTAAGAAGAATGAACAGCTGCTACCTGAAACAACATAGATGAGTCTCAGAGTAATTGTGGAGTGAAAAAAGCTGAGAACACATTCTGCACAATGTTCTATCTATCTATCTATCTATCTATCTATCTATCTATCTATCTATCATCTATCTTTGTACACGAACAGGCAATGGTTATAAAAAGACAGATTTGTTTCTGCCCCTGTATCAGGGTTTAGATAAGAGGTGTCCCCCAAAAGCTTGTGTGTGAGATGATGCAAGAATTTTAAGAGGTCAAATAAAATTAAATTATGAGAGGTGTGATCTAATCAGTGAATTAATTCACTGATATGGATTAACTGGGTGGTAACTGTAGGCAAGTAGGGGGTGGCTGGAGGAGGTAACTCAGAGGGGGGCATGACTTTGGGGTTAATATTTTGTCCCTGGGGAGCAGAGCTCTCTTTCTGTGCTTCCTGGTTGCCATGTCCCAAGCTTCTTTCCTCCTCTGGGCCCTTCTGCCAGGATGTTCTGCCTCATCTTGGGCCTAGAGCTATGGAGTCAGCCAACCATGGACCGAACCTCCAAAACCATGAGCCAGAGCAACACTTTCCCCTCTGCATTTTTCTTGTCAGGGTTTTTTTTTTTTTTTTTGTCACAGCAACGCATAGCAGACTAAAACAGTCTGCTGGTGGGAGTGGTAGGTTAGTATTGGTCCTGGAAGGGGTCAGGACGAAACTGATGGAATGCTGAATGTGTTCTCTGTTTTGATCTGGGTGGTGGTTACATGGGCTTATACATATCTGTACAATGGACGTCTGTGTATTTTAAATGTTAATCTCAAGGAAAAGCATTTAATCAATCAATCAGCACTTCTTCCGACGAGGACAGCGTGGCAAATGAAAATCTAATTGAAACAACACCAGTTTCCTGTATAAGAATTTATGTGATCTCTCCCTTTTATAATTAAGGCCCCAGGAAACATTTGTCTCCCTTGACAAGATTCCCTTTATCAGATAATAAAACCATATATCCTGCCGTGTCTCCCCTGTGCTAGGAAGTGCACACTAATTCAACACTGCTCACTTTCCTGGCTGGGTTTTGGGATATACACTTCTGTTCCATCTTTCTGTTCCCCATTCTGATAAATCTTTTATGTATGTATTTCACCACTGCAAAACCATGCTGGATATAGGTAGGAGCATAACACAGGGTACTCGATGAATAAGGTGCTAAGGACGGAAGTTGACAGGTGGTATGAAGAGAATACTACTTAGCACCAGAAATCCTGAAATGAAGCAAACCAGGTTTTATGCATTCATGAATTTGTCAAAAAGAACCCCATCATTACGCATCACTATAATGCGCCAATAAAAATGTTTTAAGTAAAGTAAACTTGGGATCAAGTCTAGATGTCCCTCTTAATACCTACATGATCTTGGGCAAAGCAAATTTGTTGAACCTTTGCTCCCTCACCTCTAAAATCCAGGATGCCCTTGCTTATTTCATGGGTGGTGTGAGTATTTCAGGGCAGCGTGCATATGGAAAGTATACTGTGAGCTACAAAGCACAGTGGTTAGGTCCCCCTGGTGCATCTACGGGGTGCATGGGCTGAGGTCGGGGAAGAAGTGGTCTGAGTGTTCCCACCACCACTTCAGGATCTCATTGTTCTCCATCTGTCACTTTTTTCTCTGACCTACTTTTTCTTCGAGAGCTTGGTGGGTGTTCCCACTAATGAGCACAGACCTTCTGCTGTCAGGAAGGAGGACTAGACAAGAGCCTATAAACGTTGTCTTAAAAGGTTTTGCTGGGTAATGACCAAGAAACTCACAGCCCAAGTTTACCTTTTTTTGTCTCCATCCATAGAGAAAAACTTTAGGCAGGCAACCCCGGAATTTTGGATCATAGAAAAAAAGAGGTGTGGACTGATTTCGAGGGCAGAGTGAGCACACTTCTACATTCCACCCCCAAATCTTCTATCCCCCATCCCACTGACCTCCATGGATACTAGTTCCTTTTATTTTTAATATTTGTGTGTGTGTGTGTGTGTGTGTGTGTGTGTGTGTGTGTGTGTGTTCTGGCAACAGAACTCGGGGCCTTGCACATGCTAGCAAGTGCTCTACCACTGAGCTGCATCCCCAGCCCCCTTTTTAATTTTTTAAAAAAATATTGCATAAGGTCTAATACTAAAAAAAAAAAGCTCAGGTCATGATATAATAGACACTAAGATCATCAGAACTTGTTTGGAAGAGAAGTCAACATGCTAGATGTGCTTGGGTGTTTTTATTTACGAAAAAAAATGAATAAATAAACTATAGACAGGGCTGAACGTCCCTCCATTCCTTCTCCTTATGTCTCCCCTCCTTTGAGGTACCCCACAAAAAAAAGTGGTGCAAATCATTTACATGCCTGTTTTTTTTTTATTTCTATCCATAATCCTCATGTATTGTTATCTGTTAAATGTTTATTGTTATAAAATAAAATGCATCTAGTCCTATCTCTTCTTTTTTAACTCTCTTTTATCACTTATCATATTGCAGATTCAATTCATTTATTTTAACTGCTATATTGTCTACCATGGTATAAATGGCCATTGCTTCTCCCATTCCTCTAATAATGAACAGTTGAATCCTCTCTCTCTTTTTTTTTTTTAGCCATTTTATTGTACTGCAGTGAAGATCCTTGTGTAGATCTCACTGCTTATGCGCGAAGGCATCCCATTTTTTAAAAGTCTAGAATAGATGCGGAGAAGTAGAATTGCTGAATTGTAGAGGATGCCTATCTTGAAATAAATTAGATCTTTCTAAAGTGGTTATAACAATTCAAACTACCACACTCTTGGCCCACAGTTGGTGCAGTCATATTTTAAAATGTGTGCTGATATGATGGGTTTGAAATGGTACGCCACTGCAATTTTAATTTCCACTGAATCCCAGTGAGGCTCAGCAAATTTTTTATATATTTAATGGCGTTTGGAGCTTCTTTGTCTATACACAGTCCTGTTTACATGGTTAGTACATCAAGTGGTTTATTACATTGTTTGAATAATTCTGGTTCCAGAGAATTTGACTCCTCCCAGTGAGCTCAATCCATTTCACATACCTTTAATTACCAGAAGTTTCCTCTTTAAGGTTGAACCCAAATCTGCATTGCTGATATTTCTACCTAGTATACGGGTTTTGCTTTCTGGGGTGACACAGAAGTCATCTGATCTTTCTGTCACATTACTATCTTACACATTAATGTGTTCATTCACTCATTCATTCAGTTTAGCAAATACTAAGTACTTGGGAACAAGATATGGTCGTGCCATTGGGGAGATACAGTTCAGAAGGGCAGATGGACATCGACTTTTGCTAAGAACACAATAACGCAATAAGCCAGATAATATCAGTATACACAAACAGCAAAGGTAGAAGAGAATGAGACTAATTTTTAACAGATATTTACCATTTTACACATCATTTATTAAAATTTTGAGATTGTTCTATATAAAATTTATCTGTGATAAATCGCCATTGTCATAGGCTCCTCAAACATCTCTCCTCCATCATCTCGTCACTTTTCCTAGGATTGTCCCTCACCATCTCTATATTAATAAAAGGGTGGCCCCGAGTGGGGTCCTTAAGGACCCTGTACCTATGCTGCAGCTGGCCTCCATTCTGGCTGGTTGGTGCCCAGAGCTGTTAATTGTTTTGACTGTGTCCCTTGGAAGGGTCTGTCTTCACTTGTGACCTGGATTCAGGTATTCTCAACTTCCTAATTACTCTTTCAGATCTGTCTTTGTACCTTTTGAATGACAGTGCCCCAAACTGTACTTAGGCCTATGAGAAAATAGTCTAAGCACAGTGCTTATTAAATTTTTTTTTTTAAAGATAGAGAGAGGAGAGAGAGAGAGAGAGAGAGAGAGAGAGAGAGAGAATTTTTTAATATTTATTATTTTTTTTTTTAGTTCTCGGCGGACACAACATCTTTGTTGGTATGTGGTGCTGAGGATCGAACCCGGGCCGCACGCATGCCAGGCGAGCGCGCTACCGCTTGAGCCACATCCCCAGCCCTGCTTATTAAATTTTAATATGTGTTTGAAACATGTAGAGATCTTGTCAGAATGTAGATTATAATTAAGATCAGGTTCTGAGGCCTGAAATTCTGTATTTCTGACAGTTTGTTAGGGGATACCAATTCTGTGGTTCCCGGGGCCATATTTTGAGTAGTAAGGATCTCAGGAGCTTGAAATATGATTGGACTAACATCTCCCTAATTTCGATAGAACACTGATCAACCCAGTCAAATGTCACATAGGCTTTTTTGGCAACCGTGACACACTAAGGTCATATTATTGACCTAAGTCTCCTACGTCTGAGGTTAAAGTCAAGATTTCTTGTTCTTTCCTTTGGGCAAATGTGCCTTGGTACAAACATATTACTTTGCAGCCACAATAATTTGGAGACCAGAGACCAGTATATTACAGGGCTATAATATACCTGCTTGTCTTCAGTCAGGTCAGTTTGTAGAGAAGGGTTACCTAGAATCCTCCAACAGTGCACCTAAGCTTCTGTTAGCCTATCTAAACCCCCCCAGTGAGTCAGGGTTCCAAGACACACCCACAGTGTGTCATCCTGCAACAAGGAGTGTCCCACAGTTAGGCCTAGAGTTCACTGCTTAAGATACTGAGACAAAGTGCTTCCTTGAAAGGAACCTACATTCTGCTGGAGACAGACATACTCCAAAAACAGCATTAATAAATAAACAAAGGAGATTTCCGTGGAAGTGTTATGCTGAGAAGAGCAGCAAGAGGTAAGAGCGTGACTGAGTGGCTAGCATGCTCTGGGTGGTCAGAGACGCCTCTTTCAGATGATGGCGTTGAGGCTGAGAGTTTATCAAGTAGAAGGAAGAAACCATGTGTACATCACCTGAAGAAAACATTGCAGGAAGGAGTCTAACATGTTCAGAGACCAAGGGGGAATGTCCCTGAGGCGGAGATACAACACATTAACTTTGGGGCCGGGGTAGGAATGGTGTAGGTCCTGCCAAGCCACATAAGTCAGGGGTCAGGACCTGAGTTTTATTACAGGTATGATGTGGAGTCTTAGAGATCTTTGAGGTCTTTGGATTGTTTCAGAAGTAGAATCCATAAGGCTTCAGGTAAAATTAGTAGGTATCTAATTTTCTTTTTCCATTTTTGGATTCAGTCATCATTTAGGTATTAGAGCTGTGGACTGAGTGGGGGAATGTTACATTGTGGGTGGGGTTTGGTGGCTGCTAGACATCCACATACTGATGCCATGCTGGCTGTTGCACATCAAAGCCCCGAAGAAGCGTCCGTGCTGGAGCACAGACGTGCTTTTACAGTAGATGGTCCCTAGGGCATGTCCATGGGGGACGCCACACTCACAGACTGAGCAGAGCAAAGGCCACCAAAGGAATCCCAGGAATGGCTAGTTAAGGAAACAGAAAAATAAAAGCAAGGACTTTGGAGGGCTCTAAGGGGGTGGTGGCTGACTATATCTGATGGCTCCTGTAGGGTCATGGAAGATAAGAACAGGGCAACCCCTGCCTAATTTGACAGTACAGAGGTCACAGGTGGCCCCGGATAATCGTGGCCCTGGTAGACTGGGAAGCTGACCAGCTAAGTTGAGAGGAGAATGCCCCTGAGACTGGAGACTGAAGACTTGAAGCTCAAGGTTGTATGTGAAGGGAGCTCTGGGGAAAGAGGAAGTGAGTTTTCCTAGGAAATCCAAGAGCACATTTGCATGATAATTGGGGTGAACGTGGAGAGGAAGGACAAAGTGATTCAGGAATACAGGAAGCTATATAACTGCAGGAGCAAAGACCTTGAGAAGGTGAAAGAGACTGGGATCCAGACCAAAACCATTAAGTTTAGGTTTTGACAGGCATGGGGACACCATTTCCATAGAAACAGCAGAGAAGAAAATAGATGGAGTACAGATGCAGATCATTGGTTGTGCTGGCAGCAAAAAGATGTAGGGGTTCCTGTCTGCCCCCCTGTGATCTATGTTTGCCACTAAGAAGGCACAACCACTTCTCACGTGCAATAGTACTCTCCAGAAAAACAGACAAGCCCTACACGGTGCGACCCATCATAATTACAAATGAAAAAAGAAGAAACAATGACAACATTCTACCATGAAAGTGGGCAGGACTTAGGTCAGCGACGTCTAAACAGAAATGACAGGGGAGGAAACACGTTGTCCTTCAGCACTATAAGCCCTTTTATAATTCTTGAAGCATGTGTCATCCCATTCCACTTCCCCACTACCATTGCTAGCACTTAACATTTTAAGGTCTCCCTGCCTTTGGTCTTGTTAGGTTGAGATCCAACTCATCCTTCAAGGCTTCCCTTGAATAGATCACTTCTATCAAGCCTTCCTGACATCCACCTATGTCCCCATTCCTGGCACCTATCTTGCCTGCTTTGCTTTCTCATAGTTTCATTACATTACTTAGCAATGTCATTCTTACAGTTTTAGGTGGGCTCTTTGAAGAAAATGATGATGAGCTCATTATATATGACATACTGTGTCTTCTACATATGTTTTTTGAGGGGGCTACTCTGACTCATGATCCAGATCTTAACTATTCCCATGCCCCCAGGTTTATTATCTTTTGGTACCAATGCATTTGCTAAGCTCAGACCTTTAACATAATCCCACAAGAAGTCTAGTCTCAGGGAGCCTGAGAAGGCAGGAGTCAAGACTGCCATTCATAGTTGGTGCATGTCAATGGCTTCCAGAATCAAGACACAGCTGAGAACTAGGTCCCCTACCCCATGATGCAGTCACTATGTGGGATGTCACAATTGAAGATATGTTCTGGCCTGATTTCTGCATCACCTACAGAATTTTATTCATGGCCTTGTACCTGATGATGTTTCTTTCTTTCTTTTTTGTTTTTCTTTTTTGAAACTGTGAAGTGCTCCCTCTGCTTTCTAAGGCACTCTCAAAAGGACCATTCAATACTTGTTCTCTGATAAATGGATACTGATCCCAATGGTGGAGGGGACGTGGGAAGAATGGAGGAACTTTGATTGGGCAAAGTTGAGGGAGGAGAGGGGAGGGGACATGGGAAAGATGGTGGAATGTGATGGACATCATTACCCTAGGTCCATGTATGACTGCACATATGGTGCAACTCTGCATCGTATACGACCAGAGAAATGAAAAGCTGTGCTCCATTTTCATACAATGAACCAAAGTGTATTCCACTGTCACGTATAACTAATTAGAACAACCACAACAAAAAGGACCATTTTATGAAAGGGTTACATGAGGCAAATGTGGCATTGTGTCAGCAACAGAATGTAGCCAATCTTCTTGTTGGAATCAGACCACATGTCCCCTGCTAAGTGATGGGGACTTAAGACTTAAGTGGAATCCTCAGCTGATCACACCACCAGAGAGGAGGAGAAGCTTTTGGGCTTCTGAGATCCTCATGCATCCTTCATTCAAGGGCAGCTGTGCCTGCAAGATGCTTCTTGAATACTATTCATTTCACCTATAAAAATTATTCTAACATCTCTTATGCTAATGAACAAGGTCTCTGGGTATAGATTTAGATGTTGCGAGGTCACGCCTCACCTTGGCTGTCTTTGAACTCTTGACTCCTAATTAGAGTCTTTCAAATGCAACCCTCTGAGTGTGCTTTCTTTTCCAGGGTGCTTCAAATGTTAGCTCTTTCCCCAGTGTACATAAAATGAACTTAAACCTATATAGAACGGGGTTGAAATGGGAATATTCCAAAGTAAATTGCTACCCACAATTTAATGAATTCCTTCCTCCACTTCTCCTATCTCCTTTCCTTTCTTCTTTCTCTTTCTCTCCATTTTTCTTTCTCTCCCCTTTGCTCCTCTCCCCTGTTCTCCTTTCCTTCCCCCTCTGCCTCCCTCCCCACCTCTATCTCCTGCTCCTTCTTCCCTAGGGAGTCTGCACTGACAAGGACTTGACTCAGGGGAAAGAATCATATTTTTAGAGCATGGTGTTTCCACTAAAAGTTAAAATCCACAGACAATTCTGTTCTCCAACATCCCTCCTTAGTCACACTGCCACCTGTAGCTTTTTCTGGATGCCGTTCCCTCCCTTGTGGAATTTCAAATGACTTGCCTATGTATTCCGATTCCCAATATAGCCCTCTCTCAGCGCTTAACTTGCAAACCCAAACACTAAGAGTCTCAGGAAAACAAAGGCTCTTCCAGGCAACAGGGGCTCCTGGGAAGCCTGCTCATGGAACCTTGTTGGTTACCTAAATACGCCTGAGGTCTCTACCTTCCTCCCTCCCACCTTACCAAGCAACTGTGTTTCTTCCCAACAGTACTAGTGTGTTCAAATGAAATAAAATGGAGACAAAGCATGAAACATTTCTGAGCAGACAAAGCCAATCAGGTCTTGAACATGACCTTAACCTTGCTTTGATTTGCAAACATAAGTGATATCTCACTTGGTCAACTTCTTGTTAAAGAAAAACAAAACTCAAACTTAACCAACCAAAAGCTTGGTTAGAAAACTATATTGTATCACTAGTGACTTTCTAGTGGAGAAAGACCGTATGAGGCAACTCCAAATAACTATTTTCCCTCCCTTGTTTCTGTTCACCCCAGGAAAACTCTCCTCGTGAGCTTCAACATTGGGGCTTGGTCAGAGAACTTACTTGCTGCCCAACTCGCTAATCACCGTTTGCTCAAAGAAACTTTTTATGTCTCAATTTATCTTTTAACAGTATTCTCAAGAAGAATGTTGGTAAATGCAATGTTCTCCACCTCTTTATATGCTTTGGAATAAGAGCTATTCTTAATGATTAAAACTCACACTAGGTCTAAAATCTGTCTCATCCAAGATACCCACTCATTTACCCTCCACCCTCCGTGACTCTCACTAACTCTTGGTATGAACCTAAGAATTTCAGAGCTTTCACTAACCAGAGTCTTTTCTTATCTACATGCACCTTTGGGGCTTCATCTTCCTTTTGTATTATCCTTGACTTTGCAAAGCTTTTAGGTTTAGAGAGTTCAGCCTAAGATGATCATTAGAATAATTTGGAGAGATTTTCGAACTACCATAAATCTCCCTAGACCAAACTCAGAATCTGAGAACATGAAGTTTCTGGGTTTGTAAAACCAGTTCCCCTAGGAATTCTTGTTTCTCTCTCTCTCTCTCTCTCTCTCTCTCTCTCTCTCTCTCTCTCTATCTCTATCTTTATCTCTCTCTCTCGTTCAGCAGTGGAGGAGACCTCTGATTTTCTTTGTCTGGGTGTCAGCACCCCACATTCTGTGGTCAAGAGGAGACTTAAGTTTTTGGTGGGTGACTACAACCTCTATCATCTGTTCCCTTATTAATGAACTTCCAGTCACTCTCCTGGCTTTCACAGAGCAATCACAATGATTTCCAAGACCAGACAGCCATGTCTGTGCTTGTCTGCACATCCAACTGTCACAGCATTGGATGTCACCCTAATCTCATCTTTGTACCCCTCAGGAAACTAGTCCATCATACTCAAAAATGAGATTAGGTATGCCGTCTTGAAACACAGCCCCTTTAAGACTAAAAGCAACTTCAGATGCCTTTCTGCATCTGAGAGTTTCCTCCTGCTGAAAATGGAAACTGAGAAACTGCCTTCAAATCCCAGGTGTCACCAGCAAAAGTTGAGAACAGGCATTGTGACATGTTGTCTGGCTAGCAGAGCCTAGCTAAATCTACACATGTATATCTCCTGGCTTTTGTTTCTATAAATTATAACTGCTTTCACAAGACAGGCAGAGACAGTTTAGTTACTTCTCCCCAGTTTGGGCCCAAACTGCAAAGTAAATTCATTTTTTTTCCTTTTGATATTATTTGCTTATTTTTTTATGGGGGCAGGTGGCCAAATCCAGCCAGCTGGGATTCAGGAAGGTTCCCTGGCTTGGCTGCTAGTAACAATCTCATAGTCAGAAGGTGTCTGTGGTCTGTGCCTGAGAATGCTGATCCTTAAATGAGGGAACCCAAACTTTGCTATTTCCCCCACTGAATGGTTAAGTGGACCTGGCGCTATGACTGTCCAGACACCAGGTGCTGCCTGCATGAACCTCAGTGATTTCGGCTTTGATGTTTTTTTTCAGTCACAGGCTTTGCAAACTTCTGCTTAGTGAGAGATTCATATTCAAAAAATAAAGAATGCAGTTGATGGTGATTCTTCCTCCCATGGCTCCAGGTACTTGGCTCAAGCTCCTCTCTACAGCACAGGCGGTACCCTCAACATTCAGGTGGATAGTTAATCTAATGATGTGACTTCCCATCAGTGTGGGTGCTATGGCACATTGCAGGTGTCCACAAATGCAGGGAGCCAGCCTGGTGACTGGTTCAGGCTCTGTGGCCAGACCAATCTGGGTTCAAACCCCAGCCATCACTTTCAGTTCTATGGCCTGGTGCCAATGACTACATTTGACTGAGAATCTGATTTCCTTCCATAAAATGGGGATAAAAATAAAATAATAACATCTACCTTAAGAATCCCATGGAATTCCAAAAGATGACGGTGCATGGATTAGGCACTTAGTTCAGGTTTATTCCTCCTCTGGCTTTCCTTACAAAGGAGAGCACTGTCTATGTCACATCCCCTACTTTCTTTGTTAGTATTCTGTCTCAAATGGTGGCACAGATCACAATATTCACAGAGAGAGCTTTGTCAAACTATCTATGCCCACCAAGTGCAGAAGTGTACACCTGTAATTCCAGCTACTGAGGATATGAGGCAAGAGGATTGCAAGTTCAAGGCCAGCCTGGGCAACTTAGAGTTGTCTCAAAAAAAAAAAAATAAAAAGTGATGTGGATATAGCTTAGTGTTAAAGTGTCCCTAGCACAAAAAAGAAAAGAAAAAAAAAAAAGAAAAAGAAAAATTAAAAAGTGCCTACAGCCTACAGTAGAAGCATTTGTGGGGATTCAAATTGTTTAAAATTTCTTAGCATAATGTGTGTCACACAAAAAGTCTCATTAAGTGATAGCCATTATTATTTGCTTATTAAAGCATTTACTGAGTCCTTATTGTGGGTAAGCCTTGGGTGCAAATACACACACACACACATACACACAAACACACACACACACAACTCGATTTCTGTGTTTAACAGTAAGATCTTGCACTAGCCACTTAACCCTCTTGTACATCAAATTATAGACAGCAGTGAATAGGTCATAAGGACTCAGTGAAATAGTGCACATGCAGTGTTCAGCAGAGGCCTGTATAAATGCCAGCTGTCATAGCTACACATAGTAGTAGATTTCAATAAAGGTTGATAATCCTTGAGTATTTCTAATACACTTATCTTCCAAGAATATGGCCCAATTGGCTCCTTAATTAAAGTCAAGGATCCTACTTGTTCTTATTTCCCCAGCTTTTGGCACAGTGGGCTGACAGGCATGAGGGGTTCAGGCAATATTCCCCAAGAACACAAATGAATGAATTACCAGGGAATTTATATCTGCTTTCACTCTCTCTGCAGTGATCTTGCCATGTCTCCAGACTGTGGAAACCTCCCTGACCATGGGGCCATTCATTCAGTTTCCAAATGCTGCAAACCTGCCTGTGACTCTAATCAACAGCAGACCTGATTTATGCTGTCCGTGGAGGAAGCCAGGGAGGTGGAAGCCTCCACTGCTGATTAGTTTATTGCTGAGTCCTTGAAAATGGAATAGGGAGGAAGAGGGAGGTAGGAGAAAAGAATTAAGAGCTACTCCCCTTTGCATTGGATATGAGGTTCTTTTATTTCAGCAGAGCATAGCTTTTTGTTGTTGTTAATATGAAATTTCACAACCATTACAAAAACACACAGCAAATTCCATGTCAATCTTCTACCTGATGGCACTAGAGCTCTGACAATGACGGAGTAGCAAGCTGACCCGGGTTCCTGGGGTTTCGTTAATGAACTCTTTTTTTTTTTTTTTTTTTTTTTTTTTTTTTTTAGCAGGCTACACTATGACTGTAATACACTGTCATGAATGACTCTGGTATATAAAGGAAAATGTGGTTCCCTCACTTACCGGATATTGATTGAAGGGTTTGTTTTAAAACATTTAGGCTAACTTGGCTCTTTGTTTTATTTATTCACATTCATGCATTAATTGAGAGCCAAACAGCTCCAAAAGATTGTGTTAACTTGTTCGCCCTCTACTGGTCACAAACTGGAGGACAGATCTGTTTTTTGATTGTCTTACCAAAACTACAGCTATTTTTAGAAAGTACTGGGCTTTGAAACTCAAATATACTTTCCAAAAGTCCATTAGGAATATGGTAGAGAGACTCCTCTACACTAAACCCCAAACTGTCTGTTTTATTTTTGAGTATTTTGGTTCCCAGAAGGAGATCTTCCGATTTCATATATTTGATGATTTATAAACATGCATGGCGAGGAGCTTTATATGGGCCTGTCTTCTCATCTGCAAGAGAAGGTTGAGTTGAGAGAGGCCCCATTTCTACCTCTCAACCTGGGGTGGCATAGACACTGCACCTCAGAGAAGTCAGGAAGTCAGGTGCCCCAGAGGCTCTGGTCCTGATTCTCCTTCCTTCCTACTCTAAACAAAGGTGAGGCCTAAATCTTCAGGGATCCTTTGAATTCTGACATGTTATGACCTAAGTCATACTACCCCTGAGCACACATAAATGATAAGGAGAAATTCTCAGAAGGCTAATTCCCATTAAAACCCTTTTTTTCCCCTTTTCTTTTCCTTATTAAAAATTCCCTAGAAAACGTAAGGTTAGGTTAAATTTCTTAACATAGCTTAATGGAACTTGTAACTAAAACTATCGTTTCCATGTGAAAAGTTTGAAGGAATTCTTATTTTAATCATCCAGAAAATAAAGAAGTTAAAAAAAAATATCCAACAGTAGATTCGAAACAGTGAGGTCGTCCAAGTCCAAGGGAGAAAAGCTGCTTCTGGGTTCCTAAACAGAAACCTTTTTAACAAGCTGACTGCTCCCCTCTGCAGAGCAGGCCTGCCACGGCATCAGCCACATTTTTTGTGTCTATCAGTTTGTGCTTGACTTCCTGGTCCCCAGTTCCCAGGTCCTAGTTCCAGGGAGACATGTATGCAGACACAGTGAGCACTGTGTAATCCTTCAGCTTGGAAACAAACGCTGGAGCATTTAAGGAAGTCAGAGTGAGACGACATCTTTTCCTACCACGAGGGAAAGCAGAGAATGCTACATAAATCCACATAAAATTGATTGACCTTGCAGTGATCTGGCACAGTGAATACTCACCAAGTTTCAAAAATGAAAAGAAAATAATAATTTCCTCTACATTTAATTAGCCATTTAGTCTACCAGGTGCTTTCAAATGCATGATTTCATTTGCTTCTTAAAATGACGCTGGGAAGGGGGCGATAGTAGCACAGTTAGGCCTATTTGGTGGAAGGACTGAGATTCTATACGTTGCCTACAAATAGCAAATCACACGGATAATAACTACTGTTTTCTGGTATTTAAATTATGGCTGCAATGGATTTTATGAGCAAACATGCAAGCCATTCCAAGGATACTAGGGATCCAGATATATATATATATATATATATATATATTTTTTTTTTCTCTTTCAAGGATAACAAAAGCAAAACACTCCATACATTATCCAGGGAAAACCAAAGCAAGAGAGGTGGAGAAGAATTGTCTTGAGTTGGATTCTGCGCTGACTTTTCCAAAGCAACAGTTCTATTCAGTGTGAAGAGCAGCCTCACCAAGGTGCTGTGTGGGGACCATGCAGGAGGCCACAATTGCTCTCAGCTCTCTTCCTAGTTGGGGAATAAACTCTTGAAGATTAATGTAAAATGCATTCTATTCTCTACAAGGGTCTATGGACAGAATCAAGTCTCTTAATTTCTAAGGATGGGGAAGACAATGGTGCAGGAATGTAATGCAGGTCACACCTAATACTGTAGGCAAGTCCTTAAAAATGTCTGAGCTGTGGTTCAAAACTCAGTTCCAAATTCCATATTCACTCTATCTCTGCTATTACTGTTCTAGATTGATGATCCAAAAGGCAGGACTAGAACCATTGAAGGTCTGTTTTAGGACTTTCAGGTGGTCCATTTCAGGAATGGAAGTCTCAAAGAAAATCCTTCTTCCTTTATGACCATCAAAGAATGTGAGACCTGTTCTTATTGTGTCCAGAGTCAGGAATCAACACATTCTATGCTTCTTTTGGTATCATTTTCACAAATGCTTTTATCTGCAACAGGTGTATATGAAATCTTATACAATATAATCCCTCAATCTCACTCACATGACCACTCCACAAGTCTGAAGCATAAAATGCACCAAACTAGGCACCAGTGTTAGTCCATTTGCAAGAAAGAAAAGAAAAAGGAGAGATTGGCATGGCTTTTGAGTGGGCAAATGATAAAAATCTCTATAAACAGTCATGTTTTCCAACTAGATGCAAGCTCCCCTTCTTCTGAATCCCCATAACCTTTCTCTCTTCTTTTTCTATAATAGTTTTGCTTTTCTTCCTCTGGGTAGAGCAAGAACCAATCATGCATGTTACTCAGCAATGCAGCAAGATGGAATGAGGCCTCTGGAGCCTGACAGATCAGAAAGCTGGCTCTATGCACTGCAAGATTTTGAGTACTTATCCTCCCTGAGCTTCAATTCCAACAGCAAAGCAGTAATTTCCAATGAGATAATACATGTCACTTGATTAGGCAGTGCCTTGGCCCTAGGAATCCACACAATAACTGACAGTACTGGGTCTTAGGTTGGGCTCTCTGGAGGCAAAATCTTAGATGGGGATTTGGGTATCTGTGATTTAACTGAAGGAGAGACCTCAGGAAGGAGGGGGGTGAGAGGAGCAAGATAGAGTAGGTGAGAGGAGCTAAGCTGAGCTCTAGCTTCAGCCTGATCCCATGGGGAGCTCTGGAGCATAAATTGCATCATCAAATTGGTTCTGCCTTGGAGTAGTTCATTCCTTCATATGATCCCTCTATCCAAACGTTCCATGTCTGTTATTTACCGGCTATAAATTTTCCCCTGTGGAGGGAAGGGAACATATATATCTTCCATGGCCAGGCAGCTCCAATTTGGCTATAGATAATTCTATGAAGAAGAGGGCAGCTGTGAGTTGATAGCATACAAGACAGCAAGGGAGATCTGTTATTATATGTGTTATAATTATTATATGTGTTTCATCTTATGTCCAGATCTGAACTTTTGATATGATAGGGACTCAACAAATAGTTGTTATATTGAACTAAATTACAGGATGAAAATTATGGAGAATTTTCAAAAGAGAAAGAGTAGCTCACGCCTTATCCACAGGTCCAAAAGCTTTGTAAGGCAGCTCTCACATTTCTCCCCTTCACTGGCCCTCATAATTACCAGCACTACACAAGGTTGTAGCACATCCCTAAATTCCTTGGAACGCTGATTATGTCTGAAGCTGACTTAACTGTTAATTTCCTTGCTTCCCTTGTTTCAGAGATTTTCCGGCATTAATTACACCTACGCTTACATCCAAATATTTCATTGTGATGCAGATTATACTTGTAAGTGCATGAATTATTCTTCGAATGCACAAAGAATTAATAATGTTTCACCACTCACTGTGACATGTTTCCAAGCACGTAAGTGACAGATGCACTTTTAAAGGATGTACTTTTTCTTCTCTTTGATGCACAAGGACCCAGATTTGAAGAGTTGGAGGATGCAAAAGTATCGCCTTCTGAATCTCCCAATGTCATGCTTGGGTTTCCACCCCCATCAGCAAATGCAAGAATAAGTAATATGCTCAGGCCCCAGTACCTGCTCAGATGTGATTGTGTCAGAGCCTTAACACCCTAAAACTCCATTAGGATGAATCCCCAGGCAACCCAACAGTGGAGGAAAGAACTGTATTGGTCATGAGTTGGAATGGGGAGAGTATTTTGTAAATCTTAAGGTGCTTAATAAAGGTCATTGATTGGTATTAATATTAATTCTTCTGCCATCAATTTTATGTTCAACGCTCCTGAATCTGTATCTTCTTCTGAATTAATCAGCCCCTTCTAGAGCTTTACTTCTGTTCTAGTGACTGGGCACAAATGAAAAGGAGCCCAACCAGGTTGAGAAATCAGTTATTTGCCTGTATTGATAGAGTCCAACTTACAATTTAACTCTACAATCACGCAAAAATTTTATGCATTCAGTAGAAACCTTATGTCAAATTGAGAATTTGGGTATTTTCTCAGGCTAACAATAGGTAGAACTACTGATACTCTCTCATGTTGCTGGACAGTGACAGCAAGCTACTTTTCCCAGTCAGCCATGCAATCATGCTACTAGATAACTGAGGCTCTATAGCATACTATGTTG
The DNA here is from genome assembly GCF_964194105.1 of Spermophilus citellus. Lineage (NCBI taxonomy): Eukaryota > Metazoa > Chordata > Mammalia > Rodentia > Sciuridae > Spermophilus > Spermophilus citellus. The sequence continues at coordinate 47,497,896 of NC_138199.1, read as the reverse complement.
CTAAGTTGTGATGTTCAGTAGGTTAGGTTTATAAAATGCAGTTTCCACTTAAGATATTTTCAAATTACAATGGCTTTATTAGGATGACCCCACAGTGAGCAAAGGAGAATCTGTACTTTCATCAAATGCTCACTTTATTGGTAGATGCCAAATTGAATTCAGAAAATATGGCTTAGCAAGTGCTAGGAGAGAATTCACAGTGAGTGGCCAAATAGGTATCCCATGAAAAGCAAACAGAGTTTCTAGGCATCGTCAGTGTCATGAGATCAAGTAAATGGGTATCTAACAATTAGCTGTTGAATTTGGGAACATTCACCGAAACAAATGGATCTACATCTCCAATTCACTAGATTTCTTTTTAGCTCTAACAGGACCATGAGATATCCGAAAAAGGAAAATAAAAAGCCAAAAACAAAATTTACTATTGGTATGGATAATCCACAAGGTAACTAATATCTTACAGGCAAATCCATAGTAGTGGCAAAACAAAAATGAAAACAAAAACAAAAAATCAAACCTCCACCAAAATAAATGCCTAATTCTGGAAAGAAGCATTACTGACCTGTAGACTATGGGTCAAATCTCTTTCTCTACCTGGTTTTATAGATAGTTTTATTGGAACACAGCATGATCATTCATTTACATGCTGTCAACAGTTGCTTTTTGGAATACATCGGTAGAGTTGAAGAGGTGAGCTATAGACCATCCTCATCTCTAAAGTCAAAAATATTTACCACTAGACCTTTTACAGAAAATGTTGGCTGATTCTTGCTTGACACCCAGACTTTTGGGTTAAATATTGGTTCTTACACTTATTATTTGAGTCGCCTTGAGAAAGTTCTTCAGTACTGTCATCACGAAGAAGAAGCTCACACTACCTCCCACTTCCCTATCGAGAAGAATGAATGGGTTAAAATATTCCAAGTTAGCTGGGTGTGGTGGTGAATGCCTGTAATCCCAGCAGCTTGGGAGGCTGAGGCAGGTTTGTGAGTTTGAAGCCAGCCTCTGCAAAAGCAAGGCACTAAGCAACTCAGTTATTTAGAGACCCTGTCTCTAAATAAAATACAAAATAGGGCTGGGGATGTGGCTTCTTGGTTGAGTGCCCCTGAGTTCAATCCCCAGTTAAAAAAAATCCAAAGTGCCCAGGATAGTATCTGTCATGCATTCATGATTCAGTAACTGTTAGCTGGAATCATTAAAAACAGCAGAAAGAGATTCCCCCGCTACTGCCTCCCCATGCATGTCCCTGGCTCCTGTGCCAACAGGAACACCTCAATACTGTTCCTTGCTCACAGGTCTGCCTAGAGAGTCTTGCACACATATTTTTAGGACTGCAGGCAGCTCTTTATCTAGGAGTTCCATAACAGCTGTGCAGAAGGAAAACCATTTTTTCCTCTTCATCATTTTATTCCTAGAAGACATCTCTAACCAAAGGCTCACAGAGATTTCGAACCTCCTTCCTCTGCCTCCTACGAAAATATTCGATGGCCAGCTTAACAACCTCGATACAATAATGGGCTTGTTTTCCCAACTAATAGTGTTTTCTCACCTTTAAAATCAATTAGGACTGTGGAGATGATCCAGGGACTGTGGTTTAGAACAGCAGCCCTGAATTCCTGAGAGAGCTTATTAGTATGTACTTAGTATGTACAGATTAGCTGCTCAAGATGCACGGAGGGCTCACTCTGTAAGGTAGAAATGTAAAGTTGGAGGGAGGGGTAAACCTGGAAGAGGCTACGGATAGCTCCACTGCTTGGTAAATATTGGTGGCTGAATAGATAACACCTCTCCCCCTACCCTTTTCTTTCTGGCCATTGTCCAATAATAAGAGATCAGGGTTTTGAGTAAAAAAAAAAATATATATATATATATATATACACACACACACACACACACACACACACACACACACACACATACTGATATTCAAATAAACAAGGCACTGCCCTGGGGGCTGTGGAGAAAAATCAATGAGGTAAAATTCCCATGCTAGGGAGTTAATAATCCACTTGGGAAGACGAGACAAGCCCATGAAAAGTTAAATAGCAATTAATGGCTTCAATGACAGTACAAGACAACAATGGAGAAGATACTGCCATGTAGTATGTAATTAGTTGCTAAAATGCTTTCTTCGGATAGCTAGCGTTATAGAAATTTTAGAGGAGAATAAGATCCACATGGTGTGAATTTGTTAACCAAGACACTCAAAAATGGCCCTCCTATTTCCTCCGACTGAAGGAAGATAGGAACACTAAAGAGAAATATGTATTTACATTTCAAGTGAGTAATTTAAAGTGTTTTGGTTTAAAATGAACATTAATTAACTAGCTTCCCAGGCTAACAATGTGTGTTAATCAGCCACAGTGTTGTTTCCTAACAATTTCAGTTGTAATGGGGTTGGAGGAAATGTGTAGCTTAGACCAAGAGATTCAGATGGAAATCAGGACGTGTGGTCTCAGTCTTGAGAAGCAGACAGGTTTGGATAACCCAAACTGGAGGATGGGGTGGGGTCCTGAACAGCATCAATGAAGTCACCAGTTGACAGAACACAGCAGAACTCAAAGAAAGTCTCCCAGAGTCCATATGAATGCAGAATAGATGGATTCTGAAACATTCTAGAAAGACTGAATGTTCTGAAACACCTGCAAGGTATCCTATTCACCAATAACTGCAAGCATCCTTGCTTCTTAGATGTTTGGAAAAGGGACCTATTCCCAGATACACTTTTGAATTTCAGCTTAAGCATATGCCCAGGCCCCTTTGGGAACCACTGAGTTCTTCTTTTGGTAACTTGATGATTATCACATATAAACTCTATACACAGGGCTGAGAATGTGACTTCAAAATCAAAGTGCCTGGGTTCAAATCCCAGTTACATTACTGTGACTTTGAGCAAGCTGCCTCTCTGTTCTCTGATGCTATTTGCCCAGCCACAAACGGGAAGGTTAATAGTACTGATCTCACAGTGTTGTCAATAGGGCCAAGTGAATTGATACCTGCCACAGTCTGGCTGGGCAAACTAACGGGGGGGTGGTGATTAGGAACTTTTGATGATTGATACAGCGGGAGCCACTTTATTGCAGGACAGCAGAGGTATATATACTTAACTAATTACACACAGGTTAACTTAATTGACATAATCTAGACACAGCAGTCAGTCATTAAGGAATCTCTATCATCTTAATGGCTCGCTGGCGTTACTTCACAAACCACTCCCTCTGGCAAAGTGCCAGGCGCCATCTTGACTTGTTTAAGGACCCTAACAGATACCCATGAGGTTTTCAGAACCATTATCAGTACTTAGTAAGCTGCCCTACCTTGTTACTGCATTCTTCTAATTACTTAACGTGCTAGCTATAGGGACAGCAGTGACTCCTTCTCTGGAACTAACATTTGCTGTGCAAAGGGAGCTACAACAAATCAGAGCTTATCACTTTTGTACCCTTATTTCTAGCCCGGTGTATTTTACCACACCCCTGGTTTCAAGAACATGATTCAATTTGAGTAACTCAGTTCTCATTGTCTGCTTCTACCTAAGAGGTCCTGGTTTCAGGTCCAACATTTCTCTGATGGGAGTCCTTTGGATGAGTCCATGTCAGCCATTCTAAGGACTAGGCCCATCCTTTGCACCCCAGCTTCCCTCCATCTGCTGGGTCCCTCTAATGCTACACTCTGCCTGCTCCTGAGAGCTTGTCTGTGGTAGGACGGTGGAGTGATGACTGCATGTCTTCTTGGCTTCCGTCCATAGTCCTGTCAAGGGCTTCCCTGTTGCCTCCTATGCTTCCAGGATCTGACTGGTTTCCAGATCTTTGCCATTCATAGTTTGGCATCTAGTCCACTCAAGTGCTGTTAGTTTTCCATATGGCAGGGAGCCTCCAAAGGCTGAATCACCCACTCTCCCACAGATGTGGCAAATGCACTGAGAGTTTCTTCCAACCTTCTCAAAAGACTCATCTTCTCCATGTCACCTCTTGGTCACTTGATTTGTCAAAATGAAAAGACAAGCCTGATGTTCAGTATTCCCGATCCTGCTATTATTGGCAAAACTGTCTCATCAGCATTGAAATGGGGAAAGAACCTAGATGAAAAGGCATAGTGCTATAAAAATTTTTTTTAAAAATGACTGCTGCTTAGCTCACAAACTAAAACCTAATGCTTACTATGAAGTACAGAACAAAGTTGCTGAATAGCTCTTCCATAAATCATTCCCTAAAGCCTTCGTACCTAAAACCGTGAATCCATTCCAGAACTTTCACTAAAAAATGACCTTCAGAAAAAAAGAGAAGGGAATTGCAGCCACTCATTAGACATCACATCAAAGGGGGAAAAATTGAGGGAATTCTTGGTATTCTCTCTCCACATGTGTGTGCGCACACACACGTCTCATAAAGTCAAAATGGTGGTCATTAACTTCCAATCACTGTTAAGAAGATGCCAGGTCAATCACAAAAACATGCTGCTCAGAACACTTTGCAAATTGTGTTGCAAAAGAAATCCCATCTCCCAGAAATTTGTCCTGCCCCCAGCTGCACACCTGGGTTGCCCTCCCATACAACCACCGGCCCCTGAACCTGCAGGCAAGGAGCTGATCACTAGGGGCTGTCAAGACTGTTCACTCACTGCCCCCAACTACCACTGAAGCACCTATCAGAATGGAACAATTATTATTCTAGCACTACCCTAACCAAAATCTCCACAAATACACTTTCTTACTGTGTAGCAAATGCTCCTTCCTGTCTGCACTCCTCAAACAGAAGAGCCATTAATATAGATTGGAGATGGGAGAAAATAAGGAAAAGTTCAGAAATCAGACAAATGAGCCACAGAGTGAAATTTGAACCTGCAGACGCTGTGGCCTGGGGTAATGAGAGTAAGGCAGGTGAAACAAAATTTCAGGTGCACCAAAATGCTTCCTACTTAAGGTCAATAATATTAGAATATAATACTTTTATAAACAGAATTCAATGCAAAAACATCCACTGTGAATAAAATCAAAATTTTAAATAATGGAATTCAACACTATTACCATGGGCCACTTTGAATCTTAAGGCAATCCTGTCTTTATTACAAATTCAAATATTTCATTCATCATGAATTGTTTTTGCACTAATTTTGATTTTAAAAAGATATTTCATTAAAATGTTACTTATCTCAGTTTCTGACTTTTTCAGAAGCCCTTTAAATTTGCACCCAAAGCAAGTACCTCACTTCAGTCAGCCTTGTTCCACATCCTGTTCCAAATTACTAAACATTCTTGAGTCACTAGAAAGAGCAAGGAGTTGGCCTTCTATTATAGTCTTCCAGAACATGCATACCCATTACAAAATAAAAAAAAGAAAAAAAGAAAAGAAAAAAAATCACAGGTTCTGGAATTAACACAAATGGAGTCAGGGTTAGTTCTTACATAAGCATTCTTAAGTAGGTGACACATTCCTCTTGGCTCAAATGCTATGGCTTTCCTTCAAGAGAGATTGTGATTGGAAAGCCCCATATTTAATATTAACTTCTCCATTTCTGCTATATATTGGTCCTTCTAAGTCAGTAATTTCCAGTCTTTGTGCCATCAAAGACTATTTTCCCCTACCTCAGTTTTGGGGAAAAAAATTGCCAAACCTTTGTTGATACATTTAATTATAAATTAATTAGGACAAGACATCTATACTTTTGATACTTGCCAATTACATGTTCTAATCCACAGGAGAGAATTTGTAATTGCCAGGCCAAGAAGACACAAGGGCAGAGATACTTGGCAGGGTTATCCTACCCAACTTCATGAAGGACATCAAACTTTTGTAAGACATACTGAAAGTTTGAAACATTTAAAATAACTATTATAAAAAATTAATCAGAAGGAGTGACAAAGGTATACCATGTTTGACCTAAGTTTATAAAGAGAGAAGAGTTTATAGAAAGTTAATAGTTTGGTGTTACTAGTAACAGAATTGCATAAATAGCAGCATATATACAATGTTTTCATTTAAAGAAAAAGAGTACAGACCTCCATGACTAACTTTCTAGTCCTGTTGGAGGCCTAAGGATTACTTAGCTGGATTTTTTTCTTTTTCTTTTTTAAAAATAAATCAGCTGTGAAAAAAATACTGAAACCAAATTGGTGAAACAGTAAGTTTTTGATGAGAAAGCTCATAAATAATGGCAAGAAGGCCAAGGGGTCAAACACCATTGACCAAAGCTTGATATAATTCATTAAGAAATGAAATTTCCAAGTGATTTTTAAGGTTATCTACAAGGATGGAAGCTCCTTGAGTTGTAGAAACCACCTATGTGTCCCAATGTCCTACAGATGCCACCCAGGACAGGCTTAACCAAACATCAATGATGAAAGAAAAGAGTAAGCAAACTCTTTATTTCATAACCAATCACCATAAACAGGAGAACATCCTTAAGAGGCATCAGCACTGGAGGAGTGCACCTTTAAGAAAGATGTGGGTATCCAATAGGACCAGAGCCTGGGGTCCATCTTTTTTAAAGGCATCCTGTCAAAAACAATCATTTAGAGGCATGGTGGTGCACACCTGTACTCCCAGTGACTCGGGAGGCTGAAGAAAGAGGATCACAAGTTTGAGATCAGTTCAACAAATTAAAAAAAGATTTAAAAAGGATGGGGAGGTGGCTTAGTGGTTGAGCACACTTGGGTTCAATTCTTGGCTAAAAGAGAGAGGGGGGAGGAATATGGAGCAGCTGATCATTTGTCTTCTGGCTAACCTGACAATGATCTGTTCCATGCATTCATTCCTCCTCTTGCATTTGTTGTGCATGGGCTCCAATCTCTAGTTTGAGATATTATCCTGACCATATCCTCATATTTCTACTTCATTTTTTTTTTGCTATGGGGCTCCATCTCTTTCTTTCTGCCTAACACTCTAGTTTAAGCTTAGATTAAGCATAGTTTATGCTTAATCTAGCACTTACTCTCACCATCTTCATCCCACTCACCACCAGGCACACAATCTGGCTGAGCCTGGGCAATTTCCTACATACTTTTTAAACCTGATCCTCACAATAAAATGCTACAGTGGCCAACAGTCCCACTGTAGGAATGGAGAAACTAAGGGTCAATAAAAAATTAAGTTTGTTAGCCTCCAATGTCAGCAAGTGATCAATCTGGGATTCAGAACCAGGTCAGCTTTCTCCAAGGTGAGTGAGTACTTTCTCACTACCTTCATCTGGGTACAGAATTCTTATGCCACCATGGAACTCATGGAGCATGTATTGCTTTAAGTTTAATGTGAGAACTGGCACAGGTTATGTAGGAAAGTTCAAATGATACCAGAGACCCCCCTGGATCTCTTTGTGCCTATGGAATATAACCATGATTCTTTAGCAGGATACAATTATCCTTCCTTATCTCTGGTTTCACTTTTCATAGTTTCAGTTACCTATGGTTCACTGTGGTCTGAAAGTATTAAATGGAAAATTCCATAAACGAGAAATTCTACATTTTAAATTGCATGTCATTCTGAGTAACAGGATGAACTCTCACACCATCCCACCCGGGATGTCAATCATCTCTTTATCCGTTGTATCCACTCCATATATACTACTGGCCTCTAGTCCTTAGGGTATCAGTTACCAGATTGATTGTTGTGATAGCATAGTGCTTGTATTCAAATAGCCCTTATTTTACTCAATAACAGCCCCAAAGCATAAGATCAGTGATTCTGGCAATTTGGATCTGGCAAAGACAATCTCTAAATGCTGCCTTTAAGTGAAAAGATGGAAGTTCCTCATGGGTATGTACACACAGGAAAAAAACCAATAGAAAACTGTAGTATACATAGAGTTTGGTATTATCTAACCCAATTGGGGGTCTTAAAATGTATCCCCTGGGGATGAGGGGGGACTACTCCATGCAAGGTACTCATAATTTGATGTGTCTGACTATCTGGTTTCTTTTGACATATTCACCCATAGCACAGCTATGCTGAGCTGGCACCTCCCTTACCCTCCTGAGTCTTCTCATGTGTCCTTTCCTCTGCAGTGCTCCTCATACCCCAATTACCTAGCAAACTCCTTCTCATCCTTCTAAAACCTGCATAAGCATGATTTAGGATAACTTTCTCGCTGAGCAAGGCTTGCTCTCCTCTTGCCCAGTTATTTCAGCAGCTTCCCGTAGCTCTCAGGATAGAAAGATCAGATCTTTCTGTGTGGGAAGCCAAGGCCCTTCATGTTCTGGTTCTCACATCTTCTTCTCTTTCCCTATACCTCTCACTGGCCTCTCACACTATTCTCTTAACTATATTGAAGAACTTTCAGCTTCACAAACCCATCTCTCTCTCTCTCTCTCTCTCTCTCTCTCTCTCCTCCCACTTTTTGCACACACAGCTCTCTTCCTCCCTCATAGGCTCTGCTAGAAAATTATACAGCAGTCTTCTGTGAGACCTTAGCTGAGATGTTGCTTCCTTTGAGAACACCTTGAGCCATGCCTGGTGCCAGTCTTCCTTGCTGCCTGAGTGCTTCCACCATATTGATACCTCCCAGAAAAGCACTTAGTGACCAACTCTCCTTAATGTGACCCTTATTTTCTTTTTCTTTGATATATTCGCTGCTTGTCCCAGAAGAGAGTCCATGATCATGTTCTTGATTTAGAGATCCTCCTCTATATTTGCAATCACCACTTTATAAGGTGTTTGGATGCTAACTCAGGCTCTAGTTCTGTTCATTCACTCATCCATTCAACAGCTCCTGGGTACTCTCTGTGCATGTGCAAGGAACTATTCTAGGCAACAAAGAGAACAGGTGAAGCCTGTGCCCTTCATAAAGTTTTCAATCTAGTGAGGGAGTTAGATCAGGAGAAATAAAAAAGATAAGCAAACCATGTAATATATGCTAGTGATAAATGCTATGAGGAAAAAGGTGGCCATGATATTGCCCATGCCATCCTAAACAAGTCTGTTAAATCTAAAACTCACTGTCATAAAGTAACATTATAAAATGGCACAAATAATATCTGCTCTAAATAACAAGCAGGGTTAGCATGAGGCTTAGATATGAAGGGATATGAAGACATTGTTTGAAAACATATCAAGAAGATGCCTTTATTTCTATTTTAATTTTGATGCAATGTGGTCTTTATTTACCCACTCCTAGAGCCAACACATGAATTTAAAAAAAAAATCCTGTCATTTCAAAGTGAGCAAATGTCTGGCTGACAGCTTTGGTCTTCATCTGAGTGTTTGCTTAACCTATCTGCGTGCTTTGCACTTGAAAGCTTCGACCTCTAGGATTATTATTTTTTTTTCCTTGTACCAGTGAGATAATGGTGATTTTCCTGTCTAAATGTAAATTTTAAATGGGCATTTTCACTTTGGAAAACAAGCTAAGCAGGATTGTCCATCTCACATAAATGTTATTTATAATTCAGTGAGGCTCGTTTTTATTTGGGACATATGTGAATGCCAGCAATGTGTGGGAGAACATTAAATCATTCCCCATGAAACTTAGGAAGCAAATTTAATTCTGCAACTGCTTGCAAAAATTTTAAAAAATGGCAACATACTTTTTTTTTACAAGCTTTATAAAGGATTAGTACATGAAAATAAACTAAGCCTTGCCTTTTCCACATTCCATTTGTTAAAGAAGAGTATCTATAAGGTGACAACATGGCAAAAGGAGGTGAGTACAGGTCTCTTTATTTTACAAAAGTATTTGTTCGTAATTATACAATTAGATGTGAACACATGCTTATGTGTTCATTTCAGAGAGTAATTATAAAGTTCAAGTTTCTCTTACCTACTTCCCTCCCCAACAATATCCCTACCTTGAAGTAATTCCTATTATCAGTTTGGTGTGTATTCTTCCAGGCTATTAAATATGTAATTATAAATGCATATATATAATATAAATATCCCATTATGCATATTTTCTAGTGCTTTTTTGGAACATGGAGACCTCACCATGCAGGGCAGAGTTCCCCCACATTTTTTTTCCACTGTTGCATAGTATTATATAATGTGGATCCACCATGTTTTATCTACTCCAGTCCTAGTGGATGGTCACTTAGGCTCTTCCCAATGACAGCATGTTGGACATGCTTTCCTAGTACACAGGTGCATACTATTATTACTATTAAGAGTTTTAATTTAGGGTTCAGGGTTATTCACTTCTTTTTCTCCATTTGAAGTTTAATAGACACTGCAGACTTGATCTCTAATAACAGAGATCTAATAACACCACTTCATACTTCCACTAGAGGACACACTGCTGTTCAAGGGCATCTCTATGGAGGAGGACAAGCTGGTGTCCTCCAGCTCTCTGGAAGTGATGAGCACACATTCAGCGGGTAAGTCCTGTTGGGTGGAAAGAGCTAAGTTGCAATAGTTCTTTCTTTTGCATTTTACTAGAGTCAATTCCTCCTCTAAGCTGCTATGTCTTGTTTTAAACTTCAGGTTTTTAGGTGCCCCTTAATCTCTGATATCAATTATCCCTTGACCCTAATGAAATAATCCTTTGAAATTAACAGCCACTACCATTTTTTCAGTGACACATACTTTCTGTGCACTATCTCAGTGAATCTTCAAAATAACGGTGAGGCAGGTATTACTTTGCTCTACCTTTTGCAGATCAGGACATAGTCAAAGAGGTGTGTCACAGCATTCAATCTCAAAACATCTATCAAGCAGAAATTTGAATCCGTGCTCTGTGATCACAATGCCAGTTCTGGAAGAGTCAGCCACCAGGCTCTGCTGCAAGCAACCCTCCCTCCTCTGTCCTCCTTAGGTTTTTTATCTCGGTTTCCTCTGTATCAGGCACTGCCTTCTACTTTGTGTTAGTTACTTGTGGATAGGATTTATCTTCTCTGTGAGACTGTTAGCTTAATGAAAGATGCCTGCCTGAGTCATCTTGGTTTCTACCATGGGATGGCTCAAAAATACAGTGCCTAAAACATAAGAGAAATCCAATAAATACACTTTGAAAGAAAGGCATATTCACCTCATAAAATTTCTCCCACACAATCAAAGATCACTGAGTAACCCCAAGCTGAAATCTGACCATGTCTTCCATGGGTCCCCTACTGTGGCTTTTTCTTGAAGTTAATCCCCACATCAAAACCTTCAGACATGGATTGTTTCTAATCCCATCTTTACCAAGAGAGGCCATTTACTTTAGGACTTGACTCACGTGGGATCTGATGCCCAATGTGAGTTGATTTATCTGATGCCTTAATTAGAATTTGTTTGCCTTAATTTATCAATAGAAGTTCTTCAAAGCTTGCTGCTCCCCATCTACATTGTTTCCTGTTGTTTTATTCTAAATCTTCTTGTTCCAGTATTTAAGCTCTTTATAGCTTTTTCATTATACCTTCATTCTGCTTTCCAACTCAGCTTCTAATGGAAGCCTGAAGTGACTATCTTTCTTCCTGCCAGCTCCATCTCTGGCCACGATCTCTTGAGTCACTTTCCACTTCACGCTCAGCTTCCCAAGGGTGAATCATACCTTGCCCATGACTAATGTGAGCCCTAAAGATTTCAGCTTACACCCAGAATCATGGGCTCTTGTTTTCTTGGATAGAAATTTGGATAACATATAACAATCACTGTAACAAGGGCTATTAGTGCTCTATTGAAGGAGGTAACTCTCATATTAAGCAAACTAAACCACCACTTTCCCCTCTGCCTATTTCCAATCGACTCATTCTGAAAGCCATACTGCCTTTCCCAGATGGCCCTGACAATTACTGGGAATCTTATTCAATTTCCAAATCACCCCAAATGGCATTTATTTATACATGATCTTATTTTATGTGATTTATTTTTTCTCTTATGAAGCTCAAATTCTCTTAAAGCAGGGACTGTATTGCCATTTCTCCTTTATCATCATCTTCTTCTTCTTCTTCACTGGGGTGAATATTTAACTTCTACAAAATGTTTTAGATAAATCATTTCAATCTTCACAGGAACCCTTTGAGGCAGATATTACTATTATAATCATTTTGCAGATGAGAAAACAGAGGTACAGAGAAGTAACTAGCACAAGCTCACATGGCTATAATGTGGTGAAGCAGGTATTGAAATATGGACAGCCTGGTTCTATGTCTGTGAGCTTAACCAGCTAGACCACTTCTTCTGTGATCCCTTTATGTTACTGAAAGCAGCTGAGCACATAAATAATACGCAATAAGCACTCATTAGCTGCTTGATGTACAATTTGACACTAGTGGTTCTTTCAGTGTCATTAAGTCCACTCTAAAATCATCTCAAGACTCAAATGCACATGGTCTAATTATATAACATAGGCCTAGGCAGGGAGGAAGGGGCCAGAAAGGAAAAATATTTGTTCACAGTTCTTCACAACAAAGAAAACAATTGAGAATGAAAGAGGCAATCTACAGGGTGGATAAAGCAATGGCAACCCATACATTTGGTAAGGAGTTAATATTTAAAATATACAACAATCTCAAAAACTCAAGAATAAGAAATCCATAGCCCGGGCCTGGAGCTGTAGCTCAGTGGTAGAGCGCCTACCTTGCACACGTGAGGCACTGGGTTCAGTCCTCAGCACCACATAGAAAAATAAAATAAATAAAGATATTGTGTCCATCTACAACTAAAAATAAAAAATAAAAAAAGAAATCAATAACCTAATTTAAAACAGGGCAAATCATCTGAATAGACATTTCTCCAAGAATACATATAAAGACCAACAAGTATATAAAAATACTGATCTTCACTAATCATCAGAGAAGTGGAAATCAAAAGCACAACAAGATATTACTTCACTCCTCTTGGAATGGCTACTATAAAAATCACAAAAGATAATAAGTGTTGGTGAAGATGTGGAGAAAATGGAACCCTTGTGCCCTTCTGGGGGAAATGTCCACTAGTGTAGCCGTTATTCAAAACAGAAAAAAAAATGTAAAGATCCTCAAAAAAACTAAAAATAGTGTAAGGATCCAGTAATCTCACTACTGGATCCAGTAGTCTAGGATCCAATAGTCTCACTACCGGGTATATACCCCAAAGCAACGACATTGGCATGTTGATGAGATATGTACCCACGAGTTCAAAGCAGTACTGTTCACTGTAGCCAAGATGGACAGACAACCTAAGTGTCCATCCACAGATGAATGGATTAAAAAAGTATGCTGTATATGTATGATGGGGAACTAGCCAGCTTTTAAAAACAAGGAAATTCTGTTATTTGCAACAACCGAATGAACCTGGAGGACATCATTCAAGGAAAGAAATCAGGCACAGGATGACAAATACCATCTAATCCTACTTTTATGCAGAATCCCAAAGCAGAAAGTCTGATGGTGGTCACCAAAGATGGGAGGGTGAAGGATTGGGGTGACACTGGTTAAAGGACACAGATTTTAATTAACAGGGGGAATGAATTCAGGAGAGCTTTTGTGCACCCGGGTGACTACAGTTAAAAACTATTTATTATATACTTGAAAATGGCTATGACAGATTTTTAAGGTAACTATGTGAGGTAATATACATGCTAATAAACTAGACCAAACTATTCCATGGGTATACACACATCAGAACATCATGTTGTACACAGTAAACAGAAACCATTTAAAAAATATTTTTAGTTGTGGATGGACACAACATCTTTATTTTATTTATTTAGATGTGGTGCTGAGGATGAAACCCAGTGCTTCACACATGCTAGGCAAGCACTCTACCACTGAGCCACAACCCCAGCCCCAACATAAACCATTTTTATCCATCCATTTTAAAATGAGATTTGTCCACAGGGACATAGAAACATTGGAGAGACAGATTCAGAGGAAGAAGCTGCCAGAAAGATGGCTGGAAAGACATTGAACTTGACAACATGGTCCAGATGAGGCACAGGGAACTATAAAGAAATGGGCCTGATAGGAAGACTGAAAAGTCATCCCAGTACCACCAAATGCCTTCCTCATGGCACTACTGTGGGGCTATGAGTCAGTTCTTCTCCAGCGCTTAGCACAGTAATGGGCAGAGGAGGTACACATACAAATTAACTGCTATATTATTCATATCCATTATCTGATACCTGGTTTCCTGACTCATATGTGGGGTACAGCAAAAAAGGAATGAAAGCACAGCAGATATTCAGTTCAGAGTTTGGCAACTTTTCCTTGGGCTCAGGCAATCAGAGTCTGATTGTTCTAGTAAGGTTAGCCCTTGGGCAGCAGAGCCAAATTTAGGGAGGACATTGGACCCTGCATAGGTTACAAGACCCTGTATAGGTTATAACAACAGAATAGGATGCACTAGGTAATGGAGAGAGAATCCTCATCAGGACTAGGGCACAAACTGGGGACTTGGTCCCAGACACAGGTGAAATCTTATGGTTTACCTGAAACACAGGTCTATAGTGAGAGATCAGCAAGGATGCCTTGGAGCAGAGGCTAAGACAGGGGGTGGGAGTGGGAGGGGGAATGGGGATGGCTTAAATCAGTCCTGCCTCTGATCAGGAGAACCCGAGAGAGCCATGAGCAGGCTGAGCATGCAGCTATGGGTCATGTGACACCAAAGGTAAGGGAAAGCTAAGAGTCAGCCTGGCCCCCAACCATACTGCATGGGCTACTGCCCTGCCTTGCCTGGGCCTCATCATGTGGGTGAGCAAGCAGGCTGGCACCATGCCCTTGCCGAAGGCAGGCACAGGGCAGGTGACTAACCCCAGGAACCGGAAGTCAAGCTGTCTTTCAGCACAGTCCATGGTGCAAACCTCTAAGGCAAGCCTCTAAGCCTCCAGGGCCCCAGCAGTAGGATACCCGTTCTCTGAGCAGGTAGCCTCGATTCACACAGCACGATAGCCATAACATAGCAGGAGATCCACAGAAGGCTTTTAAATGTCTATTTTTTAAAGTGGTTAGCAAAGCAGGAGAGAGGACTGTCAAGAGATCCACAATGAAGAGTTTAATCCCGAGAATCAGCAAAGAGGTGAACGGAAGCAGAAAAAGAGGAGATGGTGGAAAAGGCTCTGGGATTTTGGAAAAGGGAAGCCAAAGGGGGTAACAAGAAAAAAAACAAAACAAAACCTGTCACATATCAGAAACGAGGCTCAAGTCGGCATTTCAGTTTTCTGTGTAGCTGCTGCTTCTTAGGCATGTTTCTTTTCCCTAATAGAAACGCCCAACTCCTCTATGCCCTTGATAAATTTTTTTACTTGTTTTCAACTCTAGTTCAACATCTTCCCCCCGAATTTAGACAAACCCACCCCCTCTCTAGTCCCTGTGTTCATTAGAGGCAATGTTTGTAGTGGTGTATTTCAAAGTACACCGTAATGAATCACAGACTATGTTAGAGCCACCCATCGTTTCCTTGAGGATTTTTATGTTTGCATTTTTCAAGGCACAGTACAGTTCCTGGCACCTGATCGGTGATCAATTTATGATTGCTGAATGAACAGTGAATGTAAGAATGAATAAAAGAAGGAAGGAAAGAAGGGAAGAAGGAAGGAGGAAGGGAGGGAGGGAAGGAAGAAAGTTCCTTTATGACACACACACACACAGGGCACACAGAGGGAAGGCAGGGAGTGAGACTAAATGTGCCTTAGCATGTCACTCTGGTCAAATAGGCCAAACTTCGCACTTGTGTTTGAATGCATGGAAAAGCAGCGTAATCCAAGTTGGCCAAGTATAATGCTGTCTTAAAGAGCTACTTCCTATGCCATCCTCTCCACTCAACATGTCATTAATCTCCTTTATTTGACCCCTTCTACAAATTATGTGCTTGCACCCCATGATTTGGAACATACAGCCTCATTTAAAACCAATGAAATATTCTTAAAATGACCTCCCATTGGATTCTGCATTATCTCAGTATTTTATTCTTAAAGTACATGGTTCATAACCCTGCACACATTGATTTTTTTCCTCCTCTACCCTCCCCCAAAACACATCTCTCTGTCTCTCCCCCCCCCCCCCCCCGCCTTTCTTGGAATTATCTGAGTGACTCAACACAGATTCCATGCTTTGGGTGATGACTTCCTCCTCCACTGTGTCCTTGCTTCAGAAACACCACTGAAATCCACCCAGTTCTTGACCCAGAACTTGGGCCTCCTCCTGCCATATGCAATCCATCAGACTGTGCTTATCCATGTCCTGAACAGCTCCTGAGTCTATGTTTGCTCTCCCAATATACTACTACCTTCATTAAGCAACCTCCATCTCTAACCTAAATGCCCCCAGCGCTTTGTGACTGTCCCTCTCAAGGTCACCTGTCTCCCTCCTTTCTCCTGTTAGTTAATTCTTCAATGCTATAGTCCGTGGGGTCTTCTTAGAATTCAAACAAGATCATATGCCTAGGGTCCCCTCATTGTTCTTAGGTCAAATATGAAACTTGTTAACACAATTGCTCTGAATCATGCTTATTATCTGGGCTGGAGCTATACTGGCTTTCTATTTGTCTCTTTGCATAGGCAGTTTTCTTTCTTTTCCAGCTACCTCTCCAAAGAAATATACCTTGCACAATACTGCTTCAAAAAGAAAGTTAAGTCCTGAACTCTGGATAAAGAAGATCTTTTTTTTTTTTTTTTTTTTTTTTTTTTTTTTGGTTCAGCATATTGTATGTCACTGACATAAAACACTGTGTGAAGATAAGTCTCAGGGAAAAGGGCCAGGCTGGCATAGTACAAGAGCAAGTGATGGATGGAAGAGCCAGGTGCCTAAAAGCACTTCACTTCACTTTTCTAAATGTGCCCTGTCAACACGAAGGGAACAGACCCAGTAAGGCTTATGTTAGTAGATGCACAATGAAGGAGAATATTTATCTTCATGCTCTTGAGCTGCAGACCATTCAGCGTTAGAAAACACCACCAAGACTGTCTCCTAACATGCCTGAGGGCCTTGGAGTAGGGAGGATTCTGACTTAATGAGCAAGTTGCACCATCTGTCAACAGGACTGCTGAGCAGGAATTCAGCAAACACCAGCTCCCCATACCTCAGGAGCAGCACACTTGGGAGCCATACCTGCAAGATGTAGCCCCTGGCTCAGTGGTCAAGGAACTATACACATCTAAGCTACTCAAGCTGAGTGACAGGTGTTATCTGTGGGACCATGTTCACAGTCCAGCCAGCCTTGGCATTTTCTATGTGGGTGCTTGATGAGCCATTGAAGAGGAGAGGCACTCAGCCTTAAGCAGGTTCTAGAGGGCTACCTCTGTCAACCTCTCTAACACACAGACTTGTCGGCATGAGGCTGCAAAGGGTCCTGTTAACAATACCCCTGATCAAAGCATTCCCATGGCTATGGATGAAGGAAAAGAGGAGAGAGGGGGAGAGTTTCATTTCTGTATATTCCTTATGAAATATGTGAACTTTAAAACTGAAATAATCTAGGAGAACAAATGTTGTACTTAGATTAGTGAAAGAAACCTGGGGGCTGCTTCTATTTTCAGTTTTAAGCTAATAATCTTACCAAATGAACTGGAAATTATCCAAAATGAAGAGTTTCCTCTGTATAATCAGCCTCCCTGGAAAATCAGGTAACTCTTTACCTGTATTTCTATAGCTCATTTTACCTACCAAGTTTAGAAGTGTACCTGCCATGTGAGGATTTTTTCCCCCACACACTTGAATTGCTGGCCCAGGGTGTAGCACATAGGCACATAGGGTGACAAAGTGGGTTCAAGAGTCCAGTGGCCTGAGGTTTGATTCCAGCTTGCTTCATTACCCAGGTGAAATTTTTTGGTCATATTTCCAAATTTCAGTTCCATCATTCGTAAAATGGGGATTAATAATTATCTATACCTTAGAGACTAATATGATAAAATGAAATAAGGGGTATAAAATACTTCACATTATGTTTAATACATAAGAAAGAAGTCATTTGTTGACTTATTCTAAGAGATAGTCAATTGCTTAAAATATCAGCCATTCTAGTATCATATCTTCATAAATAATTTGTTTTGGGGTTTTCTTCCAGAGTTATCGGGACATCTTAATTCCAGATAATTTAATTCTCTTCAAAATCCCCTTAATGTGGATTTTTGGTAAAATCTGATACATAGATATAATTGAAAAATCTAAATACAATGTCTACAAACTTCTTGACTGTTAGCTTTCAGTCTTTGTCCTCATTTTCCTTTGTAACCATAGAATCTTTCACAGGGCTTGGCACTCAACTCCAGTAAATATTTATTTAATGAATAGAACATTTGTTGAATAAATCATGGAATGAATAAAGTGAGTGGACAAACTGAATAATCACAAGCAATTTAACTCAGTTTGTTCACCCAACCCAGATTTGGGACTCAGAACATTCTCTAGGGTAGAGAGGTGTGACCTTTGAGCTGGGCGTGGGGTAGAATTTTCCTGGCTTTCCTTCGATGCTGCTGTGCTCGACATTTGACATACTTTCTGGATTCCCATCACATTATGAGTACCTATTCTATGTGTATTTGTTTTCTTATTGCTGCTGAAACCAATTACTACAAATGTAGTGGCTTTGAGTAACACAAATTTATTATCTTAGAGTTCTGGAGCTCCTAAGGAGTTAAAATCAAGGTGCAGCAGGTCTGTGTGCCTTCTGGAGGCTCCACGGGCCACCCATTTCTTTGCTTTTTCCAGTCACTAGAGACCTTGCAAACTTCTCAGCTCATGACACCGTTCTTCCACCTCCAAAGCACATCAATCCAACATTAACTTCTGTGGTCACATCTCTTTCTCTCTTAGTGTCTCTTATCAGGGCCTTGTGACCACATTGAGTCCTAGATAATCTGATATAATCTCCCCATCTTCAAATCCTTGACTTGATCATGTCTGCAAAATTTCTTTGACCACATCAGGTCAGCTTTCCACAGGTTCCTGGGATTAAAATGTACACACCTTGGGGACATCATTACTCAGCCAACCTATTATGCTTGGAGTATTTCCACCTTTTGGGTTCAATCCCAGCCAGGTAGAATCCTGGACTTTCCATTTGGGTGGGTACAGGCATGTGGCTGGGTCTGGCCCTTCATGTGTCTGAGACTTTGGTTCTGAAGTGAACAACTGAAGCAGCAGGTCTGGTATGAAATCCATTTTCTGGCCATGTGGGTGGCAGAAGGGTACAGCTTCCTGGACACCATGGGTCTAATGCCCAATCTGCATAAGCAATGGGATCTGGCTATTTCTATCCAGAATGGCAAGAGCCAGAGTCTTTTTCAGAGCAATAGCATAACATATTCTTATAAATATAGCCTTCAGTTCTAATTCTTTGATCCACCCTCAGATTCTGTAAGCAGCACAAATGCTTTAATGAATTTCTATTCTATTTACATTAGTCTTGGAGAAGTTCTGTCATTTACCCCTTAGGGCTACAATGGTCCTAGCCTCTTGTTCTAGGTTCGAAGAAGGGCCTTCGTGGAGATGACTACAATATTTCCAGAACACTGGAATAATAAACAATATCTTGGGGCACAATTTAGGTGCTGAGCACTTAGTTAAATAGCTCTGAAGAGATGCAATGAAATCATTCAAATCAAGGATTGGAAAACAGCACCACCCTTAGTAATAGTAGGTGTAAGGGGAAGGAGAGAAAGAACAGAGTCTATGGCATGCTCTTTGAAGACTTTGATTTTCATTTTCTCCATCTAAACAGACCAGTGCACATAGAATGCTGTTTGTGAAGGGATAAGAAGAGAAATTTTGATTATTGATGCTGGTCAACAAGGACGAATCATTTGGTATTTTTTTAAAGCACTTTACAACCATTAGTTGTTTATATTAAATTAAATAGTCTAGGAATATCCATTAGTCTAGAAAACAAAAGTACATCTGGCTTAAGATTGCTTTTCATCCCCCTCCACTTTCATCCTCTGCATTATTTAGAACTCACTTGCCATGGCTTTTAGTTCACCCATTTGTAAGAGAAGGTGGCTTTGAAGACAATGTATTCCCAGTCTCTATTCCGTGTCTCCTACTTGTTTGAGAGCTCAGTTCGAATCCTGACTCTGGCAGTCAGCAGCTGGGTGACTTGGGCCAGTTACTTAACCCCTCTGAATCTCACTTTTCTATCAAATGTAGCTATTAACTCTCAAGCTGACTTCTAGTCAGGTTATCTAATTGTGCGCTATGGTAGCAAATGGTATAGATTCAGATCTAAGTTCAAATCTTACCTTAGATCTTAAAAGCTGTGTGCTCTTCATTAAGTAAAATCTGGGTGCCTCTGTCTCCTCTCCCAAATCATGAAAGTGGTTATTTTTAATCCCCATTTTACGGATTAGTAAACTGAAATGCAGAAGATAACATACTCAAAAGCTACCAGCATGTAAGGGGTTGAGAAAATGGTTGTAAACCCAGTTCTTAATCATTTCCAGTGAAAACTCTATGGCTTCTCAAAGCATTTAAACATGTTTTGTGTTTTAATAGCTAAATAAAAGGGAACTTAAATAAGTACTCCCTCATAGGGTTAAAAGATTAAATGATATAAATGGAGAGCTTTTTGTACAGTGCTATTAGCTTCTAATACTATGAGCAGTTAAGTGCCTGTTTGGAGTGGGTGTTTGGAGGGAATTAAGGAATTATCAAATGAAAGAATAAAATCAACTTCACAATTTCCCACACCTCCACCCGTCTCCCCTCAACAGTCTCAAGTGCTCTGAAATGCTCTGTAAATAAATATTTAAAAGCTGCTCCTAGTAACAGAGATCAGATTTATTCATTGCCTGAGTTCAGGGTTAGGAGGAGAGACTAGGAAAACATGGGAAAATTTGGCAGTGATGGAAATGGCCTACATCTTGATCATGATGGTAGTTACAGGACTGTACTCTTTTTCTAAAACTCAACAGAGGACTCAAAATGAGTGCATTGTATTTTACATATATTATGCCTTGATACAATTGATATTAATTATGTTACATGTACTCTAGACAGGGGTTAGCAAACTTGTTTTCTGCAAAATGCCAGGTAAGTAGATAACTTGGATCAACATCTTGGCTCTCCATTGTAGTGTGAAAGTCTATACATTAGAAGTGATCCATAAATTAATGGGTGTTGCTGTTTCAATGAAATTTTATTTAGAAACCAAAATTTGGTTTCATATAATTTTTATGTATCATGGAATATTTTACTGTTTTTTGTCCCCAAGCATTTGAAAATGTAAACATTACTCTTAATTCCTGGGTTATAAAAGCAGGCAGTGGGCTGGATTTGGTCTGTAGACCATCATTTGCCAGCCCCTGCTCTAGAGTTCAAAAAAATCCTCTGTTCCACAGCATTGTGAAATTTACCTTAGTAGCTTCTCGGGTACAAATGCTGTGTCTAAGAGGGCTGGGACCCCAGCTGCTGTGGTCCCAAGGGGACCTTGCCAGAACCCACTCCCTTTGTGGCCAGACTAAGCCTTTACTTCTTGACTTCAATTTCCCCATCTGTCCAGGAAGGATAGCAATCATTTCCCAGAGCCCTGCACAGCTCATTCAGCTTGTTATTTGGGAGAAAAACGCTGTATCCAAGTGCAGAAGCTGATCATGGCCTTGGTTATGAGTCTGCCCTGTCTCAATCATCAGGGGGAAAGGTTTGATTTCTCAGGTTGTCATTCCTAAAATTGCTTATTCTCCAGGTGATGTTCTTATTTCTGAATATGGTCTGATCTCCATTCCCAGAGGAGGAGGGTTATTTTTTTTTTTTCCTAAGAAGCTGGCAGCAGAATAGTTCTCTCTGAAAGCTTGCTTCTTCCCTGCCAAACTGCCATCCCTAGCACAAGCCATCCCTTTGCAGAGGGTGGCTTCCCACCAGAATGTTTACTCTGCCAGGCCAGAGCAATCCCAAGCTCCTCTAACAGCAAAGAGAGCTCTCGCAATCCAAACAAGCATAAACTGAAGTTTCCTTTTTTTTTGGTTTCTGATTGTGGTAGGTGCTTAAGGAATCATTCTGGGGTGATAAAAACCGCCAGAGTAACCCACAAAATATAGTTCTAAGGTTCTGGAAGCTTCAAGGCTTTTTAAAATTTGAATATTTCATCTAAAATTTAACCAATCCTTTATGGAAGAAAATGTCCTATCTAGCTGCCCAGTTTATTCTCCCACCTGTTGGAAGCATTTGAATCTAAAGCTTGTGTGAGGGAGGTCTCTCTCTTTTTCTGTAAAGGACCAGAGAGCAAATTCTTTAGGTTGTGCAAAGTAGTACAGTCAACGTCACAACTACTCAGCTCTGCTTGGTGGTATGAAAGCTTAACTGTGTCCCAATAAAACTTTATTCCCAAAATCAGCCAGTGGACTGAATTTGGCACATAGGCTCTTTTTAGCTGTGCCCCTGTCTCAGATATAGTATTTCTAAAAGGAACTAGGTGGATCAGGGAAGGGGAAATACAACTTAAATCAGCAGATTCTACTTGTCATGTTGCATTAAAAATTCTCATCACAGACTGGGGAGTAAAGTTCATCCTATCAGCATGCTGGATTTGGAGTGGGACAGGATATACAAGTAGACTAGGTGAGTCCTGAGCAGGATGGATTTTCATCTATGAAGTCAGACAGATGGGTGAGCAGTACAGGAGACAGGAAGACCAATAGGGCACAAAGGAACAAGAAAGCACTGCTGGCTGGACAGATCAGTCCCACCAGCACTCACAGAGAGGAACCTCTGGCTGAAAGTGGGAGGACACATGGGCTTTACCCACACCTGGTTCAGGTGGGTCAAAGCAAGCAAAGGAACAGGTAAAAATGCATGTAAGGTGTCTTCACTGAACAGTGAACTGGCAAACTGGAGAGAAGTTGGAAAGACTGTTTTATGGGATTTCATGGAAGACTTTTAAACACCTATTTTAACAATGTGGGGTGTTTTTTTAAAAAAAAATTTGGACTCAGTGGGAGGTACTGAAGATTTCTAAGCTTCTAGTACAATGTTCTCTTGAGAAAAGGAAGCCTAGAGACTCTTTCTTTTCAAAGATGGCTGGCTGCATCTCACCTGTTATAAGTGTGATGTTACTGATAACATTAAGACATTATCTGCCTGATGAAAATGTTCTAGATGTTTACTTTCATGTCATTTAATAATTATGGAAAAAAATCACTCAAGTGTTATTTTATCCTCATTTTTCAGATTAGAAAACTGTGATGCAGGGGAATATAACTTACTCAAAACCTGCCCCCTTGAAAGAATCAGAGTATGGGTTTAAACATAGCTGTTATTCAGGCTCCAAACTATATGGCTGCTCAGTGCATTTAAACATATTTCTCTACTTTAATTGTTAAAACATTTTTAAACTTTATTTATAAATGGTCACTGCCTCAATTGTAATGTTTCTCCTGGCCAAAAATTCCTAATCCTATGACCATTTGTATCATCTTTTTCTCTAGTAATTATTTTTAAGAGCACTGAATTAATAATGAAGAATTTGTAAACTTAAGTTTTGTTCATATTACTTCCAATTTGAGCCCATTTGGGCATAATATTATGATTTTCATGAGTGCCATATCTATCCCATCTAAGTATATACAAATCATTTTCACATTATTTTGCTTACATTTTAGGTGGACCTCATTTTAATGCATATAAACCATATATTTATCTCACACGAATTTGGAAACAAACCAGAATATTAACAATGTTTGCATTCATAATTAATGTAATGCTTTCCAAATTATTTAAAGTTGGGTTATGTTAGTATTACTATTTTTAAAATGTATTCAGGTGAAAATATTCTTTTTAAAGGATTATGAAAAAACGCATTGGGATCTAATAAGCAATTAATAAAGAATTCCTGAATGCAAAAGGTGATGCTGTTCCAAGAAGGTTCTCCAGTTCTCAGTTACATGCCCTTAAAGATATTAGGTCTCATTAAATCATAGAGATCTGATAGCAGGATAAACAGTGTGGGTCTATCTTCAGCTTCTCAAGTTCAATCACTGTGAGAGAAATAGGAGTAGGGGTTTAGTGGATTAGTCACAACAGACCATTAATCTCTGCATTCTCAGTTGTAATCCAGCCTCTCTCTACCAACATGACTGGGGGAAAAATTTCACCAAAAGACCCAAAAGCTCAGAAAAGCCTAAAGCCGGCGCCCTAGAGACGTACCCAGGTCACAGTTTGCTTGTCTTTACTTAACATCAACACAGCATTTGTCATCTGTCCTGTTTCTTTTTGTTTTTTCTTTTATGCCGTTTGCTGAAATTCTCAGATCAGATATATTTGAAAACAAACCATTTTACCATCCCAGGAATAGGAAAGCATTTAATTATCATCTAAAAAATCCTTTGTCTCAAGTGAATATTAAGCATAAATCAAAATTATATTTTCATGTTACAAATGGATTGAAAAAACATGGTTAAGGTTACCATGTGCACAAATTAATACCCCAAGAAGACTGGCACGACTAAACAATGAAAAGAAAAAAAAAAACAGTAGTCATATGTCAGTAAAAATGAGTGACAGTTTTAGAATGCACAGACTAAATATTATATCTTTTACTATAAATGAATTGGAAGATGATACCTCATTTCTTTATTGCTCTGGCCAAAACCCCCGCATTTCTTAATGTATCAAGGAAGAAAAATGATAAGCAAATCCCTAAATCAGAATTCTGTTTGTCTCTACTTTCAAGGTTAGATTTTTACTGGATGACACAAGTAATACACAAAATCATACATACTGGAGGCCTTGATAAGTCTAAGTTTCTGTAGTTGTAAAAGGAAAATATGTGGCATTAAATTTTTAAAATAAGTTTTTAAAGAAAAATGTAGCCCAGACTCAGTAAATTGTCTCTGAAGCTCATTCTAGGAAAAGGCATGATTGTCTTCCTTCTTATTACCTTTAAAATATTCCCTGAACATCCTAGTTTCCCCTAGTTAATGAAATTCAACCAACCTTAACTGATTATGTGCTATGTACAGGCATTGTGCTAAATACTTTCACATGCATTGGCTCATTTAATCCCCAGGTTTTACATGATATTGCCATATTCCTTCCTAATTTTGCCCAATGTGTCTTTTGTTCTTCTACCTTCAACCATAACAAAAGCAAAACCTAGCATTTATCAAATGCATTCTATGTGTCAAGCACCAGGCCACATTTTAAAATTTCAATCTCCCTTGACTTCAAAGACACATTCTATTACCTCCAGTGTACAAATGAGGATACTGAGGCTCAGTCAGAGATGTTAAGTAACTTCCCAAGATCATAAAAGGACTCTCAGCAGAGTCAAGATTAAATGGTAAGACAATATGCACAGTTTTCAACACAAGCTTTTATGTAGAAGTCAGTGATGACCCCCACCCGCCCCTGCCCCAGCCCCACTTCTTCTCAGGGTATAGTAAAGGGCTACATGTCATCATCCTACAAATAAGAGTCTGGCCTATTCTGTCACAATGCCTTATCTTACTCTTGCTCATCTAGAAAACCATTCTCCACTTTTCCATTCACTTCAGTATTGAAAGTTCTTCCTGTACTTTCAATCTTGCTGCTTTGACCTTTCAAAACTGGAGAAGTTTAGAATCAACACAAAGCTTGGACCATTTTCTATAAAAGTCTCTTAACACCCTAGGGTTCCCAAGTTAGAAAGTGATCCCTCAGGGCTGGGGATGTGGCTCAAGCGGTAGCGCGCTCGCCTGGCATGCGTGCGGCCCGGGTTCGATCCTCAGCACCACATACCAACAAAGATGTTGTGTCCGCCGAGAACTAAAAAATAAATATTAAAATCTCTCTCTCTCTCTCTCTCTCTCTCTCTCTCTCTCTCTCTCTCCCCCCTCTCTCTCACTCTCTCTTAAAAAAAAAAAAGAAAGTGATCCCTCAAATTCCCTATTCCAACATTCCCGTTTAAGAGAAGAAAATTGGTGCAATGTCCTACCCACTGTATAGAGCTTGCAGGGGCAGACTAACCCTTTACGACGTCTTCAATCCTAAAGTTTCACCCCATCAACCTAGCTGTGGTAATTTATTAAAAAAAAAGTTCCAGGAAAAACACTGAAATCCCTAAATTCCAAACCCAGCTCTTAATCATAGCTGCTTGTCTCAGCTCAAATTCATAGAGTAAAATACTATCTCGAACTCCAGTGCTATTCCGTTTTTTTTTGTTGTTGTTGTTGTTGTTGTTTGTTTAATAGTTTTTAGGTGTGGATCACTGTTGGAAGAATCTGTAAAGGTTTAATCTTTATATATATGCTTACTCTCCCAAGGAATTCAAGTTTACATCTGGAGCCTCATAAATAGGCTACACATTACTTATGATATGATAAAATCACAAAGAACTTCACAGTATGTGACCCAGTAATCACAATATTAGGGTTATGTTAATGAAATAATTCAACAGAAATAATTATCTGTAGACATAAAAACAGATGTCAAAAAAATAGGATGAACTAGCGACAAAATGGATTGTTCAAAACTGGGGGAAAATATAAATGTTAAAAAATTAGATGAATAGGCTCATTATGTAAATATAAAATGAAAATCATGGGTATTAAAGTGGTAGTTACAAGACAATTGTTCAAACCAAGTTCCCTTTGCTCCTGGGCCAAAGGCTAGCCCTGGGACTATTCCCAGCTCCTTTGCAATAAGAGATGTCCCTGTGACTGACTAGAAATGATGTACATAGCTTCCCTTCCTGGCCTATTAGAACCTCTCCCATGATCCTCCTCCAGACTTTCTTCTCCATCTGTTGATTGTTGATGTCAAGGACAATGTAGAAACCATGTTTTGAAGGCAATATAATTTTCACCAGCCTTGGGACTCCCTAGTAATTACAAAAGGTTTTTCTCCTCTCCTTTGTCCCCTTTACTAAGTGCCCACCCTCATCAGAGTGTGGCAGGGGTGGGGTGGGGGAGAGGGAATGAGAGATATACCAACCCGACAATTCAAGTGAGTAAGAATCCATGATTTCCTGAACAGCTATTACCAGAAAGAGCCTTGGGGAAATATTTAAGATATAATGTAAAAAAAAAAAATTCAGTACCAATATTTCAGGTTGGAAAAGTTATAATTTCAAACTCTAGTAAACAAAAGTTTGGTCTATGGGTAATTTCTTATCTTTCCTAAATTTTAACACTCTTGTAACATATTTAACATTAAAAAAAAATTCAGTGATTCCCAACATCACTCATGTTTATGACCCTGAAACACTTTTGTATATACAATCTCTGTCTTGCAAGGAGCAATGATCCAGGAAGAACATCTCATTTGAGTACACGATTCGCCTAAATATCCAATGCACAAAAACAACTCCCATTTATTAATTTGCTCAACATTCGATGTGGCACAATACAAGACTGTACCTGGCTCAGTCAGGCTCTAGTTCCAGCAGTTCTAAAAGCAGAGAATAAAAAAATAAAAAGGTGACACCAACTTGTGCGCCAAAGATTATGTGTGTGGCTGTCATTTAGCCACTACAATACTGAACTAAAACAAACTACTAGGTCACAAAGAACTGCTCCCCAGTGGAAAAGCAGGGATGAAACTTGTTACAGATATTAAAAATAATGACTTTGCTATGTTTTATTCTACAGGGGTTCCAGTCTTTGCAACATACAGCTGGTGTCATGATGGTGCATTCTGAGACTTAAGAGAGCAAGTGACATATTTCTATTCGCACCCAGGCCATACAAAAGAAATATAATACTCACAAGATGCTTTTGCTTTCTTCTAGTATCTTCCTGAAAAATCGACTTATTTAATCAGAAGTTAGCAACAAGACTATTTTCCCCAGGTCCCCCCCACCTCATTTTTTTTCTGTCATTAAAATAACAAGTGAATAAACAGCAACAAATTATCCACCTCACCATTTCCTAACAGTTGTTAAGATGAAGGAGGTGATGACAGATGGAATTTGCACTCAAGGAGAGTAAATCCTCTCTCTCTTTTTTTTTTTTTTTTTTTTTTTAAATTCCTAGACTCTCATCTCTTCTGTCTGGTGAAATCTAGTCAGCTACATCGCTGCTTAGTTCCAAAAGGGCCAGAGGAGTAATGTTTTTTGACAGGAGACTGAAAACACCATATAGACCAGTCACTTCCTGTCTTGCTCTGCATCAAGACTAAAGGGTAGGGCAGGTCCTCCTGGGAAGCACTCTAATTCCATACTAACTACAGCACAATGAGGTGTTGGTTTCTCCCAAGCTGAAAATCACCATATCCTAAATAATCTCCTCTAATAGGAACAGAGATGACATATAGAAAGGAACAACAGTGAACCCACAGATCCTTAATGGTCCCACTTCAAGTCCACAATATGGTGTCATAGAGCAAAAAGGAGACGGAAAACATTTTAAACAATTCTAAGTATCTCAAGCAAGGACGGTTGGTCAAACAAGGCTGAGTCTGAGAAGGAAACAGAAAACGATCAAATATGTTGTTCCCTGGATTGGTTTCCTTTCTCTCTGACTCTTTGCACATTTAAAAACCTACAGGCAGCAGAAGGAAGAGGGAGACAGTCTGGTCTGCTTCAGCTCTTCTTCGATTGGCCTCAGATCTTGTCTCCTAGCCTCCTGAGAAGTCTAGAAAGCAATTCTAAAAAAAAAAAAAAAGACTCCCTTATTCATTTATGTATTAATTTAGTCATTCATTATTGATCAGCTCTGCATTCCAGGCACTGAGTTGGGCAATGAGAAAAAAATAATCCACACTATTTGCATATCACTAGATAGAAATTATACCAGGACAAAGATCATGGCTATTTTGTTCAGTACATTTAATTGTATGCCTGGTCCAGTACCCTACTTCATAGGAGATATCTATTTGTTAGCATTTGTGCAATGAATGGACAAACACATGAAAGGGTAGAAAAAAATTGAAACCGCCATGCCTGTTACTTTGTTATTTCCAGAGTCCTGTGAGATATTTGTTATTATCCCAACCTCACAGAGCAGGAAAGAACTATGCTCAGTCAGTAAGTGCTGCCATCAGAACTGTTTTCCTTGAGGGTAAAACGTAGCTGTGTATGTAGTGGGGGGAGAGGAGAGCGGAAGGGAAATGTGTTGACTCATATCCTTCAGTTAATGTGTTTATTCCAACTCTGGCATTGCTGCCAAATGTGTTGCAAAGCCAGCAAGACTTGGCTCTGGAAAACTCACCTGAAAGTCACAGGCTTCATTTCCTACTGCCAGCCCCTTTAGCCACTGGGCATGAAGTATTAGACAAAGTTAAAGATTAATTTTGCATTTGTTGTGACAAAAGTGTCACCTCACCCAGATCAGGAGGCAAAAGCATTTGTAGGCTGTCTGCTCCGTAACCACCGATAATCTCTCTGCTGCCATCCTGATGGCACCTTCATGCAAATATAATCAAACCCAAACATTGGCTGTCCCATTCCCACCCCAACCTTGCTAATAAAGAGCAATTATGGTTTTGTTGTAAAGGTGATCCTAGGCCATTTCTCATCACCCACCCCCCTCAACCCAGCCCAACTCCAGCATGCTAAAAATCTCTTCAAGTTCTGGGATGAAAACCATAAAAAATATTATAGGAAATACTCAATAATCA
This sequence comes from Spermophilus citellus, assembly GCF_964194105.1. Classification (NCBI taxonomy): domain Eukaryota; kingdom Metazoa; phylum Chordata; class Mammalia; order Rodentia; family Sciuridae; genus Spermophilus; species Spermophilus citellus. The sequence continues at coordinate 47,468,549 of NC_138199.1, read as the reverse complement.
GACCAAAGTAAGATGATAATTGACACATTGCAAAATCCAAAGTCAGCCAATAGATTTCTGGCTTTTTTTGGTAAAGTATAAATACCTAGCAATAAAATATGTAAGGAGATAACCTCTATAATCTTATATCTGAGTTGTCTCAAAAGCTTTTGAGAATTCACCTGGAGCCAGATATAAACACTGGAAAATGACCAGTGATCTTGGTCAAATGGAGCATAGGTGGACCAGAGCCAGAAACTTCACCCCTGACTGGTCAGTTCCTAATGAAGAGAAAGATACAAACTTCATACTTTTCGGGGCCTATAAAGGAGGACTCTTGCAGGGCACAGTGGCACACACCTGTAATTCCAGCGGCTTGGAAGGCTGAGGCAGGAGGATCACAAGTTCAAAGCCAGGCTAAGCAATGGTGAGGCATTAAGCAACTCAGTGAGACCCTGTCTCTAAATAAAATACAAAATAGGGCTGGGCTCAGTGGCAGAGAGCCCCTAAATTCAATCCCCAGTGCAAAAAAAAAAAAAAAAAAGGAGGCCTCTTCTGCACAGAGGGATATTATTATATGTAAGGCATCATGGCTATTGAAATTGTATCTCCTATCACTCTCCACCTCAACCACACCCACCACACTCCACTCTAGCTGTTGCATTATTGCCCTCTTGACCAGCGCCTTAATCCTCCTTTGCCTTTGCAAATGTTGTTTCTTATGGTCCTCCCTTTCCATCACACTCCTCATCAGCCAAATGTTTCAAGCCAACACTTCAACATCTGTCAAGCCATAGCTCAAGCATCTTCTGACTAACATGACATACTCTTACCTTTGTCCCTCTCATCTCCAGGAGGAGTCAGATATCCCTTCTCTGTTCCCTTCATACACTTCCTGTATCTTTTCATTACAGTACTTGACACATTCGATCGTAACGACTGTTTTTTACATTAGTCTCTTATTTGATTACCAAGTTTTTGGAGGGCAAGTTCAGTGTCTTGTTCATTCTTGTTGGCTCCCCAGTGCCTCAATAGTTCAGTATGCCCTCAACAGGTGTTGCATGATTAGGCAGACAAAGGAGACATGTTCATTTTACATCTCTCTAGTCACTCTCTAGTTACTGAAACATTGAGAAGGTGCAATGGGTATATAATTCAGGGGACCAAGAGCATATTTTCCCAAGTGAACATGTAGTCTACTAGAAATGAGAGTTGTGCAGATTTTAGGAAGGTAAAGATGCTGCAAAATGCTTGGTATTGCTTCAAGCATCTGTCGCGTGTCAAACAGTGTATCTACTGCTTGGCCTAATTTATCTTCATGACATAAATGCATGCATGGGTGATTGGTTTCTCTTGGCCTTCGTCTACTGTTAAAGACATTATTGTGGTTATTCATATACAAATTGAAGACAGTTGCATTTGCTTAACATGAAAATACTAAGTCTCAAGTATCAGGGTAAATCAGGGTCACAGGAGAGATGAAAATGCTCCTCCTTCCCTTTTGTTTATCTGTCACTCAAAAGGCTGGTTGAGCTAATTGATCTAGGAGGCTAGGATGTTTTTCAATAGTTTTTTGTGTTTTGTGATCAAGAATAAAGATTAACAAGGGGAAAAGAACAGTATGGCTTGTTACAAAGTATAATAATATTTTATTAAGTTGCAAAGAAATCTGACTATGTCACTTTCCTACCTCCTCCTTTGCTTCTCATAAAGAAAAGCTAAGGTCTAGACTGTTCATCTTGGCTTGCAAGCTCCAGGTTAGTTGTTTATTTATTTATTTACACTGCACTAGGCATCAAACCCAAGGCTCTGAGTATGCTAGGTGAGCACTTTACCACTAAACCAGTCCTTATTTTTTGTAGTCCTATCTATAGTGACTTTTTCATCCCATTACCTCCATATGCCTATATCACTGTACTTCTCATATTTTGCTCTTTTACATCTCCTACCTACAAACATACTGCTCTTGACTCCTGCTATTCCTTCCTGCTTTTCTCTACTCTATAAATCTTTCCTTTCCCCACTTGGCAACCACAGAGCTACTTGCTCTTCCTTTGTACTCCCAGAATACTTTGTGCACACCTCTATCATATAACACATACTATCTTGTAAATATGAAGAACCAGGTGGTGTTCATTATTGTGATTCTAGTCTGTGGCACACAGCTCTCAATACTTTGCTATTTGAACGCAGAATAAAATGACTAAATAATTAATTGGCATTTACAAGAAGTGGTTCAAAGTGTCAACAATAATTATTATTACTGGCATCAATCATAATGATGATAATGAAGAAGATGAACTAAGAATAATTTTGTGGAGACAGCTTCAATTCACTGATGACCACATGCCAGACACTATGAAAGAAATATCTTATGTACATTTATTCCAGTCCTCATTTTACAGATGAGAAAGCTGAGGCTCCTAGAACCCAAACGACTTTCCCAACACAACACAAAGAGTGAAAGGCAAAGTTGTAATTCACAAGTAAGCTTGTCTTAGCTCCAAAGCCTGTGCTTACTCACATGTGTTATATATAATTTGGTCAGTCATATCCTAGATACTGAGCTGAGTATTTTACAAACAGTGCTTTGTTATCTTTATAATTTCCCTATAAATACCACCACCTTGACTGTTGTTACTTTCATTTTAGAGATAAAAAAGCAAACCTCTCTCTCCCTGCCCCCTAAAGAACTGAACATTCTGCAATTTAAATAGGTTACAGACTATGCAAATTCAGCACTTACTGGAGACCATGCAACACTAATTTAAGATCCAAAGCAATGTTAGAATTGCAAACAAGTTTGAACCAAGTTCAATCCATTGAATCAATGCAAGGAGCCATAACTTAAAAATAAAAATCACAAAGAGAATAAATATGTTAGGACGTTCCATAGTCTCTAATTCAATAGCTCCCGTGGGTTCCTCCCAACATTCCAGTATCTCCCCCAGTGAACACTTGATTTCAGCTCTTGCCTCCAAACATACTGTTTGCATATGCTATTGTCTGTACACACTCCCATCCCTCTTCCTTTCCCATCTCTTACATCCAGAACTCTAACATCCATCTAATATCCTCCCTCTCCTTCATTACTTGATTTCTCTCTTCTGTAGAATGTATGTCCTGTATTAAGCAAGAAGCATTACTCTTATTGCTCTCTATCAAAATACACTTTGGAATACAACTTTTATAATTATAAACAATTAAATGCTGTCTTATACCCTCCTACATTATGTGTATGCTTCTCAACTTTGCTTTTACAACTCTATCTTAAACAGGGTCAGTACATAATATATAAATCCACAGATACTCTACATGTGCGATGCATGACGAATGGGATCATGTTCTGATGTTTCTTTTAACAATCCTCTAGTCTGTGGCACACAGCTCTCAATACTTTGCTATTTGAACGCAGAATAAAATGACTAAATAATTAATTGGCATTTACAAGAAGTGGTTCAAAGTGTCAACAATAATTATTATTATAAGCAAATATAACTTTCATTTTACAGATGAAGAAACTGAGACTGAGAGGTTAAGACAGTTGTCAAAGTCACATAGGTGATTAGGTTAGAGTTGTATTACAGAGTGGGTCTTGTGACTTCCATATTCTTTCTGTAAGGGCTTGCTACCTTACCCATATGGTACCAGGGTCTCAGTTCTGAGCTAAACTCTAAATACAAATATGTAAACTTTCATCTAGTTAAGGTTATAGAAACTGACTTCCTCAAAGGCAATCAAACCCCTCTCCTCACCCAAGAGAATGATTCTCCACATTGCTATTTCTTTTTTTCCCTTGGGAATTTATATTAGGACAACTCACTTTACTCACTGACCACTGCCTAGAGAGTTTCAACTAGGATGATGGTTATCTGTTTATGACTGGCTGTCTGAAGTCACATGAGAAACTTAATGTAGAGAAATCACATTATGAATGAGAGTATTAGATGAGTAGTGTGGGTAGGGTTCATTTGCATTTAATAAGATATTCTATTTGAAGTCATATTGAATGCAAATGTGTCATTTTGTAAGTACTTTAAAATTGGGTCTACACCAAGTTATAAATCTACAAGCAGAATAAAGAAAATTCTGCTGATCTCCTGGGTATTGAGTACTACATGGTTACCAGGTAATTTATTAACTTTCCAGACTGCATCTCAGTAGTGGGTTCACAGCTTTAAACTGGGTTAATTTCATGATGATGCACCAAAGCCTAATACAACGGCTCTCATTTGTGTGAGAAGGAAAATTAGAGATACTTCAAACTTTCTGGCCAAGGCATCCTTGGAAGTAGGATTCATGGTCAATGTTATAAAATGTGCTTGCTGATTTTATAACTGATGTGGAAGAACACACAGCTCTACTCTACATTAATCAAACCTATACAGTCTCAGATTTGTAGAAATAAAAGATAAATTGATATACTATGTGTCAGGCACTGCGATAAGTAAAATAAATAAATAAATATATGTATGTATATATATATACATACACACACACACACACACACACACACACATATATATATATATATATATATATATATATATATATATATAATCTCATTTAATCCATGAAACAAACTTGTGGGATGTGTACTATTATCCCTTTTCTACTTCCACATAAATAACTTAAAGTGAGACCATTTCAATATTCAGATTAGACAAATATACTAAATATTCTGTGCTTATAGGAACTGCTGATTATGAGATGCAGGGGAATCTGGGTGACAGTTTCATCCACTGAGTTGACAGGTACAACAAGTCAAATACAATATCAATTCTAGCCTCATACTATAGTTTTTTGCTTTAAACTTCATTTCCAAGCTCTTCTAGGACTTACATTCAATGAACCCAATTTATTCTTTCAATTAGAAACATCAAAATACAAAAAAATTAAAACATTTCAAAGAAATCTTGAATCAAACATAAATGATATATTGAACTTTCACTATTAGACCTAGGCTAACGCTCTGTGGACTTTCATTGCTTCATCTACAAAATTACCCCAAGAATTCTACAATAAAAAGAAAAGTTAAAATATCTGCAAATACATTTAAAATGTGTAAAAGCACCACACAATTTAAATTGTTATTGCTACAATTATGAATAAACTGATGAAGAAGTAAAGTTATGTAAGAGAGGAAATAGGATACATTGTATGAATTAAATCAGGCAGCTGTCTTTTTAACCAGGAATTTCTCTCCTCATGCTCAATGCTCATTCATTCTCGCTGATCTGAGCTGCTTTTGTGGGAAAGGAATGATGCTCTTGCTAGCACAGAAAAAAAAAAAATCATTCTGATTCACTCTCATTCTCTCTCTCTCTCTCTCTCTGTGTGTGTGTGTGTGTGTGTGTGTGTGTCCATTCCTGATCTCTTTACAGATCCTGCTGCCTTACATTTTCAGTAAAATAAGGTCTAAATTTAATGTGGAGCCAGAAGAGTTCCCTGCTCATGGCATTCCTTCTTTAAGCTTGTTGTGTTGTCATTAAGAGGCCAAAATTAATATGATCTCTTGGAGGAAGGACACACATGCTACCTACCCAGAAGCTAGCTAAGCCTGGCCAAGCAGACCCTCAGTCTCATTTAACTAAATTACCAGTGCAGAACCATCAGTGTGCCAAGCCCAGGTAGCTGTACATAAGCAATATCTACAAATAAACACAGTAAAAAAAAAAAAAAAAAAAAAAAAAAAAAAAACCTCCTGTGGTACACTTTTAATTTTGGGGGGGGGCGTGTGATGGAAGAAGAAATTGGAAACTTTGGTTAACAAAACACTAAGCAAAAAGCCCAGAGTGTTACTGAAAGCAAATGCCATCAAATGAAATTCAGTCAATATGCCTTCCATAGGCCAGAGCTATTACCAACATCTTCCTTCTGCAAAATGTTTATACTGCAGATTTGGGCTGGTCTTTTCCAGTTGTGTGTTCCTCCATAATGCATTCCACCCTACTAATGCATCAATCATCAGTGTCTGGGAACTCAGTGAGGATGAACACCCATGTACTGGTCAGGGCAACTCATTCTAAGATGGTGAAGTGCTTTGTTTTTTATTTATATTTTTTAATTTATGATTTAGTAGAGTCTATGATCACAGGGTTATGTTCCTTTTAGTAAAGCTTAGTCGTGAGCAAATTAAAACTGCAAATCATCGAAACAGAAATGAAAGACCCATTAAACTCTCCCTGAGGCATAATTATTCAACCTTAGTGCTTTGCATTCCTATATATCCTAATGCTGTCAGATAGGAGAAGAAAGGAGACCAAGTCCCCAAACTGTGGCAATTGTGAATCATGATTATATCACTAATCATAATTCAGACATACACAGGCATCACTCAATGGGTAGTTTTGCTTACTGGAGGAGGAGATCACTTTGACCATGGAGAAAGAATGACCTTTTGAAGTTAAGTTTATGGATGTATAAATACAGAGTACATGTCTTCATAAAGTGAAAATTAATGCAGATCTTAACTAGGCATTTGGAATGCTAACCTAGTTTTCTGTGTTTAGCTAATAGCTAGCAATTTTGCTTATACTTCTATCCTCTCATTACACAGCAATGATGATTATTTAGTAAATACATGCGGAAAGCCACAGGGTCGGTAGCTCTACTCCTGGGTTAGAAATAACCTCTCCTAATGTTCCCATTTGAATAATTTAGTTGCTGATACACCAAATCAAATACAGCTATGACAGTTATCCCACCAAGACTTCTTTGGGAGGCTAAGCACAGATTCCTCAACTTGTTCCCCTATGGCATTGCCTGGCAAAATTTAGGGCAAGGGCTAGGGAAGAAGAAGATGCTAGGGGAAATCTAGAGCCTCAGTGAATGTTCCCCTTTTGTGAATCTTTAAGGACTCAGATGGCTTGTCTGATTGGAAACTTATTTATGATGCTAGAAAAGGGGGTAGGCAAAGCCTATTTAATTACTAGTTAAAAATATTCTAGAACAAGAGAAAGAGTTTGCAAAAGACATGAAGAAGAAAAATAAGTAAAATGCGGCCTTTTGAGATGTCACCCTGTCCATCCTTGGACATATGATTGATATAAACCTTTATAGTCATCTTGGGAATTTTACTCATGGATGCATTATACAATAAAAGTGTACCCACTAGAGAAATTTGGGTGATCCCAGGTACTTTTTCTTGTCTGTACAATATACAACATAACTCACTACAGTATTACAGAGGAGTACAATAAAATATTTCTTAGTAGGATGGGCAAGCCCCAAACACTAATTTCAAATAACTGATTCCCAACTCCTGCCTTATGAGGAGACAACTGAAATTAAGGAATGGTAATTGGAACTAGGTCCAGGTAAGGGTGGAAAAAGGGTTTTTAATATTCAGAATCAGGTCTGGCTTAGGGGATGGAGACTGGAAGGGCTAAAGGAAGAAACAGGAAACATCTCTCTTCATCCCCAATGCTGCTTTAATGGGTTTGCTCACAGGGGCAAGGTTCCTGCTCTCTTTTGGTGACTTCATAGGAAGTTGGCTCAGTCCCCAATTCTGCAGAGGGAATGCAGGCAGAAAGGAGCACAGCAAATGGGCTTCACTCTGGGTGCTTAAACAGCAGGTGTGAAGGGAAATGGAGTGGGTGCTGGCCAATGGGAGGAGCCATTGAACTGGGGAATACTGTTGGTCCTGGGGCTTTTCCTCACTGGTTCCCTCCCATCCTCAGTTTCCCGCACCAACAAAGACACTGCTCAGAAATCAGAATCCCTCCCAACACAGGACACTCAGGGGCAGCCACACACAAGCCCTACCTCATTTACCTCAACACCCTGGGTTCTCATCTGCTTCTCAAATCACAGGCTGGCACAAGTAGCCTGAAATCAGTGTCTGAGCGAGCACATCTTCGCTACTGGGAATTAAGGAAGATCATGGTCTAAAGTGGTATTGGTGATATTGTTTCAGAAGGGTTTTTCTTTTATTTGTGGTGGAGGGGGGCGTGCCACCAGGTTTCAAACACCCCCATCCTTCCATATTTAGGGAAGGCATGGAGGATCTCTAGGGTCCCTGATGGCATTCCCCAGTCCCGCATCCTCCCGCAGTCCCTTGAAAGTGTCTAAACATCAGGGCAGGGCTGTTCGTCCATTTTGCTAGACAGGAACCACCGAGTTTGGGAACTTTGAAAGCCAGGGGATGGGGGTGGGGGTTGCCAAGGCTCAGATTTCGGCGCCAGAGTTCTCAGCCAGAAAAGCAGTTGAAAATCAACACCCATCTGCCTCTTCTTTTTAAACCCCCACCTCCTTCTCCTTCTTTCCCTTCCAGGGACTCCACACAGATCCGACCCTCACCAAACACACACACACACACACACACACACACACACACACCCTTTGGGCTTGGAGGGTTTTGATTCTGAAAACAGCAAACCCACAGAAAGGAATGGGTCTGTATCACCCCTCCCTTCCCGCCTTATGTCTACACACAATAAAATCCCATACATTCCAAACATCACAATATCAACCAAACCCGCCCCGTGATTCCAACACGTCCCGTACCTGATATGCAGACGATGAAATTGGCTTGAAGAAGAAAAAGCACCTCCCAGACTATTTCCATCCTCTGATTCTCATTCCAAGTGCATCACTCGACGGGAAAACAGGGGGGGAAGGGGGGTGCCCGACACGGCACACATACACACACACACACACTCCCGAGCGAGCGCACACTCGCACTCCCACCCGACAGCCGGCCAGGGACAGTCACCCCCAAGATCAATATCGCAGTTTGAATTGTTCCAGCAAATCTCCCCTCAGGCTCGACGGATGTGCGCCCCAGATGTGCTGACACATGTCCGATGCCTCGCTGTCTCGGAGGTCTCCCCACTCGCGCGTCTCTGCTCCTCGCACCAGTGGTGGAAACAGCACTAGCAGTGGCGGTGGCAGCCACCTGAAGCCACCAGCGCTGGGCTCTTCCTGCAAAAACGAGACCCCGATCCGCCAGGCGCCCCAAGAAGACATAGACGATAGCCCCCTGCCGGGCCGCGCCGTACAGTTCCGGGCTCCCGGCAGCTCTTAGCTCTCTGGCTAAACCCAGGCAGTCCGCGACAAGTTGCCCTCGAAGTCCGCGCCCCTCACCGGGGCATGGTCAGAGGGTGGCTTCTCTGCTCAGGGATGTTCTCCTCCTGCTTCCGGGGGTGGGAGGAGGAGCAGACACAGCAGACAGACAGAGAAAGAGAGGCAGGGATTATTGCCAGAAACCGCCGGCCACCGGCAGCCTCCGCCGACCCTCCCTGCTCCCCAAGTCCGCGCGCAGCCTGCCGCCTCCAAACCGGGTTGGGGCCGCGTGTCCAGAACCCCGAGTGAAACCGCTGGGAGCAGAAAACCGGGGCGCGTTGGAGGACCCACTGGCTCCCTACGTCGCGCGCGCGCTTTCTGCTCCTTCGCTATTTTCCTGGGCTCCCCAGAACCCCCAGTTGCCTCGCTTCCATCGCCCGCAACTAGCGCCGCCGCCGAGATTTTCCGCAATGCAACTGCAGGGGTCGTTATTTCCTCGCCTACGGATCCCGACGCTTCCCGATTCAGAGAGGAGGAGGAGGTGGAGGAGGAGGAGGGCAGGTGGGGGCGGGAGGCGGAGGAGGAGAAGGAGGCTCGGCCAGGTGAGCGTTCTCACAGCCGCCTGTAGTCCCAACATCAGCTGGGCCTCCGGGCAACCGGGGGCGGAGGCAGAAGTCCAAGGTGGGGAAGTGAGGTTTAACCCGGCCATAAGGAGGAGGAGAAGGCTGGGCGTCAGAGCTTGAGGCCCTGGCCACTGCCTCGGCCCCAGCCCCTGGCGGCCGCCTCTGCGATCCGCCCGGCCCGGCTGCCTGGGTTACCCTCCAGGATCTTTGAGTTTCTCCTCTCCTTAAAAAGAACTTCGCGCCTGCTTGTTCCGTGCAGGAAACCCAGGCGGGACTCATCCTAGGAGTGCTATGCTGTGCTCTCCCTCCGCTGCGGAATATTGGGGATTTTTTTTTTCCTGCATAATTCATTCCTTGCCCTCTCCCTTTCATCCCTCTATTGCCCCCTCCCACTCCTTCCCCCTTTCTGCTCTAGTGCCAGAACACTACTTACCCCAGAGTTCTCCTCTCTGCAGGTTCCTAAACCAGGTGCAACTCTTGCCTGCAAGTCCCTCACTCCCTCCTCCCGAAAGGGGGAAAAACGTTTCTAAGTCCACTGGTTCCAGCAGCGGTTGCTGCCAACTGCGCCTTTACTCAGCTCTGGGAGGATCCGAGACTTGGAAAACCGGGCCTTCGGGAAACGGCTTTCCCTTCTTGTTTTTCTTTTACTCTATTTTTCTTTAGGGATGCTCTAGTGCTTTGGAGGTTTTTGGTGGGCTTCAGGATACTCTCCGCCAGCGACTCAGCAGCTTCCAGCGAAGATATCCCCCACGAAACCCGTGCGCGCGCGCACACACAAGCCCAGCGCGCGGTTCTCCACGGCCCCAGGGGAAGGTGGGGGCGGTGCGAGCACCACCCACCACCCAGGGCGAGCCGGAGCCAGCCGGTCCGCAGAAGGTCTAGTGGTAGATCGGGCAGTCTGAAACCTGGGAAGGACTTGTACCGGGCTGCAGTGTGGATGCGGGAGAAATGGAACGAAACCCTGCGCTCGGGACTGTTCGCCTAAGAGGACTGAGAGTGAAAGGAAAAGAAAAACTGCAGCAGATTTGTGTGCCTCTCTCTCTCTCTCTCTGCAGTAGTGGTTTGCGAAAGCCCCAGATCTACCTCCTGGGGGTGGGGATGCTGAAGAAGAGGAGGGCAGGGCAGAGGGAATCCCTGGAAAGACCTGGGATTTCTCAACGCGCTTGTCCTGATTATGAACTGTGACGTTTGGAGATTTTGCACAAGCGCGGATGGACACACACAACAAACACACATACACAATAACCCGCAGTATATATATTTTTTTACTTTTAAGTTTTTGATGTTTAGAGGCCATTTTAGTGTGAGCCTCCATCTGCAAAAAGGGTGGATAAGTGGAGAGGAAGGAAGTGTGTGGGGGTTGGGGGGGAAGGGGGTGCTGACACGGTAGAATCCATATAGTGAGTCTTTCCGCATCGAACCGGACACCCACGCCGTGTGTTATCTGAGGATGAAGCATGGGAGCCAAAAGAGTTACACTACAGTGCCCCCAGGATTCTTGAACGGACTCTATTGCCCAGGGGCTTAGGGGATCTTTTTGTTGAGTGGTGAGAGGGAGAGCAGAACAGTAGCTCTTGTAGCTGTTGGGGCTGGGCTGACTGCAAGAGCCAGAGAGTGTAGTCCTGCTGCCTCCCGGGATTCTAAAATGGAACCACTGGCAGACTTGCCAACTCTTCGAGAAGGAGGTGTGGCCGAGGGATCTGCTCTCTGAGATGACAGCCAAGGACTCCAGGTGGCCAACACATTAAAAATCAAAGCCCAGATGAAATAAATCCATGATTCTTATGTAGAGAGCTTTGGGGCTCAGCACGAAAGACATTGGCACTTAAGAACATTAATAAGAGATCCCAGATAGTGAGAATTAGCCCATTTAGGAAACATTTGGGGAACGGTTGTCACTGTGCCTTGAAAGTAGACTGCATGAAAGGGATTTTTGAGGGGAGAGGGAAGAAAGCAATTTTCCAAATATGAACAGATCCACCAAAGTTAGGGTTCAGAACCACGGACAGCGACCTACCTTCTGTTCTTGGGTATTGGGATTTACTGTCAGCAGGAGGGCTCTCTCCACAGCAAGTCCAAGCAGGGTGCCTGAGTTTTTATACCAGGACCCCATTCATTTATTAAGGAGCTCTGCAAATATAAAGTAAGTGTCTTATATGTGTCAATCACTGTGGCAAGATGCTGGGGTTTTGTAATTGAAAATGCATGATTCTCATTTTCAAAACCATACACACTATATATCCCTCTACATTGTATCTTAAGATAAATGCCACAGTAGAAAGAGACAGATATTATTCTGTATACATGTATGATTACACTAGTGGAGTGACTGAACCATGTTCAGCCAGAGGAATGAAAAGCTGTGCTCCATTTGTGTACTATATGTCAAAATGCAATCTACTGTAAAATAAATAAGTAAATAAATAAATAAAATGTAAAAAGACAAATGCCAGTACAATAATACGTTATTTCCTCTCTTTCAGTCTGTATAACTGACTTAAGCACCCTAAGAAATATTTAGCCTATTATATGCTAAAATGTGTTTTGATTTTTTAAAAAAATTCATATATTTTTTAGTAAAACAAATTGTAGTACAAATGTTCCAATAGCTTGCTATGGGTCAAGGATTGTACGATTCCTTATATACATTATCTTGTTTAGTCATCGTAGCATCTTGTATTAGTCCATTCGTGCTGATGTAACAAAACACCACAGCTTGGGTAATTTATAAACTATAGAAATATTCTGACAGTTCTGTAGACTGAGAAGCCCAAGATTGAGGTGCCTGCATTAGATGTTTGGTGGGGGCCTTCTTGCTATGTTCTCATATAGTGGAAGGTGGAAGGTAAGAAAGGACCAAAGCTAGTTCCCTCCAGCCTTTATAAGTCACTAATTTATTCCTGAGAGTGGAGCCTTCCTGACTTAATCAGTTCCCCAAAGGCTCTTCATACTAGCACAATGGGGATTAAGTTTTGGCATGTAAATTTAAGCAAATACATTCAAACCATAGAAGATACCTATGAGATAAATATTATTATCACCTCCATTCCACAGATATGAAACAAGCTCAGAGTAGTTATTTTCCCAAGGTCTCACAGTTGCTAATTAATAGTATAGAGATCAGAGCTGAGCAGTCCAAACTTAGAAGCTGTGCCACGTCTCTTTCCTATATGTTTTGTAAAAGGAAAAATATAATCTTTGGGATGTTATTTTCAATTTGGAGTAAATTCTTACTTTACTTTTTATTGAGATGTTTTCTTTAACCCCCCCTCAGAAAAAAAAACAAAGAAATGAAAAAAAAAACTCTGAAACTAAAAGCTATCTTCAACATTTCCATATTTTAATAATTTATACTATATCTTGATAACTTCAAAAGTCTCAACTATACCTGCCTTCATTTTTTCTCTTTTCTATTTCTCTACACTTCTCCACAAATTCAGTGCAAGTGTCTTACATATTTAGCCGGGGCTTGATTAAGCCCAAGTGTAAGAGATAACCCTAATTGCCTCATAGAGACCAGGGGATTACCAAGAATGATAATACTGAGTTTTCTTTGGTTCTTTCTCTACCTCTTCTTTCACTCAAACCCATAGAAGGAGGAATAACTCATCTGATTAATAAATTTGTAAAAACTTGACATCTTTTTGGCTACATTTCTCAGAGGCTGTGCATACTGTAGTAGAAGATCAAGGAAATCTGTCTCTTCTTCCCATTCCATTACTCTATTGGTAAACATGCATTCAGGTGCAATTAAAAAACAGAAAAGAAAACACTCACTCTGTATTTCTATTCTTCACCCCATATCCACCTCAAGAAAAATGGTGCCAGTAAAGTCTTTGCTTTTCTTGCAGTAACTGTGTTTCTGAGGCCAGTCATCATCATTCATATGTCCAGAAAAGAGAATTTAGAGCCTTCTTTATGAACCCAACCACTCTTTACAGGTGAATTTCCAGTTATGTATTTAGAGGTAGTAATTGGAAAGTGCTATTTTAATCTTATGTCTAAATCATTTTATGCAATGCTACTATATACTAAAGCACTTTGGAACATATTAAGCTCAAATTATTCAATATGCCACTCTTATTTAGAAAATGTTTCTGTTTTTAATTTCTTCCAGGTCAGAAGAAAAGAGAATTGAGTGATTAAGTTCTACTAACTTCTATCAAAAAGTTGTTAATTACTCAAAAGGAAAGACATGCTATGTTCATGAGTGAGAAAGCTCACATCAGCTCACCCAAACTGATTTATAGAGTCAGCATAATACCAATCAAAGTCTCAGCACTTTTCTTGTGGAAATTAACAAGGTGATCCTAAAATCTATGTGAAAATACAAAGGATCTGAAATAGCCCAGGCACTTTTGAAAAAGAAAAACAAAATTGGAAGATTGAAACTACCTGACTTCAGGAATTAAAAAGCTATATTAACAAAAATAACAGGGTACTAGCCTCAAATTATAGAAATAAATTAATGGAACATAATGAAGGATTTAGAAATAGAATAACACATATTATTTCAGTTGATTTTTTACAAAAATGTAAACTCCCCTCATCATTATACAAAATACATGTATGAATATGTGAATTTGGTGTCAACATACCTTATATATAATCAGAGATATGGTAAATTATTGTATAATGGTGTATTAAGATTGTAATGCAAAAATAAATTAATTAATTAAAATTAATTTTTAAAAATGCAAACTCATGTTTTAACAAATTGTCTTTTAAACATCTGGATATAAACTTTCAAGAAAACAGAAAGATAAAGTATAATTTGTACCTTGTACCACATTAAATAATTAAAATATATAATAGACCTAAATGTAAAACTTAAGTCTATAAAAATACTGGAAAAAAACATAGGGATAACTCTTTGTAAACCTGGATTAGGCAAAGATTTTCTCCTAGATATGACACCAGAAACATGATTCATAAAAGAAAAAATATAAATGGCATTTGTCTCCCAAAATTAAGAACTTATGCTATTCAAAGGACAATTAATGTTAAGAGACTGAAAATACAAGTGGCTGTCTGAAAGGAAATATTCTGAAAATGATGTGTTCCAAATGCTTGAAAGTGCACATGTAAGAATGCTCAAAAGGCAATGAAAATTTAAAAGTGGGCAAATGATTTGAGTGGAGACCTTGTCAAATATGTATTGATACACATACACACATACACACAGAGTAAATTCTTTATGGAAATTAACAAGCTATTTCTCAAAGTCTACTAAATATATACCTATATTATAATCCCATCTTTACATGTCAAATAAGAATATAGAAAAATGCTCAACAAACTTAATCATTATGGGAGTGCAATTTAAGTCCACAGCAAGATAACAGTATACGTATCTTTGTATGACTAAAATTAAAAAATAATGACCACACTAAGTTTTAGTGAGAATGTTAAGCACCTAGCACTCTCATACGGTGCAGGTAGGAATGTTAAATTCTACAACCACTTTAGAAAGAAAAAGTTTGGCAATTTCTTTAGGAATTTGAACGTATACAAACCATATGACCTAACCATTCTACACATAGGCATTTATCCTAGAGAAATAAATGCTTATGTCCATACAAAGATTGCAATTCATGTGTTCATAGTCTTTTAATTATGATACATTGAAACAACTCAGATGTCCATCAACAGATTAGTGGATAAAGAAAATGGGAAGAATTACACAGCAATAAAGAAGTAATAAACTATGGCAATACGGGGCAAATTGGATTAATCTCAAAATCCTAACACTGAGAGAAAGAAGTCAGACCAAAAGGAGTGCACACAGTATGGATTCCATTTATGTGAGATTATGGAAAACATATGCTAATCTGCAGTGACAGAAAGACTAGCAGAGGACTGCAGGGAAGCACAAATGACAGCAGGAAAGATTGCAAAGGAGTGCAAAGAAACTTTGGGAGTGATGGATATATTTATTATCTTAATTATATGATAGTGTATGAGTGTATATATGTCAAAATTATCAAGTTATGCACTTTAAACATTTGCAATTTGTCTTATGTCAAGTATTCCTCAAGATGTAACCAGTTAAACAGCTTTTAAAAATGAAAGGTAGAGACTAAAATCACAGGTATAATTAAGAAACTGGAGCTGGACCAGGCTTAGACACACTCATCCTTAGTAGAGCACTGTGATGTTCTTGTGAAATGTTGGTTACTGCTGTCTTCCTTAGACTGAGAAATATTAAAAATTAAACTTCCAGATTTGTAATTTGGAAACTCTGGTGTAAAGAACTAGCTCTGATACCATATATATGTTTTTATTTGTTTTATAGGTATTAGATTCTTATAATATTATTAACTTTGGGGGACATGATCCCCTATTATTCATTTGGGGAATTTCTCTTGGAGGTACTAGAAATTACCCAGGTCAGTCCTGGAGAAGGTCAGATCTTGGGAGAGAAATAAAGTCTTGATAAGCTTTAAAACAATGACTGAGCAAGAAACGCTTTATTTCTATTGAGCAAGGATGATAGGTGAAGGAGTCTCTACATGGTTGGGGGCATGTTTGATGGGGATGAGAAGGCTAGGTTCTGTCTCTGAGTTATGTGCTGTGAGCAAGGCAAGGAAGACTCCTTTGGTAAGCCAGGAAGGTACATCGAGGAGACTTCATACAATTGACATGTAATTCAGTGATGTGAGAGTATTCAGATCTAGAAACCAGTAAAAGTTAATCTCAGGGGCTGGGGTTGTGGCTCAGCAGTAGAGCACTTGCCTCACACGTGTGAGACCCTGGTTTCTATCCTCAGCACCACATAAAAATAAATAAGTGAAATAAAGGTATTGGGTCCAACTACAGCTAAAAAATAAATATCGAAAAAACAAAAACAAAAACAGTTAATCTCTGCTTGTGGGGCATCGTGGTACATGCCTGTAATCCCAGTAGTTCAGGAGGCTGAGGCAGGAAGATCATGAGTTCAAAGCCAGCTTCAGCAACAGTGAGGCACTAAGCAATTCAGTGAGACCCTGTCTCTAAATAAAATATAAAATAGAGCTGGGGATGTGGCTCAGTGGTTGAGTGCCCCGAGTTCACTCCCTGAGTTTAGCCTCCTTATATCAGAGAAAACATTCAGCATTTGTGTTTTGGGGGATTGGCTAACTTCACTTAGGAGAAAAAAAAATCTTCCTCTGAGTTTTTGACTCCCTCTTTCCCTCACAAAGACCCTTGTGATTATACTGGGACTGACTGAAAATTTCAGGATAATCTTTCCTTATCAAGATCCTTAATTTAATCACATCTGGAAAACCCCCTTACCCAGGTAAGGTGATATCTTCCCATGTCACTGGCACTGTGATGTGAACATCTTTAGGGGAAATTATTTTGCCTACCATAGGCAGGTAGATTTGGGTCATATGTAATTTGCAAAGTATGTATCAATTGTGCCTCTCATGAAATGATTGAAAATGAAGAGCGCACTACTTTTCAGTCTATAACAATACACTTTATATTTTCCAACAGAGAGTTCATGTGGGTTATTTGAGGCATTGATAGGAGACTTTGTTCTCTCCAAATGAGTTTATCAGGAGGAAATGTTAAGTTGTTTGAATGGATGTAGTTTACTTCTCCAGACGAAAAAATGTCAGATGAAGAAATGGGCACTGTTTCAGCCACTGTGACCAAAAGACCTGACCAGAACAATTAGAGAAGGAAAAATTTACTTAGAAGTTCATAGTTTCAGAAGTCAGTTCATAGATGACTGACTTCATTACCTGAGGCCTGAGGTGAGGCAGATACGACAGACGTTTTGGCAGAGGGAAGCAGATGGGCACATGGCACCAGAAGGGGGGGGGCAGAGACACGTGGAGGGGGAGAGAGACTCCCCTCACCAGAGACAAAATATACATACCAAAGGCATATTCCCAGTGATCTGCCTCCTCCAGCCACACCCTACCTGCCTGCAGTTTACAGTTACAACACAGGTAACTTCTATCGGGGATTAATGCATTGATTAGGTTAGGGCTTTCATAACTGAATTGTATCACCTCTAAACTTTCTTATATTGTCTCACACACGAGCTTTTGGGAAAAACCTAATATCTAAATCATAACAGCCACACACCAGCATGAAGAGGGATTAGATTCCTATCTTTGACATCAGAATGGATAGTAGATGAGTTGTGACCAGGATTTCTTTAAAAATAGACATTTTTTTTCTTATTCACACTTTAATTTGTCACCCACATAGGAGAACTTCATTATTTAAAACAAGATAGCCAGAAGTTCCTTTCCTATAAAATGTTATGCCTTATTTTCTACTTAAAGTTTAATAGAGGAAAAATGACCAGGACATGAAATACACCAAGACTGTGTGTGGCGTTTTGACCAAGGCTTTGGGCATTACTTTGGAAGTGAGTGAAACTCATGCTGCACTCTTCTTCTTTTCACTACAGTCAATCTCTCTCCAATATGCAGTCTTCTAAATTCAAGATCTTACAAATGAAAGAAAACTAATTTGCAATAAATCAATAGCAGGACCTGTGTAAATGATTGCTGGAAAATCAATTATGTTTATTTGTTTATTTGAATGAGTTCAATTTTTCTTGCATTTTGTCATAGATTTGATGGTAGATGATTTGTAATATATTCCAAGTGCCCTATAATATGCATTCAGTCCTGATCTACTCAAATCCCCTTAATTTGTAGGTGAGAAGATGGAAATTTAAGTGAGGTAAAGTGATGTGGTCCAAGTTCAAACAGAAGCTAAAGAGGCAGATTCAGAACTTGAGTCTAGCCTTCCTAATTATTTTTTAATTATTTTACACTTTCTATCAAAACCATTGTTTTGTTACCAAGCAACAAAGTGCAACAGCTGAAACACAGGTTGACACTTTATCCAAAACTGTACATGTTAGTAGAAGATGCTTTCCCAGATTTTCCGCTTTCTCTCTGATGTACTTTCAGTTCAACAATAAAATCTGTATGTGTGTGTATGTGTGTATGGGTTCTTTAATAATACGTACTTCTCAGTGAAGTTTTATACCAAAAGGATCAGTTTCCTGCTCATGAACCAGGTGCAGTAACATCAGACAGCAGCTATAGATCAATATAGAGAATTGCAGTTTCATAATGGTTCTTGGATTTAAAGAAAGGCTTTAATTAGGACAACCGTCTGCTCCCATCTCAGTTTGTATAATTCTGGAGTTAGCAACTAGGTGCATTAGGTTTTTTAAATTATTTGCTAAGATTGTTTTTTAAAACATCACCTCCCCAATGATTAGCATTAAAATTATAAGTGTTAAGCTTCACTTTTCAGTTTGCAAATTAAAGTCACCTTCCATTTCTCTACTCAGCAATTTCTGTATGCTGGATTATAGAGCCATAGGCCCCATTTTTTTAACAGGAAAATCTACAGGTAGCACATATGGCAGTGAGACTCTGAGCATTTGGAGATCTGGCACAAGAGATTCTCCTCTTCTCTTTCCACTACTGGCATTGTTTCACGTTGTCAGGGACTTCATCTAGGTCTTTCATGTTTGTGTGAGGTGTCTCAAGCTCAAGTTCCTTAAGATCATTCTTCTACACACACTTAAAGAGACATCTCATAGCCATGCCCTCTGTTCTTACTCCCTGACATTGCAAGTTTAGCTTTTGGAAAAGAAATCCACTCACCCTCCCCACAGGCATTCCTGCTAGTATTAAACATCAAATTCTTGTGCAAAGTAACATTCCTTTTGTGCAAAGTAACATTGAAGCTCTGAAGATGTTCAATAGGTGAGGGATGCTGCAACTGAAGGACTCTCAAAGGAGTTACACTTCAAAGTTGTCACAGAGGATGGGACCCTGCTGTAGAGATTTAGCTTATTTACTTCTGCAAATGGGATGTATAGATTTGTATCCAATTTCAAGGACAAAATTTATTTCCCTGACTGTGTGGATTTAGTAAGAGCAAGAGTTGAGTTACCATGGCAAGAAACCCTCGAATTTCTAAGTGTATTCTATGATTGCTGCTAGACAGAGAAGGAGACTTGTTAAAACAAAAAGGACCCCCCCCCCCCCCCGCCAAGAAGAACAGGAGAGAGATGAGTTGTCATAACCCGATGACAGAGTCAATAACACTTGAGGAACAAAGGAGTTTACAAGACTACAGCTTTTCTTACAAAAATATAAAGATGTCCTTCTCAGGTACCACAAAATATCAAATCTTTTGTAAATGTCACATAAACTTATCCCTAAGTGATGATACTCATCTCTAGTTCAAATACTTTTCTCTTAATAAATCTTTAAAACGCTCATGAGTTGATATTACCTTATGCTGAATTTCCTCCTGGGAGGGGGGAAGGACATAAATATTGCATGTGAAAGTACATTTCATTTTAATTTCCCTTGTTATAATTTCTTTAGGAAAATGAGTTCTTTTCTCTTTCCACTTTTTTATTGATGCATCATAATCGTATATAATGATGGGATTTGTTGTTATATATTTGTACATGCATGCGATATAACAATATAATTTGGCTAATATCACTCCCCAGCACTTCCTCCCTCCTTCCCCTTCCCCAAGTCCCTTTTTTCCTTTTTTCCTCCACAGATCTCCCTTTCATTTTCATGAGATCTTCACCTCCAACTTTCTTTTCCTTTTTTCCTAGGAAAATGAATTTTAAATGAGTATGACTGAAAAGTTAAATATATTTAAAATGATGAGTTATTGCAATAAAAATTATGTTCCTTTCATTTGAGGTCAGCAACTTTTCTTATAATAAAATAGAAGCTCTTAATGGCTGTCCCCTACTTTCCCTTCCATGAAAGGGGAAACAAACTGGCATCCTGCTCTTTTTTGCTTTTTTTTTTTTAAATAGGAAAGAAAATGTGCAGAATGAGCTCTTTTTTTTTTTCTCTTCTGTGTAAACACATTTCAGAAGGATGTGGTGGTGATTTTGGAAGTGTTGCCACCGTGATTTTTGGGTTCTTGGATTTAGTATAATATAATCTATAGTAATTGAAGAAAGAAACTAGGGCTTTTTCAAGCAGAAACTGTATGCTGCTTCCAAGGACTTCTCGTGTACTGAGTTAGGAGTTACATAAAATTTTCAAATAAAAATTTATTTTAATACACCCTATTTACAATGATTTTTAAGGAGGTGTAGAATTAAAGGGTCACAAATCAAATGTAAGAAGTTTGGATAAGGTTCATTGGCATATGGAAGTAGAGTCTATAAAGGTTCAGAGACTGACTTTTGTCAGAGACTGACTATTTTCAGCTGAACTCCTGTCAAGATAGCCTCTTTTCTTCACTGGTCCACTAGCTATCTACTTTAAACCAGCAGGGTGCAACCTTGAGTCAGCCTGGACAGGCCTTATCCAGGTGGTGAAGCCATGGTGAAACTTAAAATGAAGGTACTTACAGGTGAGGGAACTTAAGAACCTCAACCTAACCATCCACACTAAGGGGAAGACATTTCTGGTTACGTTAGCAGTAACTAGATGATGCAGAGGCAAAGACCCAAGCAGGGTCCTGTCAGGAATACAAAAACCAATAGCTATTTTTCTGAGAGAAATTAGTGTAGATTGTTAGTTAAATGTGTGTTGGGACTGGCAAACCAACACAGAACAATGAATTGACACAGAAGAACTCTAAGAAACAGCTACCACCATTATGTCTGGGGAGAAAAAACACAGAGCTATTAGAATTATCAGAATGTGGAAGCCTTGGGGAGAGGCCCTTGAACTTGGGATGAAGAGAATGTGCTTCCCATTGGTTCTGGCTCCTCAGAGCTCAGAGCTATGATTCAGACTTTCAGGACAGTGTGCTGCTTAGCTGGTACTACTACACAGTGGAGCACTGGAAGAAAATGGAAAGGGAAATCAGACACCGCTTGATAATGTACAGTGCTCTTGCCAAGGAAACCCTTGCACAAGCCAGATGCAGAACTGAATGGATCAAGTGCTTTTTCTTGCCTCCCGTGTTCCAATTGCCCTCTAGCATGCCCTGTTGGCAAAAAGCTAATAGAGAACAAGTTGACAAAAGAGAAATGTGCTTAGTAAAGACCCAGAGGCAGCATCAAAGCAGAATATGGAAGGATTGGGAACTAAAGCCTAATTGGTTAATGATGGGCACACCCATTAATTCCAACAATGACAGGGCTTGGAAGGGGCGAAATGAGCCTCTTGTGTTGTAGAGCTGTATCAGTTGTTCTCATTTGGGGATTGGAAGGGAAAGTGCTTCTACTCAGCTACTTTTCACAGTCCTTGATGAACATGAAGCAGCGCTTTCCTCTCATTCACCTGCGGTTCTGATAGCTAACCAATAATTTCATATGCATTTAACTTTCCGGAATCTGCTCTTGTGTTCAGCTCTTGCAGCACTATGAAAAACTAAGTGGCCTCCCCCACCGTCTCTTTTTCCTACCTTCAAATCTGGCAGCTCCTAAATGTCTTTTTCCACTAGGCCTGGTAGCTGAGACCTCCTTCTAATCCCTGTAGAGATCAGATAGCTGATTTCACTAACAATGTTGCCTCTTCCTTGTTCCTAGAACCTGCCTAAGAACAATGCAAGTGCAAAAAAGGAAGCAATATTTTCTGGTCCAGAGACTTAACCATGAGCTCACCTGAGTTAGAGAGGCTACATAGCTCACCTACACATTTAGAGACCATGATTGGAACTCAGAGAAAAAATGCCCAACATGAACCACAGCTGTTGGGCAAAGATTGATGGCAGAGATGTCACCTTGAACTTTAAATCTGCCAACCTCAGGTGCTGCAGAGAACAGAGTGGATAAAGAGGCACTGCACCTTGAATGGGAAGGCTGGTATTTGAATCTGAAGACTCTGATTCACCAGCTGTGTGATTTTAAGTATCCCTTAAGTGAGTACTTGAACCACAATTTCTTTTGAAAAAGCAGAATAAAAGCATCTTTCAAAAAATATATTTGAGACAATGACATGGAATAGCACACATAAAAAGCATTCAACACGTTCTAAGTACTCAGTAATGATTAATTAATCTAAATATTCATAAATCTGTAATTGGAAAATGCAATATGTGGTTTATAAAACATGTCAATAAGGAGTTTTAAAAAACTATCACTTACCAAAAACTAAATGTATGCCAAATTATAATTCTCATGCATCCTGTTTTAAGCTCCTTCATCTCTGTGCAATACAGTGGTATTTGATTATCTGGATGGGGTTGGGGACAGGGAAGGTGAAGAAAAGGAAAAGTTACCACAAACAGGTATTTCTTTTTTAAAGGCTATGTTTATATGACACTACTCAAGTTTTTTTCCCTCTTCTCATCAGAGAGTAAAAACATCCAGAAGATGATATTCAAAGGAAAACTAAAATAGGAACTGGAAGACATTGATTAAAGTAACTGCTCTACCATTTAAAGTTTACATGGGCAAGTTATTTAGCCTCTCCCAATCTGAGTTTTTGCTGTTATTGCTTTTATTTCATCTTGTTTTGTTTTCTTGACTCTGTCTGTAATAGGTGAATTGGTATCTACCCCACTGGGCTGTTTTAAGGAGTAAATGAGATAACAGATGAGAATCCCCTGGTGCAGGGTAAACCCTACGTGCACAGAGGTCATCATTGTCACTCTTGAGGTGCTAGGTGTTCTGGACTTTGCAATCAGTGAGTGAGATCAAGGCCTGAGGCCTATCTTTGCCACTTACTGGCTGTGTGATCATTTTCCTTATAGGAAGTGGACTTGGGGAGAAAAGTCCATCTAAAATACTTTTTGTGTGTGTTGTGCAAACATATGCATGAATATATATATATATATATATATATATATATATATATATATATATAGACATTTATGCATGTGAGTGCACATGTTCATACATATATACAGGTTTGTATGTGTATTTAAAAAATATGTGTCAATGTATATATATATATATATATATAATGTATATATGTGTCAATGTACAGACATTTTGTATATTTATGTATGTGAATATGTATGAATGTGTGCATGCTTATACACACACACATGCACTTATATACAGACACCTTGTCACTTTTGTAATCAAAAGACCCTTCAAGACAATTTTATAAAAGGAAAAATGTATCTTTTACTCATGATTTCAGAGGTCTTGGTCCATAAAAGGCTGATTCCATAGCTCTGGGCCAAGGTGAGAAGAGATACCATGACAGAAAGGTGTGGAGGAAGATAGCAGCTCAGGACATGGAAATCAGGAAACAGAGAGCTCTGCTCACCAGGGACAAAATGTCAACCCCAAAGACACAACCCCAGTGACCTGTTTCTTCCAGCCACACCGTACCTGCCTACAGTTACCACACAGTTAATCCATATCAGTAGATTAGTCCACTGATTAGGTTAAATGTCTCATAACACAATGGTTTCACCTCTAAACTTTCTTGCATTGTCTGAGCTGTTGAGGGGACCCCTAAGCCATAACAGACTTTATTTTAAATGGTTTCTTAATATTACATAATCTATCTATTATAATCCTGGGAGTGGAATTTACTGGTGAAGGCAAGCAAAGGGGGCATCCAAATCTAGTGTCTGCAAGAAAAACAATGCAGCTTCTCGTTTGTTACAGATAAACATTAATTCATTAATAATTAACTGCTCCAGGCTCTGATTCTTATATAATTGTACCTTATGAAAACCCACAGTAGAGAAATACTGTGCAAAATGCAAAACACCAATTTTATCATGAGTAATAAAAATTCAATTAAGTTTAGAATAAATGTGTGAGTTAGTAACCCAAGCTTAACATAAAGTCATGGAATGTAAATAGATTTTGGAAAACAAAATAACAAGGGTGTGACAATTTATAAAGTGTATTGAAAATCCATCATTGCCTTCCCCACGCTGGCAAGGAATGGCCCACATTACAGAAGAGGAGAATAATTTTTGACATTTTTATTGTGCTTTATAGCTGGAATATTCCAACAAGGAGGCTGAATACAAAACTTCCTATACATTTTGGCTCAAGGAAAAGTAAAAAGCAAACCATCTGGAATTATTCCTTCCATGTGCCTTTCTTGGACCTGAAATTCTGTAGCATTGGTGAACGCTCTTCATTTAGAAGAGCAGAGGTGAAGAATATGGCTGTGAACCTGAAACGGGTGAGGGACCTGGTTCACACTCAGACTTGCTATTTAACCATGGGCCACGTCATTTAATATCTCCGATCTTCAAACATGCACCAGCAAACTTGAGAGGCTAATGATATTTATTGTTATGATATATGTTATTAAAGAGTGAAATATCTTGCATTTATAATAGGGGATAATGAAAGTTATACTAGAGGTGAGATTATAATGTTGTTTAAAAATTTTGGTGCATTTTTTTGCATCTTTTTTTTTCTTACAGTGATGAGTATTGACTGTACATGTGAGCTACATCCCTGGTCCTTAATTAATTTATTTTTTTAACTTAAGAGAGAGTATCACTAAGTTTCCCATGCTAACCTTAAACTTGTGATCCTCCTGCCTCAGCTTCTCCAGTTGCTGAGATGACAGGCCTGTGCTACCATGCCCCAAAATAGCTTATCTTTTTATTCAGAATTTGCAGGTTCAAATAATTTTGTTCTTCAAAGGAAGAGCCTCAGAAAGCATTTTTTTTCAATAATTCTCTCATTTCTCAAAATAATATGGAAATCTTCTCATTTGAAATTGGATTAAAAAGTCATTTCAAAATAAAATAGCTATATTACAGTTACAATCAGTTTTTTTAAAAATAGAAAGTGTATCAACAAGCTTTATCACTTACTTTCTTCAGCAAACTTAAATTTGTCAGTTATTAGTATATTCTAAGGAATGAACTACAGACTTTGAAAGCAATTACTAAGAGAACATGTCCTAAATATTCTGAATAGCAATAGCCTGGGTGAAATTCCTGTGTTAGAGGACCTTGAATCTGGACCAGAGCTATGGGTCCACTTCTTGCAGCTACCTATTTAGTGCTGAAGAACTTTTCTACAGCTGTGTCCATCAAGGATTGTCTAGGAGGTGCTTGCACATCTGGAGTTCTGCCTTTGGTTATTTATGTGTTTAAGTCCTTTCTTACAATGAAAATAGAATTTATTTTCCTGTAATTTTCATTCCAAAATTTCCATCTATCCAGGCTACATCCATGTTCTATTTATCTTCTTCTAAGTTGCAAGTTTTTTTTGGTTTTCAAAGAAATTTTTATCACTCCCTCTGAATCAGTTTTTAAAGCATGCATAGCATGGTTTATTTAACCTATTAAAAATGCCCAGGACTAAATGTCATACTTCAAGTGTGGTCTGCAGAATAGGTTGTGTATCTCTGTGTGTGTTTGCATCAGTGTGTGTGTGTGTGTGTGTGTGCACTTGTTTTTGCCAGACAGTGAAAGAAACAATTATGTTTACCTAACTATTCAATAAATATGAATTAAGGTCTTACTATATGAAAGACTTGCTCCAGATAGTCTGACATTAGAGACACACACAACGGAGACACTGGAGAGAAGGCAAAGTTTTTGTTCTCGTGAGGCTTTTATTATAGTTGGGGAGTGACAAATGTATTAGTATATAATTAAATATCAGATCTACCGATGCAACACAGAAGATGAAAAGAGAGGAAGGTAATAGTGGGTAGTTGAGGAAGGAACAGCTTTTTGACATTGGGTAAGGCTTTGCTAAGAAGCTGATATTTAACTAGGGAGCTGATCGAAGCAAGGCAATGAGCCAGTGGAATTTGAAGGAAGAACATTTATGGCAGAGCTAATAGCAAGTGTAATGATGCAGCAGCAAATGAGGTTGGCATGTGTGACAGATCACCAGAGACTTCTGTGGCTCTACTCTAATGATCAACAGGAAAGGGTAGTATCGGACGAGGTTAAGGATACAGGCCCCCATCAGATGTTATCTAATCCGGTAGACAGTGATAATGTGTTTGGCTCTATTCCAACAGAAATGTGGAATCCATTTGAGTGTTTTGATCAAAGACTCTCATCACTTTGAGAACAGCATTGGTTTTGACAAAGGTGTAGAGAATTGACTCGGGTGACAGTCGATGGGAGGGCATGACAAGCAGAAGCAGAGTGATATCGTGGGAGAATCCACAGCTACAGACTGGGCAAGAGCTGTTGGGGTTTTGGAAAAGGAAAAGGTTTGGATTTGGGATGTATTTCTAGGGTAGTGTTTATGGGACTTGCTGATGGATATAAGGGAAGGAGGAAAAAGAGGAGCTAAGGATTCTATTGTGAAACACAGACACAGGGAATTGCAAAGAATCCGAGGAAATTCTCATTGAAATGTAAAAAATAATATCCTGAAACACCCCCGTGGTGACATGGCACAGCTAATGGAGTGCTGTACTAATACGTCAGATACTTTCTGAACTTTTATCCTTATTAATTTGGTTTTGAGTAATAAATTTCCTATTCCAGTCAGTTTTACATCTGATGACCAAACTACCTGGCCAGAACAATTCAAAGGAGGAAGAGTTTTTCTGGGGCTCACAGATTCAGAGGTCTCAATTCATAGATGGCTGACTCCATTGTTCAAGGCTCATGATGAGGCAGCACATCATGGCAGGAGGGTCCAATGGGGGAACTTCTGCTCAGCTCAAGTCAGGGTCAGCAAGCAGAGGGGAGGGGGAAAGGATAGCCTGGAAGATATACCCTTTATTTAACGTGTACTAGGTCTATAAGGATTAAACAGAACCTTTATTTGCTAGTAGGTATTTTGAATCCATTAGTGACATTGAAGGGGATTTTTTCCCCCACAGGGAATTATAAGGCAAATATTACCCACAGGAAAAGGATATGGAATCCTATTAGGAATGTACTAAATAATTTGAAACATTATTTAAAGCTTACAGAGTACCATTTTGGTGATTGGCCTAATAAAACAGAATAAACAAACAAACATTCTTCTCACTAATTCTTAGAAGAAAGAGGCTCAATTAGTTATTATACACCATTATATGTTTGAAAATATTGAATTCCTTCAGTCAAAATATTAAAAAGTCAGCAAAACTTTCTTCAGTAGGGCAAGAGATTTGTGATGATTGAATTACATATTATAGCTTCATTGATTGACAACAAAAGTACTGAGATATTTGGCCTGATAAATTGAAACTCAACAGAATTGAACATAGGAATAAAAAAAAAACATGAAAATTTGATTGTTTCATCAGAGCACGCTATCCACTATTATCATTTCAAATGTGGTGTCTTCTCTCTTTTGAAAAAAAAAATCTGAAAAAAGGAGGCTTTGTTATACCAAAATCCCATAAGTCAGAATCATGAAGTACAGATAAGAAAGCAGCAAAGTAAATGAGGGACTGAAGGTAGAAAGTGGGGAACAACTGGATAAATGGGAGAAAAATCCAGAACACAAGAGAGGGCAAATTTGAATACTATGCCATCGCTTTGTCTTCCCATATTATGAGTTATTAAGAAAGGAAATAGAAAAAAAAATCTTTCCATGAATGTATTAGTCAGGGTTCTCTAGAGGAACAGAATCAACAGGAAGTATAATTATAAAAAGGGGACTTAGTAGGTTGGCTCACATGACCAGAAGCTGGATAGTCCACAATGGCCATCTGCAGGCTGGAGAGCTGGAAGAACCAGTAGCTGCACAGTCCAAGAGGCTCAAGCCCCAGAACAAGAGGAATCAACCAACAGTGCTATCCTAGTCTGAGATGGAGGGTTTCTGGGGAATCACTGGCAGAGTCTGCTTTGGAAGAGTGAAGAAGGAGAGTCTGATATCCTCAGAGGATGGCAGCAGCAATCAAGAATCCCATTCAAGAAGAATCCAGCTGGCATCTACTGCTGCTTCCCTGTTCTTCCAGTTTTTATCCCATTTGAGCTATCATCCTATTTGTTGGTGCTGCCCATGCTTAGGGAGAGTCTCCATTTCAGTTGGCTATCCCACATGCCAATCATTCCTAGACACACCCTCATCTACACACCTGTAATCCTCTTAATCCTCGCCATCTTTTAACCCAATCAGTTGACAATTTAAATTGAGCATTACACATGAATATTGTTCAGTGCCTCTTATTAGTTCTCTGTGCTCAGAGAGAAAATTAATTTGAATGCATTTCACTTATAATCATCTAAATATGTAAAATAAGAATTTATTTTAGTGATTGTTTTCCATTATAATTTTGGACAGTGATTCTCAAGCTCTAATGACCATAGGTCTTGTCTGTAGATTTTGTTGAAGATGCAGACACTGAGACTCAATATCCCAAAGATTCAGACTTACTATGTCTTAGGTGAGGTCCTCCCTCCTGCCTTTTCAAAAAGCATCCGAGGTGATTCTGGCATGGGTGGTCTGTAAGCCACACTTAAAACATTCACCTTTTAAGAGACAACAGGTTCTTCCTCTTTTATTGTATATTATTTCAACTTTTTATGACTTAGGGACATTAATCCCTGCAGAAATTCTACAGACTGAGGGGAACTATCCCTGAAACTATATCACCCAACTTGCTGACTGGGTAAAAATGCAAAGTTCAATCCTATGCTTCTTAAGAGAAACGTAGCAAGGGAAGGAGGGCATAGGTGAAATTTTTTATTTCAGCTCAGTAGAATTCGAAGTAAGAAACATTAAATAGAAAACAGCTGGTTATTTTATACTACTAAAATCAGCCTCCAATAATGAGCTGACATTTGTGAACATTTATGCACCAATTAATAAAACATCCAATATATTTAAATGCCATTTTTTAAAACAGAAAAAAATTATTTTATTAAATGTGGGAGGTAAGATATGTACATCTTATATGTATCATTGTGTAATTGAAATATTCTATCAGAAGACTTCATCCATTTTCACCTATATGTAATTTCTATTAAAGGAAACATAAGACTTTTATTGATTTTAGTAAAGACATAACAATTATTCTATGCTTAGTTAACTTAGTATTGAAAAGCAGAACATGGAATCTGAACAAAGCAAAAATGAACCAAAATGAATATTTGAAACAAATTTAAAATGAAAAACTGAATGGGAATGGCTAAGACTTCATGTCAATTAGTAGTCAATAGCAGTGATTTTAATTGAGAGTGGATTTGAACAGATTCTATGCTACATTAAAAGGGCAGATTTTAATTTTCCAAATGGATTTTTGGTGGTTTTGTCATTTCCCTTCCTTCAGATATAGTCATGTTTACATTAACCTGCTATAAATTTATGACATGTGTGTGTATGGGGGGGGCAGGGGAAGAACTAATTTAAAGATAAGACAATAATTAATAAGACATCATTTATCTTTGCTTCTAGAATATATAGATAAATGAAAAAGCAGATCCATGTTTGATAACTTTCTTGATTTATAAACTGATGAGATGTTTCAGGCTAATCTTGTACAATTTCTATCCAAGATTTAGAATCAACAGTTTTTCAAAGAGATCTGGTATCTTTGTGATATCTTCATGGTAAGGATGCTCATTGCTTCTGGGTTGGTCATAGTTTCTAGGACTTTTTAATAGGGATATATACATACATATCCACACATGTACATGTCTGTGTGTGAGTGTGTGTGTGTGTGTGTGTGTGTGTGTGTGTATATATATGTATATATATATATGTATATGTGTTTATATATATGTGTATATGTGTTTCTCTGTACAGAGATATATTTGTACATTTGTTTGCATATATGTTTATTTAAACATTGCTATAGTGTGGATGTTGATTTTCCTCCCAAAGGATCATTTGTTAAACTAAACTGTTGGTCCTCATGGTGGTCTTATCAGGAAGTGATGGAAACTTAGGAGATGGGTGAAGTAGGGGGCGGTTAGGCCCAACAAGGGAACAAAAACCTGATCTCTTGTTTTTCTTCTTTTGCTTTATGGCCATGAAGTGAACAGTTTGCAATGTGTTCCTTCCTTTGCTCTTCTACTCACACACCAGAGACCCAAAGTAATCTATTAGTGGCAATATTCTATCAATGACTGAAACCTTCAGAATTGTGAGTTCAAATAAACATTTTCTCTTATAAGTTGATTATTCCATGTGTTTCATTAGAGTGAGGAAAGCTCAAAGTTAAAACAGATAATGAATTCATGATAATCTCAATTAAAGTTTAGGGCTATTAAATTTTAATTTAATGTCTTCAGTCTTTGATCTATATTAATTCTTTCATCAAAAATCTTGGTTCCCAATGTCACCATCATAATTACTAATTTTTTAAAATCCAGAATATATAACAATCTCAGAATAACAATAACATCATTATTAATGTTACCATAAATGGATGGTTACCAAGATTTTTTTAAAAAATAGACTTAATGTCCTACGAATTTATTTTACTAATGAAATTCAAGATAATAAACATGTCTTTAAGTCACTCAAATTAATTTTTCTGTGTATGGTTATGAGACCAATTCTATACACAGATTTCTTTATTTCATTATAATCTCAATGTTTATGAACTGTTTTTTAATTTTTATACTCAAATTATGTTAAATATTTATTTGATACCAAGATTAAAAATGTAAAAAAAGATGTACTTAGAAATTTGTAACTTCTTTCTGACCTCTATATCCTCCTTCTTTTCTCCCATAAGTTTCCATTTTCATTTGTCATATTTATCTTATTTTAAAATAACAAACGAAGTAACCCGTCTTTGAGTCTTTTCTTTTTAAAGATTTTTTTAACCACTGCTATTAGTGAGCTTTTTCACTACTGTGACTAAAGGACCCAACCAGCACAACTGTAAAGGAAAAAAAATTATTCAGGGGCTCACAATTTCAGAGGTCTTCATTCATAGACAGTAGGCTCCCTTCCTCAGGGCTGTAGGTGATGCAGAACATCATGGTGATGGAGTGTATCAGAGGGAAGCAGCTCCTATGGTGATCAGAAAGCAGAGAGAGACTCCACTCTCCTGATACAAAATATATGCCCCATAGCCACGTCCCCAGTGAACCCCTTCCTCTAGCCACAGCCCACCTGCCTGCAGTCACCACCCAGTTAATCTTATCAGGGATCAATTCACTGATTAGGCTAGGCTTTAACCCAATCATGTCTCCTCCAATCCTTCTTGCATTGTCACACACGTGAGCTCTTGGGGGACAAATCACATCCAAACCATAATACCACTCATTTTTTTTCCTTCATTTAATGAGACATCATAGAGAGAAGAAATACTGTTTTATTTTCTGTGTATTATAAATTCCTACCTGTAATCCAAATCAATCTCAAAATCAACAGATATTTTCAGTTATGGACTCTGACTAAATTCCAGGCCCCCAGTGTTCTGAAATTACTGGATGAAATTGTATTTGAAAGGCCCAACTATGATACCAAAATTTTATATCAAGAAATCCAATGTTGTTACATATGTATGAATGCGCTTTCCTGCTCTGTACATCCTCTTTATTTTCTTTTGAATAACAGATATTTATTGAAAGCTTCATATTTGTATCAGGCAAACCAAGCCCCCCCCCCCCCAATATGTTTTCTGTTTTCTGACTTCCAGTAGTTACAGAGTAACTTCCAGTAGTTAGCAGAGGGAACACACCTGTCCATACATTGTGTAATATAGTAGGAGCATGGCACATGGACTTAAGTCCCTCTTTATCTTGTTCCCTGGCTGTTGACCTTGACGGTATATTGATGGTGGTAAAGGGGTGAGGGGTAGGGAGGCAAACTGGGAGACCTCCAGAGGTGTCAGACTGGGCCCTGCAAGACAGTGTGTGTAGGCAGCTGGTTTAAAGGTATAGAGCAAAGCAGGACAGACATTTAACAAATATTCACATTTCTCTTCCCCAACCCCAGATAATTTCCTTCCTGCTGGGCTAAGTGTTATTTCATCCTCTGACTCACACCTTGTTGTAACAGTGACAGTCTCTGCATTAAGTATAACGGTCTCAGACTGTCACCGCATTCCTGAGTTTATCATTGGAAACCTCTCCTTTAAACACTCCCTCCTCCTTCCCATCCCTTCCCCTCATCTTCTGTTTTATAGCTTTCCAGTCATCCCTGCTGTTTACTCTTTTATTCTGATGTAACCAATCCCAGTCGTACAAACCCAATTCATTCCAAAAGGAGACTTAATGTGCCATAAAACTAACAGGGAGATTGCTCTCAAGGTGGGCAATAAGCTGACACAGCGCACAGGTAATATTTATACAGCAATACTGCTTGGAGAAATACCAGCCCCTGCAACGCTTGCAAATCACAGGGTAATTACCCGCTTTCAGTCCTTAATCACTGGAGCAGAGCCCTTCATAAGTAAACAGTATAAGAACCTGGGTGCTAAAGAAAAAGAAGACAAGGGAAAGATACCCCCAGAGGGTGAGGCACTGAGAACCTCCACCCCAAATCTTTGTAGAGTCAGCAAAGTACAGTAGTCAATGTCACTGTCTGGGTATTCTCTAATTTCAGATGCAGAATTAAGTAATCTGTGACTTTGGACTTATTGCTTAACCTGGGTGGCCTTGGTTTTGCTCCCTAGAGTGTGACCCAAATACTCCCACCTCACAGATGTGTCTGTCATAGGGGTTGGGTTATGTAAGGTGCTGCTTAGGGAAAGTGCTGTTACTGAACATTAAAATGTTTCTTCTTAACACTGCCAGCACTGTCTCTGTCTTGACTATCACTACCAAGATTTTCTATCAGGGACTTCTCTTCACCTTGGGAAGACCCAGAAGAAACTATGAGTTGATCGGATGGTCACATCTGTTCCTTCCTGTTTCTTCAGGGTAGGCTTAAACCTGGAGACCCACCTTTGGAGAAGAGGATGACAGGAGGTGATCTGCCAGCTTGCTGGTGCCACAGACTTGCCATTGGGGGTGAAAGTCTACTTTGGAGGGAAGGACAGGTGGTGCCTCTTTTGAGGCTGCAGTTCAACTCTTGACATGGCATCTTAAGCCTGAGCCTTGGCCTCAGCATCCCTGAAAACTCATGTCCAAGGGCTCCCAAGCACAGTCTGCTTGCTTATGGCCATCATCCCATTCCTCTGTATTTTTAGTACAGAATCATAGGCCTTAATTTTGGAACCAGATACTTTTGTTCTGACAGATCCAAGTCTTGCTTACAAACTCATATAGGCTTAAGATGCATGCAAAATCAAAATAAAACAATAACAACAACAACAACAACAAAAACCTCCCCAACTTTAGCTTTATTAAGTTTTACCATCACTTATATGTGTTTCCTTATATTTTCTGCTATTATTTCTGCTGAATATGTGTCATTGGTTGGAAGAATCCATGCATTTGAGAGTAGATTCAATCAGCAGAATGGGCTGATGACCATCTGAAGGTAGAGCCTTCAGCTATAAAAACTAAACCTTTGCTGTATGTCAGCTGTGCAGTAAGAACTCTGTATTAGTTCACTTGCTCCATCTCATGTCCTTGTGATTCAGCTATTGTCATTGTTCTCACTTTGCAGACTAGGAAGCAGTAGCCCAAGGAGGTTAAAAAGCCTGTCTGCAGCTGTACAATGAAGGGAGACTTGGGCACCGAGCCCAGGGAGTCTGGAGTAGAGAGATCCCGTGTTCTGACATTGACACTATGCTGACTCTTCCGTGGGGAAGATATATGCATTTTCTTCTTTTCAAAGGTCAGAGAAATAACCTTTCAAAAGATGAGTTGGAAAAAGTAAAATGCAATTTCCCATAGTTAGTAGCATAAATTATTATATATTTTTAAATATTAAAAGATAGTCATTCCTTCAGGTCGAATAAATCGGGAATGCTAATAAGAATGAGAGATTTCAAGGACTCTTTTGGATTAAATACCTGATATAGTTAATCACATTGATTTGCAGTACTGGAAATGACCTAAGAAAATATTTTCTCACACCTCTCCTATTTTGCAAGTTAGAAAACCCATGGAATGAAGTGACATATCCAAGGATCAGAGGTTTAGTGGCAGAGAGACTAGAACCTTGCTCCCTAGAGCTTTCTTATTTTCTTATTCACTTAGTAGAGAGTTTTGAATTTCAGTAAATCAAGCAATAATGCATCTGGTTTTGATATAGACTTGGTAAACAAAATTAAGATAAATCTCAGTCTGGGGATGATAGCTTCTATATTTATCTTAAGCCATATGGGTCTGATACGTATGGTAAATAGAATTTGGTAATGGGGAGATGACCATTGTTAGGCAGAGAGAATAATGCATGGCTATCCACTATGAAATTTTTTTCATTACTGCTAAAACTGTTTCCCCTGAGGTGCAGGGAGAATGGAACTAAGACCCTCCTTTTGTACAAGTCCTTCTGTGTCCTGAGATGTTATCAAATATAAAGTGGACCTAGGTAGGGATGACCGTTTTCAATTTGTGCAAATGTTACAAATAGCACTCTTAGTTGATTTTGAGATAGTGGACTGAGATATTTCTTATAAATGTTCAGCATTTTGATTCCACCTCTGCAAGACATTCCATTAAAATTCCATTAAAAATCACAGTAGCAATGCTGTGGAAGGCAGAATCACAGCCCCCTCAAAGATGTTCCCTCACTCTAAACTCTGGAATCTGTGAATGTGTCACCTGACATGGTAAAAGGGACTTTGCAGATGTGATTAAGGGAAGGGGCTTTG
This sequence comes from Spermophilus citellus, assembly GCF_964194105.1. Lineage (NCBI taxonomy): Eukaryota > Metazoa > Chordata > Mammalia > Rodentia > Sciuridae > Spermophilus > Spermophilus citellus. The sequence continues at coordinate 47,433,475 of NC_138199.1, read as the reverse complement.
AGACTGGGAGATTGTCTTGGAGTATTCCAGGTGAACCAACCTTACATTTTCAGGGAAAGTAGAAGAAGAAAGCAGGAGAGTGAGTCGGAGAGGTGAGATGGAAGAAGAAAGAGGAGTTATTCCAAGGAGGTTAAGAAGGAGCCAGCACTATTGCTGGCTTTGATAATGGAAGAAGGGGACTACAAATAAAGGAATAGAAACAGACTCTAGAAGCTGGGAATGACCCTCAGCTAACAGTGGAAAATTGGGGACCTCAGTTCTATAATCATAATAAAATGAATCTTGACAACAACTTGAATGCATAAGGACCAGAATCTCTCCTAGAGCTTCTAGAAGGAATGTGACCCACCCTTCAAATCCTTTGCTTTTCTTCTAGTAAAACAAAATATCAGAGGTGTGACCTCTAGAACTGAAAGATAGTCAGCTTGTGTTGAGCTAAACCATGAAATTTCTGGTTACTTATTACAGAAGAATAGAGTACTCACACAAATCCTCATGTGAAAATTTTTATACTCACATTCTTGGTGATTTTCAGAACTAGAAGGTAACCGACTCAGACCAATCTGTCTTCCCAAACAGGCCTGTTTCCATCTGCCCTTGTGCTTACTGCTCTGCTCTACTTTATGTATATTTCATGAATGGGTGTCCTTTGACCTGTGTTTCTTTGTTGTGGAGTCACACATTGATCTTAGCATCTGTATTTATTTATCTTTGTATAGAAATTGATCAAAATGACTTCTTTAAATTATAAAACTATCAAACAAAAACGAACAGAATGATAACTATGAAATTATTTCATAGAGACAGATACATACAGTGTTGTTTGTGTGGAGCTAGGCAGGGAAAGAGTCACTTCTCCGTCCTCCCCTCCCCATGGTAGAGTTCACTCCGTCACCTCTATGGGGGGCACATACACAGACTGGCTTGGACTCTTCAGGGCTCATTGACAGGAAGGGGATGAATCTAACCCAGTGCCTATGGCAAATTATTTTGGATTATTCAGAACCAGTGGATAAAAATAACACCTTTACCTGACTATTTTTGTTGTTGTTCTTTTGTTTGTTTACATTATTTTTCCCTCTAAGAGTAAAAAATTTTGAATGTAAGTATTTACTTGCATAGCATCTTCTTCTTCTTCTTTTAAAAAATCCCTTGGGTACTGGGGATAGAACTTATGGGCACTTAACCACTGAGCCACATCTCCAGCCTGTTTTTGTAATGTTTCCTCCACCAGCCACCTTCTTAAGAGGCTTTGGTGTGTGGAGGTTCTGCTACACTGTGTCTCCATATGGATTATTGTCAATACCCTCAATCTTTCTTAAGGTAGATTGGACACAATAACTGAAAAATACATAGGAGAAAAATCTTGAAGGACAAAAAATGAAAGGAAGGCAAAGAAGGCAGAGGGAAGATTTACCATGTGCCTGGTAGGGTTTGAGGAGAGGTTAGAGAAAGTGCAGTGTTTGCAATGGATCACCAGCCATTACCATTGCAATTGTGTCCAATCTACCTGTTAATCCATTAATTGAGTTTTAACTGAAATTATACATCTTTTTATTGATAGAAGTGTTATGTGGTTTTTCTTCAAATGTCTGTTCTCAATTCATGGGTTACTTTTTATTCCCTAATTTCTTTCTTTTTATTATTACTCATTTTAAATAGAATTATTTATAATAGGATTATTCTGTAATTTGATTTTCTTGGTAGCTTAATACTGTGTGTGTGTGTGTGTGTGTGTGTGTGTGTGTGTGTGTGTGAGCACTGAATTTAGCTCACAGTGCTTTGCTTCCTGATGTCCTTTATGATGTGAGAGCTCCCTCAGATATTCTTTCTGTGGAAATCCTGTAAGCACCTGACCTAAAATACATTTTTCTATGGTACTTTTGAATTTTCCTCTTCCTAGAACTTTGTGATATTACAAATTGGGATGCATTTTAATGTCTTTTTTTAGAAGACCACATACTATATATGTGTATAATTTTGACTCCTAATCTACATATGACATGGTTTCATAATTATGAATTATTAAGGGAGACCTGTTTTCCTATTCAAAACCAAAGAGTGACAATGCCTCTTTGGTCTATTTTACCAATCCGGCTGCTTTAAATAGTAGTCAATTCCATCTCTCTGTTTCCCATTGGTCCAACTTTTTATGTCCTGTGGTAATAAAATGTAACAATATGAAATAGAGATGATCGAGGCAGGTAGTACCTTCTAGAGCCACTGCGACTTCAGTTCACTTCCTTCCATTGACAGTTTTCAGTATTCTCTTTTATCTAGTCTCTGAGAAATCTCCTCGCTTTTTCAAAATCTTAACTGTGACTTTAAAGGATGCTCAGTCCATTTTTATAGACTTTCTAGATGTTTTAGCGAGGATTCTTTGATGGTCATTCTATTATTTTGGCAGAACTAGAAGTCTGAAAAGCTTGTTGAAGACTGAATTTTGGCTACAAAAGTGCATTCAGATCAGGAAAGTGTCTGTGCATGTCTTATGGTTGCTCTCAGATGAGAAGAAAGTTTATCCACTTTCAATCCTTATGGAGAAATAGCTCAAGCTGAAAAGCCTATTTTTAGATGTAGGATCCGAGATGTCAGTGTTTCACCCAATTGTTGTTTTTTGTTCTTTTCTTCATAAGATGGTATTATGAACTGTTGGAAAATAATCACAGAGTGATTTGTTTGGTCCCTTAAGAAAAGGAGGGAGGGGAGTTAATGCAGCTTTCAGTATTGAGTCTGGTGTTCCTGTTTTTTTGTGACCAATACCTGTATCTGGGAATGATTTCTTGAAAAACATCTGCCTTTATTTTCCTTCCGTCTCAACTGAGAAGGTGGGCAGTTCTGGTTTGTAGCCTCTCAAGGAGAAGTCCACTGAGACCATTGTCCTGACTGCCTCAACAGGTTGACCTCTGTCTTTAACTTGCTCACTATAACTTCATCATCTAAGTTCTGACATTTGACTGATAGGAAAGGAAGTCCTTTTGGAGTAATTCAGTCTAATAGCTCAAGAATGCTTTATAGAAGAATCATCTCCCCAAATATCTGGATAAGAAAAGAGTTAACTGTGGAAAACTGAATGCAAGATGTTGAGCCAAATATGCCTACAAGTCTTGAAATAATATCCTATTATTATATATAAAAGCTCTGAACTGGAAACTAGTGTAAAAACTGGTTTGCAACTGATTCCTCTTCAGTCTTATCAAGGTTAATCATAAAACTTTGCCCCTTAGGGATTTCTCCAAAACTTATGAACATTTGAAATTTCCTTAGAATTATTTTTCTGAGGACCAGTAAAGATTTTTCCATGGACAAAATTACAAAACAAAAACAAAAACAAAAACAAGAAAACGTGATGACATAAGAAATAATGAAATGATTGAGCCAATTAGAGAAATCATGGGCACTGAGTTTCTAAAAATAGAGTAGTTTGATATGGATGTTAAATCAACTACTTGTAAATGTTCTTGGAGATAAAGTAAGGTACAGAAGCCTTGAGAATTCTGTGAAAATAGAAATAATTTTAGAATAACTAAATACAAATTTACAAAAATTAAGATCAATCAATAAATGGACAAATAAACACCACAGTGGGCAGAATAGAGTAGTGTAAATACAGCTAAAGAAAGAATTAGAAGAATTAGAATTAAAGAAAGGATCAGGAGAGGAGGATTGATAAGCAAGTCTCCCAGACCATAGCAGAGATATGATAAGAAAGAAAAAAAAAATACGAAAGAAAATGTGATCGATGGAGGGAAAAAATAAAACACCTCAAAATAATTTTAACCAAATTTCAAGAAATGAATCCTAGTTAAATACTCAGAAAAGTCAGAACCAGCATTAACTCAATTCTCAAAAGTTTAATGTCTACACGTTTTGGGCAGCGCGGGGTTGGGGGAGGTACCGAGGATTGAACTCAGGAGCACTTGACCACTAAGTCATACCCCCAGCCCATTTTGCATGGTATTTTGCATTTTATTTAGAGACAGGGTCTCACTGAATTGCTTAGCACCTCATTTTTGCTTAGGCTGGCTTTGAACTCAAGATCCTCTTGTCTCAGCCTCTGGAACTGCTGGGATTACAGGCATGCACTGCTGCATCCAGCTAAGGTGGAGGGGGGCAACAGAAATGTCTACTCCTGGTGTATGAGAGGATGCAGGGCAATAGGAACACTCATATGTTGCTGGTGGCACTGCAAATTGGTGCATGTACTCTGGAAAACAGTATGGAGATTCCTTAGAAAATATGGAATGGAACTAGCATTTAACCCAGTTATCCCACTCCTCGGTCTATACCCGAAGGATTTAAAGTCAACACGCTTCAGTGATGCAGCCACTTCAATGTTTACAGCAACACAACTCACAATAGCTAAATTGTGGAACCAACCTAGATGCCCTTCAAGAGATAAATGGATAAAGAAACTGTGGTATATATATACAATGGAATAATTCTCAGCATCAAAAGAGAATAAAATTATTGTATTTCCAGGTAAATGGATGGGGTTGGAGAATATCATGCTAAGTGAAGTAAGCCAATCCCTAAAAAAACAAAAGCTGAGTGTTCTTTCTAATAAGTGGATGCTGATTCATAATGGCATTGGGTGGGGGAGCATGGGAGGAGTGGAGGAACTTAGGATAGGGCAAAAAGGGGAGGGAGGTGTGGGGAGGGGGTATGGGAGAAGAAAAGATGGTGGAATAGGATGGACATCATTACCTTAGGTACATGTATGACTGCACATATGGTGCAACTCTACATCGTGTACAACCAGAGAAATGAAAAGTTGTGCTCCATTTGTGTACAATGAATTGAAATGCATTCTGGTGTCATGTATAACTAATTAGAATAAATAATATAAAAAAGGGAAAAAAGGGGAAAAATGCAATGGCTAGAGAATAAAGAGGGATGCAAGTTCTGCCTTTGCCTCGTAGTCCTGGGACCTTAGATCAGTAAATCAGGGCAGTTCTGTTTTCTGTCTTGTAACAGAGACACTGTCATGCAGGATTCAGAGTTGTTGTGAGGGTCCAATAAGTTTAAAGGCATATGCTTTGTAAACTTTATGGTGCTAATGCTGACTTCTGTGTTTTGGGCATTAGTCTTCTCTCAACAGTAAAATGTTAAGACTTTGAATCTATGTTTCAAATATGTTTTTGCCTTGCTCTTTGTGATAACTGAGTTAGGTTGGCTCTAAGTACTACTGAAATGAAAGACTTGAATACCAGTGCTGCCTTACTAGTTCATTATGTACATGCTTACTGCCTGTGGACTCCACTGGCATATGAACTCAATGAGGGAAGTATTTATCTGCTTTGTTTCTTTGATGCATTGCAAGCACTTAGTACATTGCCTGGCACATGTAGATAGTCACTAAATACCTAATGATGAATAAAACAATTATGAATGAAAGAATGATGTTTATCCAACATGGAGCTTTCAGAGTGGGGAATCCAATAGTATTAGGATTTAATATTTTCAGTGCTAAGATCTTTTCCTGGCCTATGAAGCCCTTATTAATTCTTGCTGGAAGAATTTTGAAGCTTTCACAAATCATGAATATTTTCCTGCCTTCCTGTTGGTTCCCACCGTCTTCACAACAGTTGTTCAGGTATAAATAACACCACACTCAAACTATTCCTATAATTTCTTATCTCTCAATTCCAAGTCATTCTTCTGTAATCCACATTGCACTGTACTATAAATAAAAACAACAAATACCACCTTCATAAAATGCAGATTTCAACTTCTTGTTACCAGTCTGAAAATCTTCAATGGCTTCACATCACTAAAAACCTCATTATGACCTTCAAAGCCCTCTCCAGAAAATTTGCCATCTGACTTACATACCTTGTAAGTTCCTCCTGTATCTGAAACCTGTGGCCCAGTTAGCCCATGTCCTATTTCATGAGCCTTCAGGTTTTTTACTTTTGCTATCTTTTTTTTTTTTTTTATGTTAGTCATTACATGCAATGCATGTCCTTCCTCCACATCTAATGTGTCTACTAAACTCTGTAAACTTGACATTGGAGCCTTCTGTCTAAATCACAGGACACTTGTCTGATAGTCCCTTTTGGCACTGAACTTAATATTTTCTTTTCAGCAAGATCATGGAAGATGGCAAACACATTTTGTAGTTTATTAATGTATGTTTTTACTTCTTTATTTATAATCACAATTTCAAAAACAACTGAATTTCATTCCGAGTTGCATGGAAAAGCCATTGAAGTGATGTGAGCGGGAGAACGATGTGTTCTGAGTAAAATTTTAAAGAGGGCTTCTCCATTTCAGTGCTGCTGACATTTGGGATTGGACAATTCTTTGTTGTGGAAGAAGTTCTGCATGTTGTAGGATGTTCAGCATCATCCCTGGCTTTGACATGCTAGATACCAGCAAGCACCCCTCTTCCTCCGATGTGACAGTCCAAAGTGTCATGGCAAAATGTCTTCTGGAGGGCAAAATCACTCCCAGGTGAGAGTCATTGTTTTAAAGGATAATGCTGGCTGTGTGAAGAAGAGACTATAAACCTATGAAGGAGAGAAGTATCTGTGCAAAAGCACCTACCACCTCTCTTTCCTCCATTTTTGTATGTGAGGCAAAGAAGGAGAGAAAAGAAACATTCACTGGCTCAACTGTGCTCTGAGCAGAAATAAATAATGGATCAATGTCTAACTCTTCTCTGATAAATAAAGAAAAATAGAGCAGGTCCAGGCTATGTAATAAAGAGACGAGTGCTCTTATGTTAGATCTAATTGTGCACAGACATAACACCATAATTTGAAAGCAGAGAATATACGTTTCACAAGTACTCTTTTTCTATTTTGAGAACTCACAATTGTCCCTCTCTGAGATCAGACTAATGCTTGAGAAGCAGATTTAAAACTTTGAGAATAAAGTGGCAATAACTTCCATCCAAACATGTTAAAAATTACTGCCATCATTGCAATATTCAGAATTTATAAAGTTTTATTCTTAATTTCTTTAGATACAGGTGTATTTGTATCTGAAATCAAATACAAATAAAAAAATTCTTATTAACAGGTGATAGAAACATCAACTCTCACTTCCTGGAGCCTCAAACTAAGGCAGATATCTCTCTTTAAATTCAGCCTGCACCCTGGGGCACCCAGGACTCCAAAACTAATCCTGGCTCCAGGCAGGTGTGAAAGAAGAAACTCCACGTCATTTACTTCCAGGCTCAGTTTTGAGTATGTATTGCTTCCAGTTCTAAACCGGCTTTCGAATCAGCTTTCCAATGATTTGGTTCCTAATTTGTTTTTTCATCTCCCTTAATACCTAGATTTAATGTGTTATAAACCAATTCTCTTCACCTTGTTGACATTGTTACCACTATTTTTCGGATACTGGCTTCTGAACTAAGATATATGTTTAATAGTCTCTCTTTTGCAATCACAAAAAAATGTTTTTGAATTATTCACTGGAAAACAAATGGAGACTTAAACATCGATTATACAAAAAGACAAGCATTTTTCAATTACTGGAATTTGGGTCTGAGTAGAGAAACTCCTGTCTACCTTTCTGAAAAATAAAACAAATAAAATAAAGCAATGACAGCAGCAGCAGTGTTATAGCAAGACACATTTCTTTCCTTCTCTGCATATTTACCTTCCTTCCCGGATTAGTGGTTTTCAGTAAGATGAAACAGAGATAGTATTTGTGCAATAGTTCTTTGAAGTTATACTCTAAGAAAAAGCCAATACAGGCCAGAAGATAGTTTCTTTGCCACAAGTAGGATTGCTTCTTCAGCAAAAAGACCTACAGTTACTACCCAGAGTGTTAATATCATGACAAACTCAGCCATCCCTCTCAAGAATGGAGCTTTCTGATCCTGGGCAGAAATTAGGGAACTAGAAAGAGGAAGGGGTTGGAAGGAGAAAGAACAAGAGAGATCAGCAATTAAAGGAACCCCATTGTGTGAACTAATTGGTATTTTATGGGAAAAGTAAAGAAACATTTCTTTCTGTACTACTATTCTCTGAGAGTTTACGATTGCCAAATAGTGGTTTTTATTTTTATCATAACAAATTGTAACCTACACGCTCTCAAAGTATGAGGAGTCACCACCACCATTACCACCACAAAAAACCCTTACACTTTTCTTGCCTCATTGCTTTGACTAGAATTTCTAGTATTATGTTTAATAAGAGATGTGAGAATGGGCACTCTTCTGTTGTTTCTGATCTTAGAGAACAAACTTTCAGTTTTTCACGGTTGAATCTGACGTAGTTAGTTATGGGTTTGTCATTTATTTTATTGAAGTACATTCCTTCTATACTTAGTTTGTTGAGAATTTTAATTATGAAAGGGCATTAAATTTTGCCCAGTGCTTTTTTGGCATCTATTGAGTTGATCATGTAATCTTTATAATTCATTCTCTTTGTGTGGTGTGGTGTAGTGTAATTACTTATTTGTCTATTGTAAACTATCTTTGAATTCCAAGGATAAATTCCACTGATCATGATCTATACCCCTTTTGATGTCTTGTTGAATTTAATTTGCTACAGTTATGATAGTGTTTAGTCAATGAGAGACTGTATATACAATGATATGTAAAGACAATATCTCCTAGGTATGTAGTAGAATAGGTTTGTGTAAGTGAATGCTATGATGTTCATAATGAAGAAATTGCCTAACAACACATTTCTTAGAATGTGTCCCATTGTTCATCAATACAAACTTTATTTTGTTAAAGATTTTTGCATCCATGTTAGAAAAAATTATCTTGTTTGCATATGACATGATCCTACATGTAGAATACCATAAAGATTCTATCTAAAAATTTGTTAGACTAAACAAGTTCAATATAGTTGAAGGATACAAAATTAACATAAAGAAATCAGTTTCATTCTTATACACTAACAATGAACTATTCATAAAAGAATTTAATAAAGCAATCAATTTATGATACCATCATAAAGAGTAAAATACCTAGGAATAAATTTAACAAAAATAAATTTGTTTTTAGTGTATGCTACAAACAAACAAAAATAATGAAAAAAATAAAGGAAACAGAAATAAATGGAAAGATAGCCCATGTTCATGAATTGGAAGATTATCATTGTTAAAATATTTATGCTATCCAAAGTGATATACAGATTCATGCCATCCCTTTCAAAATTCCCATGTCATTTTTCATAAAATAGGAAAAAAGACTCTAAAATTCATAGAATACCACCAAAACCCCAGAAGAACCAAAATGATTTTGAGAAAGAGGGACAGAGTTGGAGTAATAACACTTCTTGATTTTAAAATATACTCCAAAGCTCTAGTAATAAAAATAGTATGATACTGGCATAATGACAGACATATACACCATGGAATATATTAGAGAGCCCAGAATATACATATATACATTAAACTGATATTTAGGAAGGTGCCAAGAATATACAATAGGTAAAAGAGAGAGTTTTTCAATAAATGTTGTTTGGAAAACTGCCTACCCACATGTAAAACATAAGATTGGATCCTTATGGTATTCCATGCAAAACAATCAATTCCAAAAGATTAAAGATTTAAATGTAAGACCCAAAACTATAAACCTGCTGGGAGAAAATAAAAAGAAAAGCTTCTTGATATTGCCCTTGCAATAATTTTCAGGGTATATGTCATGCAAACACTGGTAACAAATGCTTAAATGGACAAGTGGCACAGCACAGAACTAAAAAGCTCCTGAGGACCAAATCAACAGAACCAAAGAAGGGCAACCCAAAGAATGGAAGAAAATCTTTGCAAATTGTCTACCTAGTAAGTGGTTAATTTCCAAAATACATAAGGAAGTTTTTCAACTGAAGAGGGAAAAAAATCCAGTTAATAAACAGAAAATTAACTTGAGCAGACATTTGTTTAAAGAAGATATATATGAATGTTCAACAGGTTTAACAAAAAGATGTTCAACACTGCTCACTCATCATCAGGAAAATACAAGTCAAAACTACAAGGACATATCGCCCACATGTGCTAGGATAGCAATTGTCCTAAAAAAATATAAAAAAATAAAGCCAACAGAAGATGACAAGTCTTGGTAAGGACGAGGAGAACTCAGAACTCTTGCATATTGTCAGGGGGAATATAAAAAGGTGCAGCTGCTACGGAAAACAGTACGGAGGCTTCTTGAAAGATTGAAAACTTCACTACCATATGATCTAATGGTTACACTTCTGGGTATATATCTGAAAGAATTTCAATTAGGGGCTCAAAGTGCTATCTGCACTCCCATGTTCATTGCAGTATTAATTATTCCTGATAGCAATGCAAGTGTACATCAGCAGATGAATTGATCCTAAAATGTGGCATATACCTACCAAGGAAAGAAAAGAGAAATCTTACCATTTTCAACAACCTGGGTGACTCTGGGGGATATTGGATTAAGTGAAATAAACCAGTCACTACAAATGCTGCATGATTCCACTTACATGAGGTGTCTGTGATAGCCAAATTCACGGAATCAGAGTGTGCCATGGGGTTGCCCCGTGATTGAGATGGGGGAAATGTGGGATTGTTCATTGGTTACAGAGATTCAGTTATGCTGGATGAGTAAGTTATACAACCTAGTGCCTGTTGTCAGGTGCTTCCAAATATTTTAAGAGCGTAGGTCTCATGTCACACGTGCTTGCCACAAAACAAAAACAAAAATATTACAAAACAAAGCAACAACAATAAAGCACAAACAAAAACATTACAGAAAACCAGGAGGGGTTGGATGAATGTCTTACTGTGACACTGGTGATGGGGGTCACAGGTGTTGGCATATGTCCAAACTCATCGAATTGTATGCAGTAAATATGTGAACTTCTTTGTATATCAAATTAAACTTCAATAAACCTGTTAAAAATGCTTAAGGGAAGGTGGGGAGGTAAGCTACCCTTTTAATTGTTCTGTCAGTATTTCATTAGGTTGGTGAGATTAAAAAAATAATCATAGTAAAAAAAAATCGACTTTTCTGGAAGGCTGACACAAGCCACCACTTTGTGAAGAGCTGGCTAAGCTAGCCTCTCTCCAGGCCCTTACAATACCTGTTTTTTTTTTTTTTTTTTTTTTTTCCAGGCTTCCTTCTCAATGAATTGGAAAAGCCAGTGCCAGCTTTGAGGACAGAAATATCTCCGAGGCACTGCTGCCAGGGGAGTTCATGAGCAGGGACCAAAATAGGGCAGACTATTTTTTTTTTCCTAGGAGTCTGACTACCCAGAGGGCTGCCTTCTCTGCATTGAAGCCGCTTTGTTCATTTCTCAGTGACAAGAGCCTAGTGGCTGTCAGGACGAGATTCTTGGAAGCCCAGAGCTGAATTAGAAGGCAGTCTTCCTTTGCCAGGTGCTAACGGAATCCTTGCTCTTGGAGGATTGCTGGTGAACAAGCTCTGAGCGACAACCACTGGTCTGTGTTGATCACCCAGTCTGATCATGCATGCGTGCAGAATTTCACTTTGCGGCATACCAGAGGGCGATTAGCTGGAGGGGTGGGGTGGGCTGGTGACAGCTGGTGCACCTGGGAGGCAGACGTTTGCAGCTGGCTCAGGAGATGACTCTATGGGAAATGGCCCCGTCCAGCCTTCTCACCTGCCCCTGCCCCCACCCTCTACGTAGTTACCCTAGTCACCCCCTTCAAGTGTTGTGACTTCACAGGTACGATTCAGTGAGCTGCATCTAAAGGGAAATAAATTCTCCAAGTGAAGGCAATTTGTCAGTGCGATATTAAAACAAAGTGTGGAGAAGAAATACTTCAGCAAAAGCCAAGCTCAGTAACCTTTCCAAAATAACTGTATTTAATTTGAGCTGAATCAGGAGGACAGTTTGGATGTCTTAGGTATTTATAAGCATTATGTGCAAGGCTTCATTTTACCCCAAACACTGATGGAGATCCTGCCTCCCTTCCCCAGCTGTATGCCAAATTCTGCATCCTTATTACAGTCTGGAGATGGAGCCAGTAACTGAAGTGCCCACGTACTTGCTTCACCCACCTTGGAGCTGTTTCCTGAATACTACTTTCTTCCTTGATTTTTCCACCCCTTCCTCAACCCCCTCTCCCTCACCCCAAAGGAAGTTGCTGGATACATCCCAGTCTTGGAAGTTTAAATGTAGCATCTTAGCTAGGCATCCCGTTTCCATTTTCTACCTCTCTTGCCAAAGGGTAAGATAAACTCTTCCCCACATAGCTATCAAAGTAATCTTTCAAAAACACATTCTTCTGCTCTCCTGCTTGAAACCTCTGTGGCTCCCTGTGGCCTGTAGAATCAAGTGGAACCTGCTGAGAACTCTGGGATCCATTCAGCAGCACCATCTCCTGAAGTTGGCCAGGAATATAGAACCTTAAATGTCACTATCAGGAGCTTCTTTATGAGCGTTATCCTGCACTGACTTCTTCCTCTTCTCTCTCAATTCCTTTATTCCCTGCTAGCATTTACTGGATCACCTCCCAGAGGAACTCCTTGCACTAAAATTAGTTAATCTCAGTTTCTGCTTCCAGGGCTAACCAGCTTAAGAGCTCGGAGCACTTGCAGATAGAGAACCTGAGAGTTCTCTGCAGTCAGCAAATCAGCTTGAAAGAAGATAGTGATATGCACAAAGTGAATTTTCTCAGACTGACTGCAGAAGCAGTGTCCATGGACAGGGACCAAGTAAAGGCATCAAGACAGACATTGGTCAATGACTACTGGAGCAGTGGTGGGGAATCTCTGTGGCTGTGTGTATACAAACTTCAGGTTTTCTCTTTCTTATATGTCCATGTTTGTCATCAAATTCTGCATTTGAGCATATAACCAGGGCTCGTACTTTCCCTCCTGTTCCTCCTTCTTAGGGACCCTGCTGCATCACCTCTACCTTCTCTTTTGTTCTTGTAGTTCTTTCTTTCCACTTTTTTTCCTCATGGCTGGAATCTTTGTTATAGTCACAAAAATGACCCTTGGGATGTTCTCTTTCTATTTTCAGTTAAGTTTCTTAAAAAGAATAGACTCCTTTCCCCATCTCTGCTTCCTCACCTCCCACTGACTCCTCAGCCCACTGCAATCTGGTGTCTTCTCTTGCCACTTAGCTGAAGCATCTTTTATTATTAAAGTCAACACGAAAAAATGGCTCCTATTTATGGGGGTTCCATGTGATGTTTGATAAATGCACACATTGTGCCGTGTTCATGTCATGGTACACATATCTCTCTCCATAAGCATTTTGTCACATCTTTGTGGTGGAAAGCATTCAAAATCCTTCTGACTTTTTTGTAACATGCTGTATACATTATCTTTATCTACAGTCAGTCATCCAGTGTGCAATAGAACACCTGTCTCCTGTCTATAGAACATAGTTCTCCTATCTCGCTTATAATGTAACATCCATTGATCAGCCTCTCCCCATTCCTCCCTCTCTTGTTCTCTTCCCAGTCTCTGGTAACCACTCTTCTATTCTCAACGTCTGTGACAACAACCTTTTTAGATTCCATGTAAAAATGAGTGAGATAACATGACATGGATCTTTCTGTGCTTGGCTTGTTTCACTTAACATAATGACTTCCAATTCAATCCATGCTATCCCAAGTGATGTGATTTCCTTTTTCGTGGCTGAATAGTATTCAATTGTGTATGTGTATTATATTTTCCTTATCCATTCGTTGACTGATGGCCACTGAGATTATTTCCATTTCTTGGCTATTGTGAATCGTGCTGCAATAAACGTGGGAGTGCATATGTCTCTTGAACATATTGATTTCATTTTCTTTGGATATATACCCAGCAGTGGGATAGTGAGACCATATGGTTGTTTTAATTTTAACTTTTTGAGGAACCTCCAAACTGTTTTCCATAATGGTGGTACTAATTTACATTTCCATCAACGTTGTAAAAGGGTTCCCTTTTCTCAACATTCTTGCCAGTACTGGCTAACTTTAGTCTTTTTTGATAATAGCCATTCTAACTGGAGTGAGATTGTATCTCATCAAGGTTTTGATTTGTATTTCACTGATAATTAATGATATTGAACATGTTTTTATATGTCCAACGGCCACTTCTGTGTCTTCTTTTGAGAAATATCTATTTAGGTCTCTTGCTATTTTAAAATTAGTTTTATTTTTTTAAAAAAATATTGAGTTCTTTATATACTTTGGATATTGGAGGTACAATCTGCAAATATTTTCTTCCATTCTGTACGTTTTCTCTTCATTCTGTTCATTGTTTTCTCTGCTGTGCAGAAGGCTTTTAGTTTGCTGTGATCCCATTTGTCCATTTGGGCTATTGCTTCCTGTGTTTTAAGAGTCTTCTCCAAAGAATCCTTCCCCTTGCCAATGACCTGGAACATCTCACCTGTTTCTTCTAGTAGTTTCATGGCTTCAGGTCTTTCATTTAGGTTTTTAATCCATATTTAGTTTTTTTTTTTTAAATATGGTAAGAAATCGGAGTCTAGTGTCATTCTAGCTTATTTATTCTCTTCCATGAATTCTGTGACTGTTTTTAGGCTAATACTCCACTATTTTGAGTCCTATAGATTCGTAGTACATTTTATTATTTTTGCTCAAGATCACTTTGACTATTTGGAATTCTTTTGTGGTCTTGTCTGAATTTTGGGGTTGCTTTTTCTAGTTCAGTGAAGAATGCCCTTCGTGTTTGGAGAGGATTTGCATTAGATCTACAGATTGCAATGAGTACTATGGACTGAAACTCTTTTTTTGAAGGTTGATGTGATTGACTTTTGGGAAAATTTCACTGTGACTTGTCAGCCCTCCTATGACTAATTTTCTTCCTAAGAATTTAGGGTATGGCTTTGAAAAGCCATATTGTACGTGACATAAGTGCTCTGTCACGTGAGCTGTTATTTTTAAGAGTATGACTGTCCATTCCGTAACTTCTTGGGACCTAGCCCATGGTCCTCAGGAAGAAATTTGGTTTGCGCACTTGCTTTTCCCCTACGCATTTAATTTCTTTTACCTCATGCCCTTAACTGGATCACACGATTTTGCTGACGTTTGTTGACGTTCTTTCAGAGTTCTCCTCTTTTTTTTTCTCTCTGTGCACATGCTCCCAGTGAGACTCTATTCACTTCCATAACTTCAGAAATGGATATCTCTAGTCAGGAATTATTTATTGCATTATACAAATTTTATTTCAGATTCTAGTATGAACATCTCTATTTGGGTGTTCTGGTGGGCTATCCAACTCCACATGCACAGTATGGAATTTAGTTCCTGTCTTTGCTCGTCTACCCCTCTCTACTTCTCCTCTAGTATTTTCTATCATGAGTGGTACACCACCTCTTTAGTTCTATTTTCTTCCTTCTCACAGGCCAGCCAATCCTCCAACTGTGTCCAAAGTCTATGATCACCCATGGGTGTTCTGGTCCCAATATCTCTCCAATCTGCTTCCTCCTGTTCCACCTACAGATATGACTTGAGTTTATGGTCTCAAAACATCTTGTTTGGATGATTGCCCCAGCGTCCTACCCACTCCCGGTCTGCAGTCTTGCCTACTTCCTGTTGCCTGCCTGGTGCCAGAGAAGTCTTCAAAAATATAATTCTATATATAATCTGACCATGTTTGACAACTTTCTATTGATTTTACTTTAATCAGCCACATGCATCCAAAACCCCGCGACACATAAGAACTTTATGATCTAGATATGATAAGAATTCCCACATTCCCACATGTACTACAGCCACACCAAGCAGCCTAGTGATACACCCTGTGTTACTTCCTTCAGCTCTACCCTCTGTCCACCATTCATTCCCACTTTTCCCAAAGTAAGAAGTACTGCCCCTGTATGACGATGAATATACGTACCCTATCTCCACTCAATATTATATTTGCAATAAGATGTTTATATGTTTGTCTTCCTTCTCAGTCTGTGACAGCCTCAGCAGGAGTTCGATTCCTTAGACTGTTCATCTTTAAAACCCTAGGGCTTATCACAGCAACTTCATACACTGTAGGCTATGAGTTCAATAAGTTTAACCAGTTCCTGTATGTTATCCTTTAAAGACTAAATCACAGAGCTCTTCAGAGTACTAAAAAAACAAAACAAATGAAAAAAGACAAGAATTCGGCTTCCCCCATGAACAAACTAGATTCACTTGGGAACTGAAATCAGAGGAGAGTGGTTCAAGTCCTAGGTTCTGGCATATTCTCTATCTATGAGTTTAGGAAAGTTACTGAAATCCATGATGTTTTAACTGGCTTTTCTTTAAAGTCATGGTAACAATAGTTTTTGTCTTATCATATTGTGCAGATTAAATGAGATCATATATGGCAAAGCAAAAACTTTGCAAAATTGGAAAATGCTACACAACTGCAAGCGATTGTGAACACCACATATAAATCGTTCATCAGGTATCAGAAACACAATCTCCCAATCATTTGGAATGATTTTAATTGGAAGAAACAAAACCAGAAAGATCCCAACTTAAACAAAGAGAGGCTTATTGTTCTCCATAGAAATATAGCAATAAGTGATTGTTCTGTTTGGCTCAATAACACCAATGGGGACTCAGGATGTATCTCTATCCTAACTCCAACACCTTTAGACAACATTGACTTTTGTCTTAATGCTTGTTGCCTCAAAGATAACTGCAATAATTACAGACTTCACACCTACCTCCACGGCAGAAAGAAAGAGGAACGCAAGACTCATTTGCTCTTTTCATTAGGAAGCACACACTTTTCCAGACTTTTCCAGAGTCCTCCTTTGAGTTCTGCTCCTTTCTCATTGCCTGGAACTGACCTTGAGCTGCACGGGCAGCTGGGGAAGAGCTTCGTTTTCTCAAGCCTTTATGTGGAGATGGACAGAGAAGTTGGTTTGGGAAGGGATGCTGCTGGGTTTGCCAGTGAACAGTGTTTGCCACAAATATCTCCCTGAAAAATCTCACCTTTCAATTAATTATAGAACAATAAAGCAGAGCATTGGGTTCTCAAAGCTGCTTCCAAGAGGGAAGGATTAATCATTAAGACTAATTAAGAGTCAGCATGTCTTTTCAGATGTCTAGTCTTTCCTTTAGGTAGCAATAAGCGTAAGTAAAGACTATGGAGTTCTGTCTTTGGGGGAAGAGAAAGTCACTCTAGTTTTAGGCTTTGCCCTAAGCAAATGCACTGAGTAGAAGCTGAAGAGGAAGGTAAGAGCAGTAACTTCCTGAGAATCGTCTCTCCACTGCAGTTTCCAGCATAATACAGTGCAGAAAGACAAAAAAAGTGGAGGGGTGAGGGTGAAGGTAGGGGAAGACTTAAGAACCTGAAGGAGATGCTGAACGAAAGAAAATGAACAAACAAAATTAAAATAGTTTCATGCCTCTCTTTACTCAAGTCCCCGCATAGCACTTAACTTTATAAAGAGTAGGCCATTTCCCTCCCTAGTACCACCTGCTCGCTGCAGTAACTGTAGGGAAATCCAAGAAGTCTTTAGGATGACTAGGGATTTCACTGGGCTTACTTTTTTATCTCCTAGGTCTAGGATCATTATTAGTAGCATCTTTCTTTTCACAGGTTCTGTCAAATAGAAACAGAGGAGACCATAAGTCAGCTCTTTGATTGAAAGCACACAGGGCCATGACGGTCTCAGATCCGTTGGGTCCAGGAGTGTACTGGGCTGTGCCTTGCCTGTGACTGGCTGGACAATGCAGCTTTTGAGGAGAATAACTCTGCAGCCCCAGCAGATGGCTACTTTCTGTTTTTAGAAGAGCCGACTTGGGATGCCTTAGGCTTTTAATCTTGTTGAAAGGAATTCTAAAAACTCAGTGCCTATCAATTGCTCTTCATCTTTTCCATTCAAGCTGGGGCAAAAAAAATGCATTAAAATTAATTTATTATTTAAAATACAAGGAATGGAATGTATAATGCCTTTCACAGAAATGTAGGAATTAATTCTAGCAATAAATCTGAAACCAGACTGCAAAATCACCGTGAACTATTCTAACCATCTGCACCTACCATTATGTAAAAAATTACCAGCTGAAGCAGTTCATTATGTTGTTCTTTCCACGAATTCCCATCCCTGCCCTTTCTTTCTTTCCTTTTTTTTTTCTTCTCTATATTCGACACAGTCCTAGCTTAGGCCACAAAGGCAGTGAGAGAGGTGGTTTTGTAACAGCTGTCTCCCTGAAACATTCCATAGCCTCCTTATTTTAAGGTCAGAAGGTACTTTTATCTGTTGTAGCTTCTATTAATGTCACAGTTGCCAAGTCTTTTGTGAGGATATGATGAAATCCCATCTCCATTTTTTTTTTTCCATTCAGCTCATCTAACGACACTGGCATGGTTAAAACTAAAACACCAGTGCCTTAAATTGGATTATGTTGGAAATGCATTTCTAGTTGAAGACAAGAATTTGACTGTTTTCTGTTTGTTTCTCTATATTTTCATTGGTCAATAAGACTTCAAATAGCTTTCAGCTGTCAACTTCAAATATTGTAATTCACAACACTCTCAAGTTGCAGATGAATGAAATATGTTGAGTAACTTATTGGAATATGCAGGCAGTTGGAGTATTTGTCTTTAAAAATAGATTTGGAATTATCTTCTGTGCAAAGAGCAATGTGGAAATTTTTACCAAAGATTGGGTCATCCTCTAGAGGTGGGAAATCTCTCAGTGTTCAATCTTTCATGATCAAAGCTGAAACAGTACTTTTTTATGGTTTTTTTTTTTTTTTTTTTTTGTACTGGGGATAGAACTCACTGAAGCACATCCCCAGCCCCCCCCCCCCTTTTTGAGAGAGAGAGAGAGAGAGAAAGAGAGAGAGAGAGAGAGAATTTTTTAATATTTATTTTTTAATTTTCAGTGGACACAACATCTTTATTTTATTTTTTATGTGGTGCTGAGGATCAAACCCAGCGCCCCGTGCATGCCAGGTAAGTGCGCTACCGCTTGAGTCACATCCCCAGCCCCCCCAGCCCTTTTTATTTTTTATTTTGAGATAGAGTCTTGCTAAGTTGCTTAGGGCCTTGCTAAGTTGCTAAGTCTGGCTTTGAACTTGCAATATTCCTGCTTCAGCCTCTGCCACTGTACTCTTTATGTCCCTGTTTCCTTTTTGAAATATATACATATATGTGTGTATATATATATATATGTATATACACATATGATATATATATATATACACATACATTATATACATACATACATATATATATATATATATATATATATATATATATATGTATATATATGTATATAATGCTGAGACCCTGACACCTTACCTAGTAGTACTTGTATGCAATTGATGATGGTGGGGCTCCTGTACATGTGGATATTTTATTTGTCCAGAATGCTTCCACAGCCTGGAAATAGCTATATATGTATATAATGTATGTGTTTTATTTGAGTATTTTTATTTGTGCATATTATATATAATATTGGGGTCCATTTTGACATAATCATGCATGCATGGAATATAATGTGCTCCACTTCAGTCCCCAGTACTTCCTTTCTCCCATCCTTCCTCTCTTTGTTTCTTTTCCTTTACTATATCAGCCTTTTTTTCTATTTATTTCTAGCTTTGTCTTTATTTCCTTTTCAAAGTAAAGCATTTTTCCCAGAGAAATTGCCTTTCCAAGGTTAATATGACTCATCAGCATGAGATCTCAACTTTCACATCTGATCAGTTCATTTTCTTTAAACTGATTTTTAATAATAAGAATATTTTTTAAAAAAGCATTGAATGTACAGTCAAACAAAACTTGAGTTGAAGGAAAGAGCTAATGTTCAATTAATTGTATCTAAAACTTCACGAAGCAAGATTACATGGAAATGAATCATCCCCCTCAAACTTTTCTCAGTGGAATAAGATGGTAAGATATGCATGCTTGGGAGTCAGACAGATTAGGGTTTAGATCTCAGCTCTCTGTTAGAATCTAAGAAAGTCACCTCTTTTGTGAATAAAGATGTCTATTTTTCACTGTTGTGAAAATTAGTGCTGTGTGTGAAGTACCTAGCGCAGTACTTGAAATATAACAGGTGCTCAAAAAATTACAGCTTTTATCAGGTAACATCAAACACAACTTTTATATAAATGATGAAGAGGTTTATATAATCTGGCTCATGTAGGAGGAAATGTGTTCTTGGCAGGTGTCTGGTACAGGAAACAGAGTGATAAAGTGAGTAGGTAAACACAGAATGAGCACAAACGTCAGTCCTGCCTCCCTTGACAGGAGTCGACTGAGATGGGGAAGGCTATTTCAACTAGGGGTGCACTTTGTCCAGATCCTTAGCTTAACCTGAGCAAGACAGAGAACACAGTATTGAAATCTGCCCTTCCAGCCTACCAGGGCCAGGACCCATTCCTTGTGCCCTGCAGTATATTAACAGACACTTGGATCATGACCTCTATATTCTCATCACTTTTTATTATTATGAATTTGGGCCTGAACTTCCATCTTGCTGTCCTGATTTGCATGCTGCCTCCTGCAGTGTCCTCCACAGCGGTGTGCTGAGACCCTGACACCTTACCTAGTAGTACTTGTATGCACTTGATGCTGGTGGGGCTCCTGTACATGTGGATATTTTATTTGTCCAGAATGCTTCCACAGCCTGGAAATAGCTATTTCCTGCAGTAGAAGAACACGGTATCAGAATAAATTCAAGCTCTCCACATCTGTGAATAGTGTGATTGGACAGTGGGTTACTGCCATCATGTCCTAATCTTCTATTTTAGTTAATTCATCCATCTAGATTCTATTGCCACTCAACTTTTCTTCTTTCTCCCACTGATGAGTTTCCATAGTTCCTTGTATTGAGCTGCCCTGAGCTAAGAAGTCTTTAGAAGGTTTTCAGTTAAAAGAAAAGGTTAATGTAGATATCATGAATGCAGATAATCTGTGGAGGGCATTAATATTCTCACACTTTCCCTTGAGCTACATTGTTCCTCTATGATGCAAAGCCACAGCTAAATTCTCAGAGAATTCCTGTTTGCAGTGATACAACTCTTTCCTTCCTAGGAGGTTTGGTGGAGAAGGCAGTCATTTGAGTCACACACAGAGATGTGGTTGGAAATCTCCTCTTCCTTCTGATGTTGACCCACATTTCTTGGACAGGATTTATGCACCCTCAGCTTTCAATTTCATTATCCATTTCATCCTCCAAAGAGCCCTGCAGATGTGCTTGCAAATGTCTTCAATGGCAGTTGATAAATCTATACAGATCCCCAAGAAGGAAACTGAATATAATAATAATAAAACTAAAACTAGTTTTAATTCAGATATTTATTGACACAAATCATAACAGAATGCTCTTGAGCTCTTGAGTGCAATGTGTGGGTGTTGAGGGGCACTTGAGTGAGAAGGAGTGAAGCTCAGGAGATCAGGTTGCTGTGTTCCAGGGACCAAATTTAGTATGTTGCTTTTTCTAGGCAACATGATCACTCTTGCCTCAGTGTAAGGCCAAAGCAAAAATGCGGAAGAAGGACCCTTAATGGAAACCGTGGATTATACAAACTAGCAGGGATCTACATTTGCAATTTTTCCTCAGTACAGTAAGGAATCCTTGCTTTGATTTGTTCCAGGGCGTTCTCTGTTACTTTGAATTAAAAACATGAACTTTGTAGTCCATCGTCTTGTTTTTTTTTGACAATTGGATAAACAAAGCTCATATTATAGATGCATGCTTTTTATTGTTTTTCTAGGAGTAGGGATGGCTTTCTGCTCCAAACTTACCTTTTCTCTGAGTTCCCATTATGACCAATGACATAGATTGACGAGGGCCATGAGTATCATCTTCAATCATAAATTAGAAAAAAAAAATTAGGTAGGTTTTTGAGGACCAGAAGGGCACACACAAGCACTATAGAGACACTTACATTTATTAAGGTCCTCTTGGTCATGTGTAAAACAACAAAATCCTGGATTCTTAGGCATATTAAAATACATTTAATTTTGATCATAATGTGGTATCTCACAGAGATGAAAGGGAAATGAGACAGCATGAACCTCTTATCAGGAGATGTTTGGAGCCCTTTCATGATGGAAACAACAATCAGCTTTAATTGTTCTTATTTTTCAAACATTGCCATTCCAAATGTCAAAAGCTCACTGAATCTTTTTGGGTCAGGCGTTTATCCTTGGGTTAAAATGTTATGGTCAGTAGAGTAGAGTCACAGCAAAAGGATATGGGCACTGGCACAAGTCCCTGTGTCCTGGCAGTCAGTCTCAGGGAAGGGGGTATTTGCTTTAGATGGGGCAGCCACTCCTCAAATGATCTGATGCATGCCTGTATGACAACATTACTTTTTCTAATTAGAACATTCTTAATATTTAAGTATAGACTGCATGAAAAATAAACTACACACACATTTACAAAATCTAAGTATTTTTTTAAAGCAATTTGTTATTTATAGCAAAAAGGAGGAGGTTTTGTTGCTAAAGAGAAAGTGTGTGCTTCAGTTCTGAGAATATCCGTTGTGGGTTGGATTGGGTCTCCCCACAGGTCACACACTGACATCAGAACTCTTATTTAGAGTCAGGATCTTCAGAGACAATCAATGTACATGTGATAATTAGGGTTGAGCCTGATGCAAAAATGACTGGTGTCCTTATAAATAGAGAATTTGGAGATAAGCAACAGGCATGGAACACAGAAGGGTATCATGTAAAGGTAAAGACAGGGATTTGGGTGATGCATTTATGAGCTAAGGAACAATATCAATTGTCAGCAAACCACTAGAAGGTAGGCAGGAAAGAGACTGGGAGAGATTCTTCTTCTCAGCCCACATGAGGAATCAATTCTGCAGATACTCTGATCTCAGATTTCCAGCTTCCAGAACTGAGACACTATACATTTGTGTTATTTAAGCCACCCAGTGTGTGGTACTTTGTTACAGCATCCATAGCAGACTCATACAGTGTTATTAAAATGTGGTTATACATTTAAACATGACTTAAAAGAGTTTAAGTTTGCAGAGAAAAAATAGTCCCATAAAAAATCTTTTTGTATGGGGCCATGGTCGTGGCTTAGCAGTAGAGCACTTGCCTAGCATGCATGAGGCACTGGGTTTGATCCCTGGCACTACATCAAAAAAGAAACAAACAAAATAAAGGTATTGTATCCATCTACAACTAAAAAAAATCATTTCATATTTGATGCTGAGGTCCTTTTTCATCGAGGCTAACCTTCACCTTCATCCCTGTAGTAAGGTGTGTACTTAATTAAATTCTTGGATGTATCACAGATCAAATAAGATTGGTTAAGTAAGTTGTAAAGTAAATGGCCTAAGAACCTCATTTAGAGACATGGCCTAGTATTTTTATGTTCTCAGGGAAATATTCTGACATTAAGGTATTCGTTTTCAATTTTGCAATAATTAGTATTTAAGCTAAACAGTCACCAGAAAGTAATAAAGAAATAGATTCTCTTGTATTTTTAGGTCAACTGTGGACTTTTTCCTCTCGGCAATTACTATCATTAGCTCAGCCATCTGTCCTTTTTACCAGTGAACCCATACATTTCAAAGACTCCAGCTGAGAAAAGCTTGGCTATTTCTCGTTTCCAGCAAAAATATAATGATTCTCAGTAATTTAGAAATGTTTGGGATAGCAAAAAAAAAAAAATCTTGCAGATATCACAATGGTTTGTGTTGAGCCCACTCAACCCTAAATTCACAGGAAAAAGCCGTGACTCAAAAGGAAAATGCTGTTATGCTATTAAAAAAAAAAAAAAAGTAACTCCCACAGATGTTTGGTGAGGACAATAGAGATCGACTAAATCTGAAATCTTTGTGATTTTGGTACCAGTGGATCTCCTAAGGCTATTTAGCATTATTGTAGGAAGATCTTTAGTTCTGTCTTTCACATGTCTCTTCTTTATCTCCACAGTAGAAATATAAACTCCATGAGGGCCAGAACTGCTTTGCTCTTGGTTAACATTGTGTCTCACAAATCTTAAGCATAAAAAAAAATAGTGATTATTGCACTGTCTAGGCAAACTCTTATCTGTTAGATATAAAATATAGATACCTTATTACTTTCAAAAACTATGCTTGTTCCATTTTTTGATATTTAACCCTAATATTTTCATGTGTTTCCCAACTTTATATCTTCTCTTTCAAATCTTTAGTAGTTTTTTTTTCATTTCCTGTAGTACAAAGTTTAAAATCTAGAGGAGAACATTTTCTTTGTAATCTATCTGGACTCCACCAACACTTCCAATCTTATTTATTTGCATTTCTCCAGTCTTGAAATTTCTCTTACCCTTCTCTCCCAATATGTTCTCTGTATCATAATAGCTGTATATCCATTTGCACAGAACCATTCTTCACCCCATAGGTTCCCCTTACTTTCAGAGCTATATGGTGGTGTTTCTTTCCTACAATAGTTGTCCCTTCACCTCTATTTGTTGAAACCCAATTGATCTTGCAAGACTGATCTCACTGCCCGGGTAGCAACTTCTATACAGTCACCTCTCTCATTTTACAAAATTTGGTTTATTGTTTCTTTCATTTCAAGGATTTCTGTTTTTTTTTTTATGACCTCTATCTCCCTGTTGAAGTAATCTCTTGCTTCTTGTATTTGTTTATGTAGCACTTTGTTGAAATGATCTTTTGCTGCCAGTATTTGCTGTCTTATATCATCCTTTAATTCACAGAACATTCTAATTATGTACACCCTGAACTCCTTCTCTGCCATTTCTTCTGCTGTGCTGGCCATGGATTCTAATAATGCGGCATTTTGATTTGTTTGGGGCACTTTTCTCCCTTGTCTTTTCACGTTGCTTGTATGTCTTCCCTTCTAGCTCTGTGGATCCAAGGTGTTACCATTTTTACCTTATAGGCATATAGTTCCCCTGCAGGGTTCCATTACCTCTCCTTTGAGGTTAAGGACAATGTTAACAGATCCCAATATAAACAATATATAGCCTTAAAAATAATTAGTTGCTATTAAGATGTTTACAATTTGGTCACAATGTACAGGAATGGTGAATTCAATTATTATCTACAATATAATCAGTAGGCTTATAAAAGGGTTTATAGTTTCTGAGGGTGGACAAAGAACTAGGAAAGAGGTGTAGGATGATATGCGGAGGAGGTAGGAGATGAGGATACAGAGTTATTATATCTTAGGAAGTGTGAAAGAGAAATCAAAAGAAGAAGGTTAGTAGCAGGAGAATAGAGAGGAAGTAATTTTGAGTAGACAAATAAGTGGGAAGACAGCAGAGTGCATAAGAGAAACATATATTAAGGAAAATAAAAAAAATTTTAAAATAGTAAAATTTGGAGGAAAAAAAGAATATACAACACAACTGTGATATACTACATAGACGTCCCAGTCTCATTTTACAAAATTAACCACTTCCTTGTGAGTTCCCCTCATTGTCCCTAGAAAGCCATGTTATATAGAAAAAAAATTAGCTTAATTTTTTATATATTTTTACTCTCTTGAGAATTCCTTGAGGAAATTTATTTTTCCCCCAATTCTAAGAACATAACTGAGTGTGTAAATCAAAGTTGGTGCTTAATTAATGTCCAATGAACCACTTCTTATTTTTCTAAGAATTTTTAATTTCTAAATTTCAAAACTATATTGGCATCTGGCTCTACTCCTGCACAGGCACTTAATCCCCACCTGGGAACAGGCTTGTTCACTTTGCTAGAACTGCCCTGACATTGTTCAGGACATTGTCAGGATTTTTGCTAGAGAGTACCCACATCATCTTTTCAACTAGCTTTAAAAAAAAACTTTAAAGAGATTGACCCATCATGGTTCAACACTGCCTGGTATAGATGGTGCATCTCAATGCTGTGAGACTATCCAAATTTTACATTTCTTTCATTCTATTTTTACTAAATAATCAAGCTAGTGGACTAATACAGCTTCTCATTCCTATTATACCCTTAGTCTAATTGACTTGGATTCTCCAGAGTCAAAGCTGAATATGTTATCCCACCCAGTCATGGGAAATGGATGCTGCTCTGTCTTTTCTTTGTACCATTATATAATCTTCTGTGGGGGGATAGGCTCGTGGCATGGATTTCTACAACACAGTCCATTTTGGAAAGAATCTGATGGCAGTCGGGAGGGGGGACTCCTATGGATCATTTGGGCTGTTGCCTCGCCATTGCCCCAGGGTATCAGTTGGCTGTGAACCTTAGTAAACTCTTTGAGATCTTGTATCCTCTACTCCTGGGTTTGGTAATTGTTCCTTGAAGTGCCCAATCAATTGATAGGATGCAAATGGAGAGCTGAGAGTGTCTCTTTATCACTGAGTCTCCATGTGGGTCATGTGGTCTGGAGTGGTGTTATTGATTAGGCACAGTGACTTCAGCCTCTTTAATGGCCCCTTAATTAGTCAAAATGCTATTTTAAGAACCTTTTAACATAAGTAAAATTGTTATAGAAAAGTGAGAAAAACCCAACAGCTTGACGTGCTATTAGATCAATACAACTTTATAAGTTCTTGGTGAAATGGGTCTTCTCACTGTGGATCCAAAGCAACACAATGCAATTTGGTTCTTCTGCCCCAAAGCACGAGTATCCGTTTAAAAGAAAAGTTCATATTTTACATCAAATGTCTCTAGTGTCTGAATTGCAATAAAAATTTTCAGCACAATATACTGTACTGCAGTTTATCCAAATACTGTCCTATACAAGAAATTTTTGGATCACCCCCTTGCTTTGGATGTCATTTAGAGCTAACAAAAGGTTTTGAGGGATTACATAATTTATTTAAACTCATATGACCAGTAAGTGGTTTTTTGGGTAACCAAACCTAGAACTTCTGAGTCCTTAATTATTATTATTATTATTATTATTATTATTATTATTCTATTTTTTTGTGTGGTTTCAGGGTCTGAACTCAGGGCTTTATTATTCTAAGAAAGTGCTCTACTCATGAGCTTGCATCACCAGACCTTTTTATTTTTGTTTTGAGACTGGATCTCACTAGGTTGCCCAGGCGGGCCTTGAGCTGAACTTTCAATTCTCCTGCCTCAGATCCCCAAGTAGCAGGGATTACAAACATGCACTACTGTGCCTAGCCTACCTTATATCAAATGGCGCAATCAAGAGTCAGTCATTTTTGAAGCAGGAGCACTTATCCCTCTATGGCTATGACTTTAGAGAAAATGAAAAAGGCTTATTATAAAATTATCTTTCTTAGTAGCCTTCAGGAAACATGTACATTTTTACCAGGTAAAAATCATTATGTTCACCAAAAAAAATTTCCAGGAAAAATAGCCACGAAAAATACCATCCATTCACGACATGGTCAGTGAGTATAGTCTGTGTCTCAGATATTCCTTTAGACATTGCCAACAAAAAGATGAATAAGGCATAGTTCTGTCCTTGAGTAGTCAGCACTAAATTCAAGATACTGAGCGTGCACAAGAATAAAGAAAAGGACTGAGAATCGACTCTCCTACCAGGCTCCAAAGGAAAGTTAAGTCAGATAACATCTCATTCAAAGGGAAGGCCCAAGTCCTTCCAGTGGCCCTGGGCCTTGACATCTGATCCCTTTAATCTCTCTGATCTCCTCTCCAATCACTCTCCTCCTATTACTCAGATCCAACATCACAGTCTTCTGTGATTGCTTCCTGGACTTCCCACAGACAGTGGCCATTTCTTTAGCCTGACACTCTCTTTCTCCAGATATCCCCTGACTTATTCTCTGAACCCTTCAACCACCACCCTCTTTGATACTCTGACCTACACCTCTGACTTTCCCTCTCTGTGCTCCTGACAGATTCCTGCTTATACTTTACTTTCTCTTTTTTAATCAATAACACTGACCACCTATAAAATAGTTTACTGAATTGTCTGCTCTTTGACTCCATATTCTATTTTATTTGTTTATCTTTATGTGGTGCTGAGGATCGAACCCAGGGCCTCGCACATGCTAGGCGAGCGCTCCACCGCTGAGCCGCAATCCCAGCCCCTGACTCCATATTCTAGAACAGAGTTCCAGAAAAGTCTTCTATGTTCCCTAGCATATACCTAACATCCAGAACAGCACCCAGCACTCTCGATATTTATTGAATGAATACGATTCCCAGAGTGCTTGCTCTGTGTTTCAAGACTTCCCATATATATTAGGTGCGCTAATGTCACACAATATCACTTTTTATCTCTCCGTATTTTTATAGATGGAGAAACTGAGACCCCAAAATCTTAAATATTCTCACTAAACTCAATTCTTCCCAGTACACTAGGCTACCTTGAGCTGGCAGGAAGAACCTACTATTGCACCACTGGTATAAAGGGATGAGAGAGAGAGAGAGAGAGAGAGAAAGAGAGAGAGAGAGAGAGAGAGAGAGAGAAGAAAAAAGTGAACAACTCAGGGTAAAGAACATTCATGCACAGGCATGGTCAGATGTTACAGACACATTAGCAGTCAGTGGTGGCAGGACAGACTCCAATGTTTGAAACAAATGGGGGAACAACTGGGTACTAGGAAAAAGATCAGAAACGTCTGAGAGTTGAATTGTGTCCCTAAAACCTGGTAAAAGATTATTCTGGGTCTGAATCAGGTGGAGCAGGTCTCACAGTAAGTTCAAAGTGATGGGAGGCACAG
This sequence comes from Spermophilus citellus, assembly GCF_964194105.1. NCBI lineage: Eukaryota > Metazoa > Chordata > Mammalia > Rodentia > Sciuridae > Spermophilus > Spermophilus citellus. The sequence continues at coordinate 47,405,021 of NC_138199.1, read as the reverse complement.
GATTGAAAGGTGAGCCCCATAAGTTCCTCCACAGATGGAGCCCTGTGATGGCGTCTCCTCACCCCAGCATGGCATGCGTAACAGACCATTTTTAAAAAACCAATTCATGTGGTGTCCTCTACATCATGTACAACCAGAGAAATGAAAAGTTGTGCTTCCTTTGTGTACCATGAATTGAAATGCATTCTGCTGTCACGTGTAACTAATTAGAACAAATAAAAAAAAATTTAAAAACCCAGTTTTAAAGAAAAGGGGGAAGAATAAAACACTATGTTCCTGAATGCCCCCTTTTCTTTTCCAAAAACCTAACCAAGTCAAGGGAACAAGGAGAACATGCCTGGACCGGAATTCTAAGCACAAATAATCTTGAAGGAAACTGGGTCTCTTAGGCGCACTGGGAACCAGGGCAAGGCAGCATTATCTGGAGAAAGCTTTTTTCTTGGGCATGTGCTAGAACAGTTGCTCCTTGAGATGTGGTCAGTCCTGCAAACCAAGCAAGCTAATGTCCCTGATGTCACTGCTTCTGCAGTCTAACATATAAGACCCCCTTCCTGAGTGGGGACAGGTGCGAAACTGAGGGCACTGTGGAAGGGATACATGTCCCTCATCCATCTAGCTACCCCTGGGCATGAGGGACAGAGGTGCTATCTATTTAGTCTGTCACCACTGAATTCTTTTTGAAGCTGTCATTGATCTCTTATAAGCTTTCCACAATAAATCATGTCTCTCCTGCTGTCTCCGTGCACTATTTTAGCCTGTCTGTAACTGACCCCACTACCCTGGCACATCTGGATTTGACACCGGTGTTGGTTACAAATGCGATTCATGCTGTATACTATGCTCTTTTTTTTGATTACATCCTTTTTCTTCTGTGTCTCGGTCACCCATTTAATCGATCTCCCTTGATAATTTTGATTCTTTAGAAGTCTCCAATGCTGTGCCCTGAGAGAAGCATTTAAAAGATAGTGATGTGAGGAAGTGATCAGGAAAGCCCTGATCTGTCTCACCTGAATCCTGGCCTTGCCACTGGCTGGCTATGTCACCTAGGGTAGGTCCCTCATGGACTTTCTCCTCAGTTTCATGACTTAAGAAATGGGTTTGATAGTACTATACTGGAGAGTTGGAGTGAGGCTCAAACACATGCAACAAATTTGCTTTTCAGGCCCAGTGTGGTGGCTAGCAAATAATAGGTGCTGAACAATTAGTGGTTGGGTTTTTTTTTTTGTTATTGTGTTTGTTTCTTTTTTTAATATATAAGTACACACACACACACACATTTTGCTCTCTTGAAAATACATTGCCACGATTTAGCCTTTCTGTTCTATGCAAAAATGACTTTCCAGGGTTATTCCGAAAACGTGGTCACCACCCTAGGGATTCAAAGAGGAACCCTAACTGGTACAGTGGGATGAGGTGGAAAAAGGAAAAAAAAAAAACTTTAAAGAAAAATTCTGTCCCTTACTTTTACCATTTACATAATTGAGATGTTTGGAATTTTAATGTTTAGAATTTAAATGAGAAAGACATTTAAAATTTGGCTACAGGTGTTTAAACTGCAATTAAAACGATTTAGAATTCTGACCACAGAGAAAGGATGCTCCATTAAAATGGAGACCCTTCATAACTTGAAATGAATCAGGTATCACTCAGATTTTTATGGGTCCAAAGTGAGATATGCTTTTTCTTGTTTCCCCTTTATCCTAAACCATACACATTAAATGAACCCAAAATGGTATTTGAACAGATGGCTATTTGCATAATTTTTCAAAAAATACCATTGTATATGTCATAGTTGACCTACTGTTCCCCCTGGGGTCCTGTGGTCCTAGAATGAAATGATCAAAATGACTAAGAGGTCCTTTTCCTGATTAAGGTGCAAAGTATAGGACAGAATCAATCAATGGAGTAAATTAAAGTATAAACTGATTCCAGTTTAGGGCTCACTTAAGGTGTTCATGGGAAGATTTTAGAAAAGGAAAATAATATTTCACATCATTCACTCATTGAGTGTTCATTGATCAACTATTATGCACCAGGCACTGTGCTAGTAGAGCTTAGGGAGACAGAAATGAACAGAGCAGACATGTCTTTGCCCCTAAGGAACTTAGAGACTTTCTGGGGGAAAGACAAGTTCTTGCTTTAAGTCCAAGTGTTGCTCATGTACAAATAGACACCAACTCAAGATAGATTGGTGACTGTAAAGAGAGAGTATTCAATTTCCCTTGAAGACAGTGGTCAGGAAAGGCTGATCTGAGCTTTAAGAATCAAAGAGGCAATCTGTGTGTGCATATAGTCAAGAAGGGAACTTTGGGCAGAGGAGAATGTTTAAGCATAGGACTTGGCTGGGGTGGAGAAGGGAGCTGATAGGGAAGACATGGGCCTGGAGAGCTTGACACATCTCGATAAAGGCAGAGACCTCATTCCTGAGGCTTAGAGTGCTACAGAATACGACACATAACCCTTGCACATGTTGAATTTGACATTCAGAGAGGTGACTCTAGTGGGATTGTGGAAAGGTGTAAACCTAGCAGCAGGGAACTTATAAGGACATTCTTGGAGGAGGAGGAATGGAGGAAAACATAATTGTGCACTTCTGAGCTCTTAACAGAGACTCCCATAACAACAGACAGATCAACAAGAGAAGACAAAAGGAATTTATCAACATGGGCCTCTCATATACCCTTGGAAGAGACCCAGGAAATGAGCAAATCTCAAAGAGGTGGCTTAGAACTCCAGCTTTATGTGCATTTTCAAAAGGAAGAGTATAATTTTTAGAGAAGAAGATAAAGGAAAAGACCCTGATGCCAATGTCTTCGCTGGGCACAAGAATCACGAGCCATCACACAGCTTTGTAGATTCAAACAGCAATTCTCTATTCCCAAACTCACACTGGCCTCTACACACGTTCAGGGGAAACCCCAGTTCTGCCGCCGCCCAATTCACCTACTGCACGAGGCTTTCTTTTCCAATATACTTTCTGAATCTCACGAGAACTCAACGGGAGCTCAGGTAGCAGGAACGCCGTATTTCCAGCAGCAATAATCTTCAACCTCCAATTTCCCTAAAACCCATATTGTCTTAAACCGGGAACGCCTTAAACTTGTCTTAAATCGGGAACGCCCTAAACCCAAGGACCGGGATACTTCCTCAAACCTGATCAGCTCTAAACCCGGATCCGCCCTGGTCCTTGAGCAAGGTCACCTTACATGCAATGTCAACAGCGAAATTCCAAGGCAAGTCCATTTAACATGGGGTACGCTGGCAAGGACATTTCGATGCGTCATTCCTACTTGACAATGGCCCTCAGCACCCTGAGTCTAGGGGCAATAGATTGTGGGAAGACCTATAAATGGCAGATAAAAGTTTACTTGGTAAGGCTTGCTATGTAGATTCCTCTGGCTCTTTCTTCAGGCTGAAGAGGGTCTAAAGTTGTCTGTAGTGGTCAGCACTGGTCAGAGAGAAGGGGAATGTCTTTGTAAATTCATGCACTGTTTTTAGGCCAAGAATGGGAAGGGCAGAGAGATGTGCTTGTATCGACTTCTTCCTAATAGCCTTCAAGATAATCCTGACACCAAAGTGGCATATTCTGGGATGTATATTCTACTGCCTTTTCAGAGTCCAGGAGAGATAGAGAGATTAAAGTTCTAATAACTCTCTTTCTTATATTTTTTTTTCTAAAAATCCTACCAGTTTTCTGATTTTAGGCATGAAAAGGGATGTTGTTCTTTCTCAAACTATTGTTCTCCTAGGTAAACTGCTCAGCAAGTGAGCAAGGAGCAGGAGATATGTTTTATCCAAGAGACTAGAACAGAACAGGTGCACAGAGGCCCATTTTGAGCTCAGAGCCTTCCTCAGTTGTTTCTTCCGGCTCCCACAGCCAGGGATCTGAGTCAGTGTGGGGAGAAGAGAGACAATGCAATTGGGTTTTCATTAGTGGGAGAGAAACAGCTGAGACAGAGGTAATGTCCTGTCTGTGAATGAAATGGGAAACAAGGAGCCAGAGAAGAAACAAATAGAAGAAGGTGCTGAGGAATCCAGACACATGACCCTTACGAGCCCCCACATCTGAGTGAGAATGAGACAGGAGAGGAGAGGGGAGGAGTGGGGTTTGGAATCCTCACTTTTATTTTTGGAAATCTAAAATGGTCTGGTGAGAGACACTGGAGGGAAAAAAAAGTCCAATTGTTCCGCTGAGAAAAACAGGAACACGCAAGTAGAACAAACTCATGCCTCCCCCAGCCCCCTTCTTTCCAAAGAAAGATTGCAGTAAGAACATTTATGTTGGTTCTGCTGAGTGTCTGTGACCGTAAGGGGGCTGGGAGGAGAAGAAGAGGGAAATGAGAAAGCAACTATATTTGAAACAATGAGCTGTCTTTGGATCTGTGCTTCTGACATTGTCACCCTGCAGAGGTATGAAGAGGATGATCAGTACAGTGTCCTGGAAACAGCCCCGAGTCAAGTAGGAATCCAGAGAGGCATCTCCAAAGACAACAGGTTTTCATTTAAAACACATAAGGCCCGATTCTCCCGTGGCTCATATTGTGAGAGGCTTGATTTCCAATTTCATGCGCCCCACCATGCTCAAGTCCACGTATGTTATTGAAAATGTATTAAGGCATGCATGCTGGGTGGCATCTAGAGCAACAGATTTACTGCACCATGCACTTGAGAGCCGACAGGCCGGGCAGTTCTCCTAGACAAAATGCAGCCATGAATTTCAATAGATGGGGTAGAGAGAGAAGATGGGAGGGAAGGGGAGGGGGGATTTTAGAGGATAGTAAAGGTAGCAGAATACAACAGTCACTAATATGGCAGTATGTAAAAATGTGATGTGTAGCCGATGTGATTCTGCAATCTGTATTTGGGGTAAAAATGGGAGTTCATAACCCAATTGATTCTAATCTATGAAATATGATGTGTCATGAGTTTTGTAATGTTGTGAACATCCAATAAAAAATAAATAAATAAATAAATAAATAAATAAACAAAAGGAAGATTTAACAAGAAAGATTTTTTAAAAGTAGGTTTAACAACTCCTGTTTTAAAGGCAGCATACCAAGTGGGGGTGAGGAGGCCTAAGTTTGTGATCTAGGGCATGTTAAAGAGTTCAATGCCATAACCTTGGATCTTATCAAGGATTTGAAGAGAATGAGAAACACTTGGTATTTAAAAGCCAACAGCACTGAGTTTTGACTCTTTCGTATTTCCACGAATCATTAGAGGTTTCGACCCTTAATTATCTCTAGTGCATTGCTAGTTGCATTCTTTTGTAAATCCTAGACTGTTGGGACTGGAAAAGCCCTTACAGAACATCTGAGAGGTCTCTATAAATGGATAAACAAAGGCCCAGAGAGACACACAGCTAATTTTGAGAGCTTAATGACTGCCTTAAGAGAATCTTTACTGAATCCAGTGTCAGCATTAGCTGAGGGCTGGGATTTTGGAGTTAAAGCGTCAATAGCAGCATGGTACAGGGAGATGCTGGCTTATATAAATTTCCTGATTATCAGAATAAGGGATGGAGTCAGAGACAGCTAAATGACTGTGTGGGTCATTGTGATCACAAAGACTGCGAACCTCTGGGATAGTTGTTTTCCAAGTTTAAAGAGAATGTAATCTTACTCTCTTGTTCATATCCATGAAAAATATTTAGGCAGCTAAAACTTTTATCTCATGTAGACAAAAAGGCCAGAATAAGACTGTGTCCCTTAAGGTTACAGTGATTAAGCCATGCAGCCCAAATTCCTGAAAGACAGAGAAGAAAATGAAACTTCCTTTCAAGATCTTCTCTCATGCTTTGGTTTTCATAATAAAATAAGGATGAGAATAAATTATGCAGTTCTTTATTGCTTTCTTATTTTTCCCCAAACTCCTAGTATTACTGCTGAAATGCACCTACATTATCTCAGCCCATGATTTAAAAAAGTAGTAAAGCCATTGACATTCTCAGTTAAATTGTTCCTGCTATTGACATGCAACTTAATGAAATTCCATCTCCAGTCACTGGTGAAATGTGTTTTACCCTAATTTTCTATTTCACAGTGTTACCATCTTACTGGCCACGTAACAATGCAGTTCTTTGATGAAAAAACTTGGAATTCTGGATCATTGTTGAAGTCTAAGATTAGTCATTTATTGACTCTGTATGGAAAAGGCAAGGTAATGTAGAGGCACTTTTTTTAAAATTACTATTTAAATGTAAAGGTTTGACTGTATCTGGCCTGTCTCCTTCATGTATTTAACAAATATTCACTGATCCTAATGTGGGTTATGATTACTGTCCCAACTATTGGTTTAGCCTTATTTCCCTTCCCCTCTGCTGCCACTAGATGATCTGAAACACAAATCAGTTTTCAACACTCCTTTGCTTAAAGCAAACATTTCTTTGCCTGTAGGAAAAAGCTTGAAAGTCCTTAGTATAGATTTTCAGGATTTGATGCCTTTTACCAATTCTACTTCTTATTTTCTACAATTTTTTTTTCGTACTAATATATTGAATTTTCCAGTGAATATCCTGACATTTCTGCCCTCTTCCCTGGGGACTCTCATCTCCTGTTGGATAATAAAAGCAAGGAGTCACCTTCCCTGATGGCTGCCCTTACTTACCCGCTCAGAGTTCTAACTAGGATTTACTTTGGACCCATTTTGTATTTATAAAAGTCATACTGTGGTTGGTCCCAAAGATATACATATCCGTGTTCGTTGTTTATTTTAATAAATATTATTAGATTACTTTCCAAAATAGTCATAGCAAAACTGTATGAAAGGACCCATATCCTCATATCATTACCAGTTCTTGATGTTTCTTGATCTTCTTTCATTTTTCCCAAATCTAATAAGTCAAAAATTTCTATGTAGTTTCTGCCTTGATTTTTCATATCTGTGATCACTATGAGGCTGAACATCTTTTCAAATGTTTCTCAGTCATTTCTGTTTCCTTTTCTATGAATTGCCAGTCATCTTTTTTTTTTTTTTTTTTTTTTTGCAATTTCGCTGCTGACCTGGTGGAATATTAATCCTCTATGTGAATCATATATTGTATGCATTTTCCTTTATGATTAAAGCTTTTATATCTTATATTTAAAATTCTTAATTATTGAAAAGTCATAAAAATAGTCTTCTACACTCACTTCTATAAGATTTGTTTGACTTTTTTTGTATTTCACTCTTTAGCTTCTTCTGTCTGGATGTTCTTCAACACTGTTTTGTGGGGGGCTTTCTCTGAAAAACGTAGCTCTTACATATCGTTGCCTTGCATTTTCCTAATTTTTATTGAATTCTGGTGGTATTTTCAAGGCATTGTTGAGGATCCATGGAAAATTTACCATCAGGGAGGTGATGTGGTCAGGGATTAAATTACCACCATTTTCTACCACAATGATATTGCTGCTATTTATCGAATGCCTGCTGTGTTCCAGATATTTATGGAAATGATCTAAAATCTTTTTAGCAAGCCTGTATCACATGGTTGTCATTAAGTTTAACTTCCAGATGTAGAGATTAACCTTTAGGGTTTAGAGAGGTATCTGGCACACAGAATGATGTAGTAAAGTTAGGCATTTGTGTACAGGTCTGTGTAGTTTGGTTCTTAAATGTCCCCAAGGGCCTATGTACTAACGGACCGGTCCCTACTATTGGGTCCTGGTGGGAAGACCATGCCCTCCCAGGGCCACAGTGGGATTCCAGCCCCTTCCTCACTTTCTCCTTACATTCCTGTCCTTGAGGTGGGTGTTGCACTACCATGTGCTCCCTGCCATGATGCACCGCCACATACCAGGCCATAGGCAATGGGGTCACCTGACCACGGCCTAAAACAGCCAATACTGTGAGCCAAAAAAACCTTTCCGCTTTATAAGTTGGTACCTCAGGTATTTTGTCACTGAAATGGAAAACAGACTAAAACAAGATCTCTGACTCAAAAGGAAAAAAAAAAAAGAAAAACACCTTCCAGCTCCGGCAGACATCTCCCTTTCTCTCTCTCTCTCTCTTTTTTTTTCCTACTATATACCAGGTGATTCCTGTTTCTACTCTGTTCCTCACAGAATTGTCTCTTCATATAATTTGTTTTTTTTATTCTTGGCATTCATACAGAAGCAGAAATGGTTAGATAGGAAGGTCAGCTCTGGGACCTCATAGAACCTGAGGCTGAGCCAAGGAATAGAGACACTGAGTTCAGAGGGCAAAGGCAGAGAGAGAGAGAGGCAGGGAGCATGAAGATCTAGGTTCAAGATCCACTTCTGTGGCCTATTAGCTTTGTGAAGCCAGTGAGGTGAGTCTTGGTGGCTTTGGGGTGTTTATTATGAGTTTTATGTTGGCTTTTATTTTTATGGGTTTTATATTAGGTAACCTTACAAAGTAATGCTAAAAGTCATGTTTCATATGTAAGGCTGCTTTATAACTCATTTGATAGTTCATATGAAATATAACATGCATGCAAACAATGTAATTTTAAGTGGTGACATGTTTAAATTGTGTATTCAGCTTTTTCTGGATGTATTAATAATACTTAATTTTTAGCTGTGTGTAGACATCTTCTCCACATTTGTCTGATGCATGGCTCCTAGCTGCGCTGGCTATTGGACACTTGGAATGTGGTCAGTAACCTGCTGTATGCGTAAATGCAGACCAGATTTCTATGGCTTAGTGCAACCAAGAAAAAAAGAATACTCAAAAACCATTCTAATTTTTTAGTATTTATTGCATAGTATAGTTATACTATTTTTGATATATTAGGTTAAAAAAACCATATTAAAATTAATTTCATCTGTTCCTTTTTACTCTGATTAATGTGGCTACTAGAATATTTTAAATTACAGAAGTACCCTGCAGTATATTTCTATTGGAAAGCACTGATACAGAGAATACATTTCTTTTGGGTATGAAGCGCGAGTCTCACTGAACTAATTGGTCTCCCTGAGTCCAGTATTACCCATTCCAAATAATCCATTCTCCACTTTGCTGCGAGAGTTAACTTCCTTAAACACAAATTTGGCTTTGTTCACACTCCTGTTTAAATCCCTTTCATTGGTTTCTCATTGCCTGATGAATAAAATCCAGGCCCCTTCCCGACACCCCAAGGAAAGCTGGTCAGACTTCAGTCCTCAACTCTGTCACCTTGGGACCGCAAATTGCTTCTACCCATCTATTGCCCAATCATGAAGGTGACCACATCATTTATTGTTCAAACACTTGGGGCAATTTTGAGGTGCAGAGGTACATTGTTAGTAGTGATGCTGGTATAATAGACCTACACTGGGACTGGCCCAAGCAAACCACATCTGTAGTCCTGTTTTTCTGAGCCACGTGTCATGCATTTATCCTTGCTCTAACTTCCACCTGGAATATTCTTTCCCCTTATCTGCTATAGTTCTCTCCCATTCAGTTCTCCCATTTTTTTTCCCTCAAGCATTTCTTTAACTCTCCTTCAAGACCACCATCTACCAGGTAGTCATTTCCATTTATACTGTCTTACCACATCCACATTAACCTGTTTGCAGGACCTTCTTGCAGGATCAGCTCTGGGATCCACTACCCATAGTTTTACCTGCTTCTTGAGCACACAAAATGTATAATTTTCCTGTTGTCTCTCCAGTTCCTTGCTCATGACCTTGCCTAGAATTGGTGCTTGGAAATTGCTTCCAATGAATATTAATTGCCTCTTACCCCGTGTTGCAGCTTCGATTTATGGCCACATGGGCACAACTGCTTAGGTGACTGATTGATGGAGGAAGATTCGTCATCTTCCATGAGGGGTTTCTCCAGCTGCAGTTTAACCGCTGGGAGAGTCTGCAGTTCTGCCTCCGCAAATACAAGTGCAGTTGGTGATTAGAAGAATTTCAATTCCCAATTTGTATGACACTGGGCCATACAGGGGAATCTGAGGAAGGCCATTTGTTGTGGCATTCACAAAACTCCTGCCTCTCTCTCTCTCTCTCTCTCTCTTGGGTTGGACTTGGATAGAGGCTGCTCTGCTTTCTGACCTTTCATTAAGGTGGTGTGTGTAGGCAAAGGACAGTCCTTCTCTGCAGAGCTCCTTATCAGCGTGGGCACAGCCTCTCCACACCAGGCATTCCTTTGTTCCCAGCCTGGTGGAGAGGTCCCGGGATCCTTCCTCCTGGCGGAGATACGTTTACAAAATAAAAATGGTATTTTATCATACCTGGAAATAAGAAACTATAATCACTAATGAAATTTATAACATTATGGCCCAAGCTGAATTTGACTTTTGTAATAAAACATACCTCTCCTTAGCCTGCCCACACCTATTGTCATACCTCAAACCTCTGGAGGCTACACGATGTCGTCGTCTTTGAATTATGGATTGATTGAAGGTTGTGTGAAGGCTAAATAATCCCATCTGTGGGAGACAGGATACGATATTTTATACTGTCCATGGAGATTTGCTCAAATAAGTTTTATGGTCTGGACTTGAAGATTTCCGCTTCTTAGCTTATTTGACTCTGCAGGGGGACATTCAGGACATCTGCTCCCTCTGGAGTAGAGGAGATGGTGGCGGGGGAGTGGAGGGAGGTGTTGGGACCTGGAATCATGATGTAACTATAAACCCAGGTTGATCTCTGGGGTTGGAAACTCTCTGTAAATTCTTTCACTGCACCAATCAGGAAAGAGATAGATGGTTCAGACCCTGACATAGTCATGGGGCTGTAAGGAGATCCTTTCTCCATCATGATACCAAAACCCTAATTCAGTTCCAGAGCACAAACCTGTGCAGAGTTCAGGTGGTGGTGAGCTTTTTGGCTTTGTGGTCAGTTATATCCTGTTTGCAGGACCTTCTACTTTTCAAAATGGCCAGCAAAGTCCCTCTTTAAGCTACCTGTGTTTCCTTTGACTATGGATTCCAGAAACTTCTACTCATTCGGATTTTATGTTCATCAGGCTGGGATTTGTTTATCTCCCCCGCCCCCAGGGACTTCACACTCGTAATCTCTGATCAAACGATTTAATTAAGGCCCCATTCCCACAAATTCATTTTATGTCCTGTTCCAAAAAAACAACAGAAAGATGAGGAGGGCATAGATTGGCCCTGTCATTCACCCTGTGCTTCATTTCATGAGTCAGGAGCCTGAATTTTATTTATGGTAAGATAGAAAGACTGCTTCTTAATACATGAGTTCCGAGAAGTGGTATCAACAGTATCAAACTTTACAAAATGCTCTAATCAGCCTTCTCGAACAAGGGATGTGCTCACTCTGTTTCAAATGTAAATTACTGAATAAATAATGAAACGAGAGTTACCATCTTCTTAGATATCCTTTTCCTTGCCAAGAATGAGTTGACCAAGGTAGGAAATCAGAGCCAGACTATCCCAGTCAAAGCCCCTTCCCTGGGTCTTTGGATTCAGGAACAGAGAGCAAATCTGGAAGCCCTTCTTGGGAGGTAAAGAAGAACAATGAGAGGGTTAGAATGTAACCATGCCCTTGTTCTTCCTCATTTGAAGAAGCTTTGAAAGACTGAGGTTGGTCTATGATAACAATGAGGGGATGGGGATACTGTGGGGAGGGGTGCCTTGAAACCCCTTTTCCTTGGATATCATTCTTATATCTCTCACTTTGCTTTGGTTGCACAAATCTATAAATCTCTCTTTCTACCGAAGCTCACCAAAATCCAGTCCTGTCATTTGCAAGACCCAACTTCCACAAACAGCATCAAAATGGAATCTTTTGCCATTATTTTCAGAGGTTCTGCCAATTGCCCTTTTATAAACCAATTTTGTGCATGTTTTAAAATTTTCCATTTCTCTCCCCCTGATGTCAATAATTTCCCCCTTCATCTTTCTCTTCCCTTCCCCCCACCCTGAAGGAGGATGTTTCAAGCCAGAATTATTTCATATCTGAGAAATAGCCACATTTTTATAGTGCATGATCTAGATTGGTATGACACAGATTCTGTCCAAATTTTTCCATGCAGACAATCATATTCAGTGAGGAGTTAGATAGCCCTATATTACAACTACCTTCGATAATTGTAGCTTTCTTCTTTGATGAAGGTATACACCAGGAAATGGGCAGATCTTCTGAAATGCAGAGCCCCAAACACATTAATTCCAGTATAATAGTGTTTCGTGCTGTGCTGTGTTATTTCCACCCCGCTCTTCATTAGGAGTACAGAAGTCTTTGGGTTGTCAGATAGGGACAGATGGGCAGCTCACTCCAACAGGAGCTCAAGTTTGGTTTGTAACTCCTCTACCATTCCTTAGAGTACTGGTTGAGCTGGCTTACCAGCAAGTGCATTTTTCCTGATTATGAGCAAAGGGAAAGAACTCACATAAAAGGCTGCAGATTTTTACTTAAGAAAGAAGGTGAAGGTGGCACACATTATTTCTACTATATTGATGAGAATTGGTATGTGGGAGGCCATAGCAAAGGAGGCTGGGACATGTAGCATCTAGCCATAGAAAGAGTCTTTCACCAAAAGGAGATAATGGATATGGTGGGGGCAGTTGTCACCCTCTACCAGGGATTTATAGACTGATATTATTATAAAGAAATAAATGTGCTATCTCATCAGCTATGAGTCTTGGTTTGCTACTCTCTCATTTTGTTCACCACCAAAATTCTGGAAAATAGTATTTGATTCTTCATACAAAAGCTTCAAAACCTGCTACTTACTGTAACCCCTGTGCAGTCTGACTTCTGTGCCTGGGTCTTCTATAAAGAATATTCTCCTGGGTGAGAGACAGCCTCTTCAGCTCCCATTCACTTCACCTCCTGCCTGCATTAACCGCTGTGGAAAGATTGTGCACCCCCCAAAATGCTGTCACTGACTTCTATGACTCAGCGCCACCTTGTTTCTTCCTCTGTCATCATAATTCCCCCTCTTTGCGTCTGCACATCTTGTTCATGTTATTTATAAATGTGGCATTATCTGTGGATATAAATTTTTATGTTCTTTTCCACCTATTCTGTGGCCGTTTCACCAGTGACTCTGGTTAACGCCTAAGTTGACCTGTATTCCACTCTCAAACTCCCTCAGTGTTTCATTTACAATCACCTTTCCCTGCCAAAGTAAGGCTTCAAAAAGAATCCTTGATACAACTTTCAGTACAGCTGCCTATTAACTTTCAATGACCAGGTATGTGCCGTGACTTCTCTGGTGCATCAACAGAGATATTTTTCTTTAAATAAAAGATGATGATTCAGGATAGGTTGGAGATATCCAAAGGTTGGCTGATGTCACCAACAAACTTGAGAGAGGGGTCAGAGCCCCTGGAAAAGTCAAGCACTCTTCCTTCTTGAAGCTCCTCTGTCTCTCCCTGCCTGGTTCTTCTTACCTTTCCTTCTCAGAGATTGAATATTCTTGGCAGGACATAGCCATTAGAAGTTCCCAAGAATTTTTTTTTTCTTCAGTTTTAGACATCCAGGCGGAGACTCAAAATCCATTGAAAAATTTCAAGTAGGGATGAGAGAATAGAAACATCACCCCTGCCCCCCAAAAGGAAGAGTTTCCATAGAAGACATTTTGAGATGGCTCCTCTAACAAGTCTCCATCCCATGAAATCAGCCATCTCAGAAACACAAACTCTCATGCATATACACTCTGCCACAAGGTGGAAAATACATGGGACATAGGATTAAGAACTCTGTATTTGGATCCCAAGCTGTCCCTATGTTAGCTCATGATTTGGCAAGGTTATGAGTGACAGTATATGTCCAGTCATTATGTGACAGGGCCTAGTGAGCCCAGATCTCATGTGATGCCTGAAGGAAATTGTGCTATGAAACCGAGGAGTGCAGCATCCAGCACCTATGAGACATTCAGTCCATGTTAGTTGGCTCCAGTTGGTCAAGAAGTTCCAAAGGGAACAAAAGGACATTGGTCTGGTAAATCTGGGCACCTGTTTCCTTCAAGGATGGAAAATAACAGAAATCCTGTTTCCTGATAATCTTCATCTACAAAGACAAAGTATTAATGCATCTCTGGTTTTTTTTTTTTTTTTAGGGGGGTGGTTAGTTGGCTACAGATATTCTATGTGGTGTTTAATTGGCCTTGCCAGTTCATTAGGAGCAGCAGAGCAGCGCCACAGCCTTCCAAAGGAAGATGGATTGTGACCTACTTGCTCACATAATAGGAAGCTGCATTTCAGCTGAAAAGTGCACAAAGCAGAGTTCCCCTGCTTTGTCTGGGCGGGAGAAATGTTTTAGTTGAATTTAAAGAAGACCTGTAGCCTCACTGCAGTATTATGCTGGAGATAATTCTGGCAACAATGGCAGTGTCTGGGAGATTGGGGAATGCAAGAAAGATTATATCCTCAAACCCAGTAATAATGATTATGTTTGTCTGGGAAAGAAAGGAGCAATGGCTTGTTAAGTTGGAGGCTTTTTAAAAAAGTTTTGGGTTGACAAAGGGATAATAGTTATTTGGACCCTTTCAGTTCTAAACTCCTCCCAAATCCTGCTCCTAAACCTTGCTGAAGTTTTGGCATAAATCAGGATGACACTGAAGTTCGAAAATATGCAGGATGGGGAGAATCAAGGGAAGCCCAGTTGCACATTTTCACAGAACTTGTGGGTGTTTCCATTACTCTAAAGAACTGCTAGACATCAAATTCTTATGGACTCTCAGTTCATTATGCTGACTGTGAAGGAACCTGGTTCAGGTGCCTGGTTAATCAATAATCTCACTAAGTGCTCACATTTTACCAGTACTTGCCAGAAAAAGTAGACTGAGACCCTACTTTCTCGCATACACAGATACAAGAAAAGGTGATAAATTTTCCATGAAGATTTCTTTTGACCCACAAAAGAGCAAAGTCATGTAGTCCAGCAACATACGCACTTATATGCATGCATGAGCATGCGGGCACACACACACACAGACACATATAGATACATACAGACATATCATGCACTCATATATAAACAATAAGTTTTAAACAAAATGCAAAAAAACTTATACTCTTCTATGGAAATAAAAGAAGGTGCATCAGTCAAGGTTAAACCAAAGAGATACACACACACACACACACACACACACACACACGTTTACCAATCCAAATGTGTGTGTATGTAAAAGAATTCCAAACATACATTTATATTCTATATATACATATAGATATATGTATATATACAAATATATGTATATATACCATTGCAGGTATTTCTTAGGCAAATCTGCAATCTGTAGGGTGGGCCATTTTGAAGGACAGGCTGAATTCTCAGGCATGAGCTAAGATGTATCATAGAGACAGAATTTCTTCTTCCTTTGGGAAGCCTCAGCTCTGCATTTAATGTCTGGAAATGGATTGAATTGAGGCCACTTAGGTTATCTAGGATAATTTCCTTTACTTAAAGTGAAATTATTGTGGACTTTATGATAGAGAATACCTTCCCAGCCACACCATGATTAATATTTGATTAAGTAACTGGGGACTTCAGTCTAGCCAAGTTGACACATCAAAAAGACCATTGCAGAAATTTCGTTAGTAAATATATAAACTAAAGAAGAAATGTCTATCCCACTTAATTCTATTATAACTTTGTTAGTGTTGATATATAATGTTCATATGACACAGTATTTTGCTTAATGAAATAAGCAAATCAGTACTACTTGCAGTTTGGAATATATTTCTGAATATTTTAAAATAATTAAGAAATCATAGTACTGCTGGTAATGAACAAGATGTTTGTGTCCCTCCAAAACATACATGTTGAAATCCTAAACCATAATGTGTTGGTCTGGAGTTGGGCTCTTTGGAAAGTAATTGGGTCATAAAGAAAAAGCCCTCAAAAATAAGATAAATACCCTGTTTTATAAGAGCGCTCCCTCACTACTTTCTTCCATTGGAGGATGCACTTCCAAATTCCATAAGTGAACAAATTAAACTTCTGTTGCCCATGGACCACCCAGTCTATGGGGCTTTATTCTAGCAGTCTGAATTGACTAAGCCAATATGTTAAATTTCCCTCTTATTCTTTTTGGATTAACTGTGTGTATTATCTTATACATTATTTTGCAACTGATTTTTCATGAAGAAAGTAATAATTCTTATACTCATTGGGAGGTTTTTATATCTCATTTAATATTCCAAAGAATCTTAGGAGGTAGGTGTCATGATATTTATTTTGAAGTTGAAAAATGTGAGGCTCAGAGAGGTTCAATAACTTGTCTAAGTTCAGAGCATAAGCGCAGGGAAGTAGTCCAGATTTGAATGGAGTGTGGCTGATTCCAAAGCTTGTGTTTACCACACTGGGATGGACCTGCTTACCATTGTTATCCATTGATGAACAGCAGGCTTAGCATAGCCAGAAATTATAGCAAATGGCCACATCTAATATTGATTGTTGTTTTTCTATATCAATCTAATCTAATTTTAGATTGAGTTAATAAAACAGAGTAAGTAGATGTTCCATTTCCCATCATCCCAGATAGTCAGTTAATTGGCCTCAAGGAGGCATGAGAGGAAGGAAGGGGTGGAGGCTGACCAGGGATAAAAAGGAGGGAAGAAGAGGGTGCACAGTAACAATGTAGGAGCAGCTAAGGGTAATGAGGAATCCACCTTTGGGCAGGCTGTTACCAAATATGTCTGTCAAATTTGCAGACATCTGAGAAGTACAGTGACCTTCAGAATCAGAAACCTGCAGCAGTGCTATTGCTGAATTTGTTCCTTATTATTGAGGTGACATCGGACAAATCACTTTTCCTCTCTTTGCCTTCTTTTCCCTTTCTTACAAAATGCTGTGAATTTTATGCAGCTTTGTCTGAATTGTCTCCAAGGGAAGGTGTGTGGATAAAATAAACCGAAGGTTGTGAAAACTCTGCAGAGAAGTCATTTAAAGCATGATGCAAATTTGCAGTGTGATTATGGAGGCAGCACACTGCCTTCCTTCTTCCTTTCTTCTGGGTTGAATCACTGATGGCCACAGCATCTGACTGCATTTCCTCTGTTCTTCTGTGACCTTACAGATTGTCCATGACATGGGCCTTTGAGCTTTCCAGTAGTGTTATAGCCAGGATGGCATCCCTTTTAGCTCAGAGCTGCTGGCTAGGTGAGTTCATAAGCAGCTCCCTTGAAACAACTGCCTGATGCTCACTGTCTGAAATATTTTCTTTATCAGAACATCTAGGATAGAACAGATCCACCAGGGGATAGCATGCACAACTCTTTCCTTTCCCAAAGAAGAGCTGCCTTTTTCAAAGGATCCCCCTTCAGAGTCTCTCCCCTCATTCCCTCCAGCCAGTGGCTCTCTGTTGCACTATTATTAGAATCAGCTACACATGGAGTATTTGATGAGTTAGAGTTCTTGTCTTTCACTTGTGTATTCTTCTTGTAGTCCTCCTAACAAGATTGGCTTTGCCTTGATCTATTTGAACCAACTATTTTGTGCCTGAACATATTGACTTCCAAATACCTATTGAAGCGAAAAACTTTAAGCATGAGGCTTGATGCCTACAATTGCCATTTTGCAGAAAATCCCACATTATTATTTCATTTTGATTCTGAAGAATGTCCCATGGATTTTTCTCTCCACAGTAATTTGTAAGAATATTCAATGCAAGATGATGCAGCTTTAGAGGCATTTATACCCTCAAGCGACACACCAGTGGTGTTACACGGTGGTTTCTTGCATATTGAATCCTGAATGTACTAGTTTTTGACAGGTGCTAAATTACAGATTTTTCCAAATTTAAAATGATCTAAGATTCCAGGTGCCATAACCCAATCTGCTGACTAATGAGAGACCTGTTCACCTGGAAAGCAGGAGAATAGATAAGAGCATGACAATTAAAATGCCTGCTTTGTATTCTTGCCTCAATGTGGGGCCACTGGGTCCTGTGCACTGAGGAACCTGCTGTCAAACCAGGATTTCCCTTAGGAATAAGCTTCAGATAGGTCCGTACATTTGGCTGAAAGGATGGTCTTGTGGATTCATTTTGCATCTGTTAGAAAACTGTGGTATAAGTCACTCAAAATCCCCTACAAAACATCCCAGGGACATACAAAAAAACCAAGGATAGAAGAGTTTAGCAGGAAATTTTGCAAGAAATGGAAGTCAGCTCTTTGTGACCCAGGGTTTCAGTAGATATACAGACAGGATGCTACAGAACTATAGAGGGGTAACTAACTCATTTTTGTTTGATTCTCTTGTCAACTTTTTGAAAAAAATAAACTTACCCTACCAGTTGCACCCTCCATTATTCATTAATTGTGACCACAAAAGTTCTGAGTGAGGTTCGAGGTTGTAGCTTCGTGGTACAGCACTTGCCTAGCATAGGTGAGGCACTGGGTTTGATCCCCAGCACCACATAAAAAAATACATAAAACAAAGATATTATGTCCATGGTGGGAGAAGATGGTCACCAAGTGTTAAAAAAAGGAAAAGTCCTAAGTGAAGCAAATAATTAATGACCATGAGCCAGCATCCAAGGATGTGCCCAAGCAATGAATGAATGACCATAGTCAAGAGGTGCATGATACCCTCCCAATGTAGCAACAGTAAGGGACAGATGCTTCTCAGGATAATGGGCTGGAAAAAAACTTGAACTTAGCTCAATAATATTAACACATCTAAAGAAAGAATGTGTCAAACAGGAGGTAGAGGTTGTAATAGACTGCAAAAAATACCCACTGCTGTCAAAGCCTCTGCATCCCTGCTGTTGGCAGTGTAACTTTGCAGCTCTTCTTCAAGACATTGTGTCCTTGAGTATAGACTGAACTTGTCACTGCCCTTGGCCAATGGAATGCAGTCAAAGTCACGATGTTGTGAAAAAATAAATCAAGGCACGTTAAAATTTTAAAGAGTTTATTTGAGCCGATAAAGATTCCGGGGTTGGACAGTCCAGGCCACTGGTAGTTTGGGACTGAGCCAGTGGGGCTAGACTTTTATAGGGTGGACACAGAAGCAAGGCAAAGAAAATATCTGCTTGGTTAAAATGGAATAGTGACCTTATTTGGATCATTCAGTGGAAAGTCCTTAGAGGGAAGTTGGCAGTTTCTGATTGGTTACACTTAAGCTTCATTGATGTTACATGGGGTTGTATTTTAGTTTCCTTACATAGGAATCCAGGATCCTGAGGTTGAGTCAAGCTAACAGCTTCCCAATGGATTATTTTGACACTGTGCTACTTTTCTTAAACCTAAGCTTTGGCACTTCCACTCACTGTTTGTAATCCTGCCATGTGAGCAAGCCCAGGCTAGCCTGCTAGAGGAGAAGAGGCACGTGGCTAAGTTCTGTGCATCACCCTGGTTTATAACCAGTCAACTGCTAGACAAGTGCAGGAGATCATTAAAGATAAGCCAGTCCTCCGCCACCCTGCCAACTGACCACAGATGTAAAAGAAAGTGCAGTCAAGATCGGCTAAGCCCTACCTAGATCAGCAGAGCCACCCAATGTACTTGTGGAGCATTAATAATAAATGGCTTTTGTTTTAATCCACTCTTAAGAGGGTTGTTATGCAACAATAGATAGCTGATCCAAAGGTCATAATAAAAAAAAATGGAATCAAGACATTAACGTTATTGATATGAATATAGCCTTGTCCAAAGAAAAAAAATCTGGAATATCAAAATAGTCTAGTCACTTGGGCTTTCCCAAGAGCTTAAGGGAGACATTGCCTACATTCTGACTCCTGGTCAGGATAGGTAATATGAACTTTTCAGGCCCCGAGAAGTTAAGCCCTTTTGTTAATATCCACTTTGTAGTTTGGATTTCTATTCTTCCATCTAAAGTGAGTTTGGCTGACCATCTCAGATGAGCTGTAATGTGAACATGAAGTTTCCCTTCCCATGGAAACGTGCCCAAGGCAATTCTTCTTGTCTAGCATCCACGTTCTTACTGGTGACCCAGAGCATCGGGTTACACTAGTCAGTACAGTATCTTCAATTTTAAAGAAATTCTGCAAAGTTGATGATTCACTTTTTGAATAATTATATGCCCTAGTATCAACAGTAATGGGTACTGAACCTAGACTATGTTTCCGATGAATATTTGCTTAGTATGAAGAACTTTTAGCCTTCTATTTCATTATGGTGAGAAGACACAAATCCCAATTCACTTTTATATAGATAATGGATTTTAAAATCTGGGAGAAGTTTTGAAATGCATCCTGGTAGAGCATTAAAAAATACTATCTCCATGAGTAGATCATGAAAGTTTCTAGTTTGGCAGGATTATTAGGGTGAAGATTTTGAAGAAATGGTAAAAAAAAAAAAAAAAAAAAACAACAGTACTAGTTGGTAATGAACTTGGTGCATGCTAAAGTTCTTTGGTTCCTATATACTGTATCAGAGGCTGATGAAAGTCAAAAAGAAAACAATAGTCTTATGTGGCTTTTAATTTATTAATACATAATCTAAGAAAAAGAATAGCAGTTGTCAGTACCACTGGGGTCATGTCTAAAGTCTTTAGGGATGGTGAAGTCCACACAAGAGGAGACAGACATCCACGCTTTTACTGAAGATGCACTAAGAGTCGGTAAAGTCCAGAGGAAAGGAAGGACTGTCCAGGAAGAACATTGGCCAAGAACAGAAGCATGCAAGAGACTGGTAATTGAAACAAGAGCCACAGTAATTGTGAACACAAGCTACGTTGTGTGTTTACATAAAAGAAAAATATGAGCAGAGACTAACACGGCAGGGAAGATCAATTATCAATTTCATTAATCAGGATTTTTTTAAAAGAAAAATGATGTTAGGTTAATGAAGCAAATAGATATATTAACTTTATCAGTCAGGGGCTCCAGTTCCCATGTAGGTCTTTGGACATAGCTTCCAACCACCTTGTGCAGAGTAAATATCTAGAAGTAGTGTAAACCAAAGGACTTATTGCCAGTTATTACTTTTAACTTTCTTTGAAGAATCAGTTATATTATTAGACCAGAGGGTGCTGGTACTATTATTATTGTTTAATGATGTGAATTATAGGAATTTAATTCTCTCACTCGGAGTGACTGTATATTATTATTCCGTTTTGGGTTGGGCATCCGCACTCTGACCTTATTAGCTGCAAACACACTCCAACTCTGGCTGGGTTGGTACTTCCCTGGGGAATGGCAAGCAGCCCCTTAAAAGCTCTGCCTTACGGTGATTGAACACGTGGAATTAGGCAGTAGGTCTTGAGTCAAAGGAAAGCAGGAAAACAGAAAGCAAACTGTTTTTCTTCTCATTAAATCTCTTACCTCACACTGTCGCAAACATGGTTCAGACCCACCCTTGGACAGGAACCTGTAATTGGCTCATTGTCATTGGCTGCCTGTTTTGTCTGCCCTAGCTGTAAGCTGAAAATGACCTGAAATGCTGGCAGAGTCTTCAGGGTTTTGACATTTGCTGTGTGGGATCTGCATGTATTATTGCCAGTTACTGAAGCAGGAGCAGAAGGTATGAAATTTAGAGCCAGATCAGCTGAAATCCTATAGCTGACCATTGTCAGTTTTCTCTTTCCTAGAGGAAAGGCCTGGGTCGGTCCAAGGTGGCCTGGGTCCTTGAGTGAGGAGGGTACTGGCCACAAGAGGGATAACTGTTATGCATGTCTAAAGGAAAACATCAGTGCGAGCTAGAGAGGAAAGCCCCAAACCCATCGTCAGAGGCAAATGATGCTTGAAGAAGCCATTGGTGAGAGAGATGCAGGGCCAAGAGGGATGAGAATGGTGTAAGGTGTGGCTTTGATGGGGGAAGAGTGCCTCAGGATGCACTGGCCACACGGGCAAGACAAGGACCTTTCACAAACTTCCAGCATTTTTGCACATCTGGATTTCTTTAGAAGAGGGATGGAACAGATGGACACTGTTAAAATTTAATCTTCAGGAGATCCTGACTTCTGAATATACCATTTAGGAAATTGCATGACAGTCTTCAACAGGAAGAGCTGGTCTATTTAGATTCTAACACGTAAGGATGTAGATTTTACCCTTGGCAAGATCAAAGTTCAGATTCTGATATTGTTACTTATTATCTGAGGGGCCTTGGTCAAGTTCTTAGTTATTTGGGGCCTTATTTTCTCTCTCTGTTAAAGGAAGAATAAAAATAGTATTTACCTTACAGGGTTGTCACCTTCATTGAGATAAATCATGTAAAATAATTAGCAATGTGTTCAGCATGTTTTGAATATTGCACTTTTATTAACTTTTACTATGAATATGGTGAGGATGAAGATGTTGATACAGAAAATATTGTATCTGTGCAAATTAGACCAAGAGAACTTGCACAGCTAAGTGAAACAATCCAGTTACGGTTTGAAGTCTTAAGATGTGAATTTGCTGGTGCAAGACCTTTAATTTCTTTTATAGCCGATTCAGACCTCATGGCATAATTATTTTTACACATGAGTCATGCTCCAGATCTTTTTCTGTGTTAGTAATCAATCAACAAAAGCCTAAGTAGTTTGTAGTCAGAGTATTTTGCTTATTAGTGGATCAAGTTACCTCCCAGGGCGGACAGGAGATTGGCTCTGTGTCACCATTGTGCTCTGCTCTCTCAGACTCCTTTCTGGACATTCAAGGGGCTAGATACATATTTCCTCTACTTTCACTTGAACAGATAATGGACATATCCCAAAGGCTGTGTTCCATTCAAACACTGTCACTGTTTATATATAAGCCTATGTGAGGCAGATTGAGGGCAAGGAAGGAAGGAAGGCCAGGTTCCTGAATAATTCCTTTCCAGCCTAGAGAATAAATTTAGGAATTGTGGGAGGAGGGTATGAGCTCACACCTCTCACTTTTTGCAGACTTTGATTTCAAGCATTCAAGTTGACCCCCATAGGTCAAACTCAGCAGTTACATTTTTTAAAAAAATAATAATTTGTATTTCTATAGGATTTATGATATAATTTTTTTCTGTAGTTCATTTGATTTCACGTTAATCACATAGGTGTATTTATTCATGAATGTGGATCAAGCAAGCCAGGTCCTGATGCATTCACCAAACTTTCAGATATGGCAAAGAGATCTTTGTCTCTGTTAGCATCATTCACCAAATTATGATAATAAATAGGATTGGCAAAGTCTTTGTCCTTTAGCAGCATTGCACACTTCCTTGAGCACCGTCTGGCCATTACCATGTTTATTTTGTCCAGATTCAGAGAGGTTATTTTTGCCCCTCACATGGTTAACTAGCATGGTATTACTTTAATATTCATTTGGGTAGTCAATAGATAAAATTTGGGGTTCACAGATTAAAATATACATTTTTCTTATTTACTTATTTATTTATAGATTGATCGATTGTAGTGCTGGGGACTAAAATCAGGACTTCATTCATGTTAGGAACTTGCCAGCTTAACCACTGAGCTATGTCCTCAGCCCCAAATATACAAATTTCTAATTACCTTGACTTCTTCCTTGCACTTGAAATCAATTAGATGTGTCTGAGTGGTTACTTTCTCCTTTGGACGGAGTGCAGGCTCAATGACCCACAGTACCCACACTTAGGCTTGGGTCAGTAGATGTATTAATTTACCTCCCCTGATCTAGTCCATATTATTCATATTTTGCCCACTGATTGGTTCTGAAACCCCCATCAGAACCTCAGTCTGCTTGGTTGGAGCACTGGTCGCTTCCCAGCTCTTGTAGACTCTTTCTTCTTGGGTCATTTGAGGGTCATTGTGCTCTGACCCTCTGACTTTTCTGTCTTGTAACAGAAAAACCACATTGAGTCATGAGAAACTCATCACCAGGATTAGCAGACAGTTACCTAAGCCTCTTCTCTGCTTAGTTTAAATACTTTGTAAGACCTTTGATATTGATATTGTCCAAATATACAAAACCCTTTCTGTACACTCTTATTAGATTTCAAGAATCTATCCTGTAGCTGGATCAATTTTTTAGTCCCAATTCCTAGTTCTCACTTCCCTTTGGAACTAGGTTACTGTTTTAGTCAGCTTTTTCACTGCTATGACCAAAAGACCTGACAAGAACAATTAGAGGAGGAAAAGTTCATTTGGGGGCTCACAGTTTCAGAGATCTCAGTCCATAGATGGCCAATTCCAATCCTCAGGGCTAGAGGTAAGGCTCAACATCATGGTGGAAGAGTTGATGGGCGAAAGTGGCTTGAGACATCACACCAGGAAGTGGAGAGACCTCTGCTAAGCAAGGACTAACTATGAACCCCAAAGGCATGCCCTCCAAGACCCACCTCCTCTGGCCACACACCCTACCTTCCTACAGTCACCACCTCTTTAATCCCTATCAGGGATCTAATGCACTGATTAGATTCAACTTTTTATAACCCAATCATTTCATCTCTAAACTTTCTAGCATTGTCTCACACATGAGCTTTTGGGGGATACTTAATATCTAAATCACAACAGTCACTGCTATAATCTCAGCATGCTTTCTATAAAATACTGATGAATCAGACACATTCCTGGGACAAAAATGTGGCCTGGGTTTGTCTTGTTCTATTTCCCTAGAAAAATCAGGAACTCAACCCCTCCAGGCTATCCCAGGGCTTGGCATTCTCCCAGTCCTAACTCAAGTTCTACCTTCGTTGTAACTCTTTTATTTATTCACTTAGCAAATAAAAATTTACTTCCCTGTGGAAGAATAGATGCAGAAGGAACATACAGCTGGAGGGAAGGGCAAATACCATGGAAGTGATGTAGAATGAATGTGCACAGGTCAGGGGGAGAATGAGGGAGAGTATCATGAAGCACCATGCATACTCAGGGGAACTTCAGACCATGGCAAGAAATTGGAATTTATTTTAAGTGCAATTGGAAGCAGCTGGTTGATGTAAGTAGAGCTATGACATCTATTTCATGTTAGGAAGATACTATGGCTGTTGTATGGAGAATGGATTTGTAGGGAGGTAAAGTGGAGGCAGGGAGATGAATTAGGATGAAATCAAGGTACTGTAGGCAAGAGATGGATGGTGACTTTGAAAGTTAGCAAGAGAGAAACACAAATATACTAATTTAGTGCATATTTTTGAGGAATAAATAGCAAAAGGGCTTACTGAAAGATTATGTATGAATGTGCAAGAGCTGTTTTGGGTGGGGAGGGTAAGAGAGAAATGCAGAATAATAATACGGAGACAGTATTTATTACATGCTAGACTTTTGCACATATTAATTTACGTGGTCCATTGAACAACTCTGTATTTCCATTACTTTCATGACTCAAAGGAGGAATTGAGGCACAGTGAGGTCAAGTAATGCCCACAGGCACACAGCTGATCAATGGCAGAGCCCTGACCTGAACTTGGACTTCTCAATCCAGGGTTGCACTTCAAAGGTTATTCTCTCTGTTGCAGTGTTGTCCAGGGCTGTTTCTCATGACTTGCCTGTGACCCAAGGCTGTGGTCTGGGTCCATTAAGTAGATGGAACTAGAGTCTGCTGGGATGGAGGAGAGAATTCCCACAGGAAATAGTTCCTTCCATCCAGAACTCACCCAGAAATCAAAATGACACCTTCATCAATATGACCAAGTAATGGAAGCTCTTTATTCTGATTTATTTGTCATTATTTTGTCACTCTTCAATTTGATTATTTTAGTTTAAGCATTGTCTGCTTTGCTAGACTGGAAACTGACAGAGAAGAGAAACTGTGTCTTCTTTTTGCACCATTTATATCATATATCCCTAGTATTTGCATTCAGTAGATACTCAGAAAGGATGCCTCCATTTGATTTAGAAAGCCCTGAACTATGTTTTTAAACATTTAATTATCTAAAGATTCTTAAAATTGTGGTCCACAAAAAAATTTTATTTGAAAACTGGAGGGAAAAAATGGCACTGATTTGAAAGGCTTGTTTGGATTTTAGAGAGTTCTTAAAAAACATAATACTCTTATATTCTCCCAATCCTTTTTTTTTTGGGACACTCTGGTGATTTAAATTTATGTTTAAAATTTTAACTTCTTATTGTGAAATAAATTTGAATTTCAAAATGTTGCAAAAATAGTACAAAGGATTCCTTTGGTTCCACATTTTATGTAACCACAGCACAATTATGAAAATCATGAAACTAATATTGGTGCTTGACTAACTATATTTATTGTCCAAAATCTTATTGATGCTTTGCCAATTAGTCCCACTAATGTCTTTCACCTGGTCCAGCATCAATAAAGGGTCATATGCTGTCTGTAGCTGTTAGGTTGCCTCCATTTCCTTTACTCTGGACCAGTCTCTAGGTTTTGCTTTTCTTCTCTTGGCACTTGTAAAGCATATTTGCTATTTGATAAAATGTCCCTTGATTGAGGTTCATCTGAGATCTCATAATGATTATATTCATTATATGGATTATAATTATAGGTTATAGATTTTAGTATGTAAAACCATGAGAGTGGTATTGTGGTATTTTATCCTCCTCCATGCACTATTCTAGGAGGTGCAGGAGTTAATTTGAGCATTTCTGGTGAGGTTAATGACCACTTAGCATGTAAAACTGTTTGCACACTTCCTGGGATGTTTGTCCCCATTATCAATACACAGTGTGGCTCCTTCTTCACTCAAGTGTAATCTGGAGTTCAATGCTCTCTAATTATAATGATTTCAACATTTTTTGAGTGCTGAGAACGCACCATTCTCTTTTAATATATTTCAAGTCGATGAAATGAACCTAGTACAGGTGATTCTCATTTTACACCTGACTAAATCGAAGCTTCCTCTGTTCTTTCAAGTGCAGCTCCTTCTCCCAGGTTACAGCAAGTGACCTGGAATTCAAACACTGCTGTGGCTGCTGCCAAAGTCCATTCTTTTCCTTACACCATGGAGCTGCTTTTGATTCACGAGTTTTTAAAAGAGGACGATTGACAAAATACAGTCTTTTGAAATTTTGCAGTGTACTTTTTCTATTCTTCACTATATCTTTGAAATTCTTTTAAATGAAGAAGAAATAATGATTTAGATATAAGAAGGGCAATGAGGGCTTTTGCAGATGAACAGAGCATGCCAGTCACTTTTGGTAAACAGGAAATGAAGACCAGTTTTCAGTGCTTCTGAGCCTTTAACTGCCTCCCACCAACTTGTCTTTTAAGGCATTTTGGATTGAGTAATTTTTTCTGCATGGTAAGTATCTAAGCAAAATCACCGAGTATAGAATCATTGGCTAAGGAATGGAAAGGCTATTGAGTTCTCTCCAAGGGGCTATGGACTGTGCTCCAGATTCCTGGAATCACTCCTTGACAATTCATCTGTGAATTGCTCTGCACTGGGTTAGGGCTTTGGTCTCACAAAATGAGTCAATAAGTTCTTAACATGTCCTTCTTCCATTTCATTCTCCACGCTTCTACCACCCAGAGTCATCCTTCCTCTGGAGTTGGAGAGAATTTGTGTGAAGTCATTTCACTTTTGATGTTGCAAACTTGAATGGCAAGTGTAATGGGTCTAACGATATAGATATTACTACACCAGTGTGATTTTTGACAAGTCATGTTAACTTTTCTGGGTCTCAGTTCTTTGTTCTTAAATTGAGATAGCTGAACTAGGTGACCTCTGAGATCTATGCTCCATTCAATGTTTTTGTATTGAAATAATATATCTACAATATATAGCTATATAGATAAATCCTATATTTCATATTGAAATAATATATAATGAAATATATTCAAAAATTTCAATTTTCTTATTAGGTATGAATCAATTAAAATATATTTTACCTCAATTGTTTCCTATCTTGACTCTTAAATCCTGTGACAACCCCATCTGTGATTTGTTCATCTATGGTAGTACCCAGCACAGTGTCTGGCACCAAGCAGGAATTCAAGATATTTGGGACGAATGGGTGAATGTTAAGCATTCCCTTCATAAGTCTGTGTCAATGTTGCCTTATTCGTAACAAGCTTTATTCTCACGGGGCTGCTTCTCTGAAGTAGGCTTTTGTGTTTGACCCTTTTATTACAAATTGTTATAGCTGTAAGGAAAAAGCATACAAAAGTTTAGATATTTTCCATGGCTCTTCATTACTCATGGGAGACATTAGGGTTGATTACCATGGTTATGGAATGCTGTCTATAATCTGCGCTACCTTTCCTCCTTCCATTCTTAGCAAGGCCACTGCAAACTGTGCATGTGAGCAACATCAAAATGCTACTCCCACTCACCCTTTTAAGTTCACTTTTGGAGTGTCTTGGAGCCTGTGGGGTATGTACCCTCCTCAATCGACAATCGATGCTTCCTAAAAGTATAATTTGTCTACTTTTAAAATTTGCCCAAATGCCTATTCTTGCTGTTAGTTTATACAATTGACTTTCCTTCTGGTCGCTATAAACTGATGGCCAATCATTTGTCCTTATACATTGTTAATGAGCCTCTGAGTCACTGCCTTTTGGTTTGGGCTTAGAAAAGAAATCAATGCTACTGTGACCATTCTTTCTATTATTATTATTATTATTGTTGTTGTTAATTGACCTTTTTAAATTTTATTTTATGTGTGGTGCTGAGAATTGAACCCAGTGCCTCACACATCCTGGGCAAGTGCTCTACCACTGAGCCACAACCCCAGACCACCCCCCACCCCTGCCATTCTTATTCATAGTGTAGGCTAGGTACTAAAATTAGCAGCAATTAATGGGAAAACAAATGACTAATTCTAAGCCACTAGTAATTCATCATCATGAGGATGATACATCAACTCTGTCCACGTAGGTCTCGTGGGTTTTCTTCCTGCTTGGCTGTATGTTCCTTTTCAGGCTCCTTTACTGGTTCCTTTCTAATTCCTTAACCTCTGGGACTCCTCAGGATCCCACCCTAGTTCTTCATCTCCATTCTAATATTAGACACTCATTCCCTTGATGATCTCATCCAGCCCCATATTTTTAAAACATAATTTATCCTGGAGAATTGTAGATATTCTGTACTCGATATGTAGTATGTCCAAATAAAACATTTGAATCTTTCCCTGATACCTTCCCCCAAACTACACCTTCCCTGTATTTCCCATTTCATTAAATGATAACATCACCGACCATATTCCTCAGGCCTTAACCTCTGCTTAAATACACAGTTGTTCTGAGTAGTCTTTCTGACTGTCAAATCCTAATAGTCAGACACTTTTGTTTAAAGGAGACCAGGATGTAGGCTGCATGGGTATAAGGACAGACCTTGTTTATATTTCCCAGTGTCTGGCACCAATGCGTCTGTCATGTGGTAGGAAACCAAGAGTGCTGTGAAATGAACACTTAATGAATGAACATGCATTGGACAAATTAAAATTCAATAAATGTTATTATAAATCTTACATTTTTTTATTTTAGGAAATTATTTCTTTAAACAGTGTCCCCAATCAATATATTATTTGTAAATAGTTTTAAAATATGTATGAATTTAATAAATCATATAAAATTTTCTTATCTTCTGCAAACAGAGCTTTAATAGTTAAGATGGTATGAATGTATTCTCTTAAGATAATAAAAAGTATATTACCAACAACTAATAGAGAAAGAAGTGCTTAATTTTAAAACCATTAGAAACTTTTCAATTGAATAAGACAAACATCATTAAAAACATTTTTACATACTTTTTTCTGGAAATTCTGATAAGTGTAATAATGTAAATAGTGTTATATAAATGTATATTCTATATATTTGTATATATGTATGTATTTGTAGTCTACATATTTGTATTCTGTATATATTATATATGTATATTCTAATATTCATATGTATACTTGTATATGTGTATTCTATACATTTATATGTTTGTATATATGTATGTATCTATATTTCACATAAATATATACATCAAAAATATTTTTATTGGCAGATTAGATGTCTAGAAATATGAAATAACTAGTTGACAAACATAATTAGTTAGAATTCAGTGTAATAGATAAATAAAAAAGCAAGAGCAAGTCTGTAGATCTTTTATTTACTGAGTTAATGTGTCAAATTGATGGACACTTTCCATTAGCATAGACAAGGCAAATGTACAGTGCTCCCTTACAAAACTGATTTTAAAAAGTAATGAGAATACCAGCTAAAAGCTTATATCCATAAGAAAAATGAATATGGGAGATATATTGGAAACTTGTAAGAAGATGGAAGAATGGTATGATGCATATTAATAGACATGAGAACTGTAGATTCAAAGCTGCCAATAGGAAATTTATCCATCAAAGATTAAAGAATTCATAGCAGGAAGTAAGGTAGTGGGTGATTATGAAGCTTAAAAAAAGGTTGAAATGCTGGATAAACAACTTAACAACTTGATTCCATCACCACTTCCATCTACATGAGGGATTGCCTGTCCCTGTTGTGGTGGTAGAACACTAGAGTTTTGTTCTTTGGAGAATGTAACGGGCATGTGTGTGAAGAGTGAATCCCCAGGCTCAGCTGAATTCTAGTCCTAAAAAGAAGAAAATCAGTGTGTGTGTGTGTGTGTGTGTGTGTGTGTGTGTATTCATTGACAGTTGAGAGCCTCAGCCTTATTCCAGTTAGAAGAACCTAAGAGATTTCCCTGGTGGATTTGACTGGTCAAGGGCATTAAACTGAACTGTCATTGGGGTTGGAGAGTTCATAAGGTATGGTTCAGTCAGATCATCCTACTGTGAAGCAGGTGCTGCTGGGCTAGAGAACACTTCTAAACAACTTCAACGTTTTTCTTTCTGAAACATGCAGAAACAGAAAGTTCAAGGCCAACACAAAAAAGGTCAAAGAAATTTGGAAGAAACCAATGATTCCAAGATATATTTTAAAAAAAAAACCTACACAAATCTGTCAAGAACAGGAACAAAATAAAAAAATATTTTGAGAATAGTAGAGAGATTTAAGAAATTACAACTATGATTTCAATAAAGCAAAATTTTAAAAAATTGGATAATAAATTTGAAGAAATGCCCCAGAAAGTAGAACTAAATTATCAAAGAGTGATGAAAAGGGGTAGTGTTAAAGAAAGAGTCTAGGAAGAAGAAGACTTTCAGAAAAAGGAGAAAAGAAAAATAGATAAAGGTATGAAAACTGAAGTAATTCCAGGAGGTAAGGGCTCATACAGACTGCATTGTCAGGTTTGAAGGGTTCACTGAGTACTCAGCAAAAGAGGTGAAAATCAGCCCCACATCTCTGAAATTTTAGAACATGTGAGAACAGGGCATCCTAAAATCTTCCAGAGAGAATAAAACAGGAATCTGGATGGCAGAGTGTTTCCCAATAGAGACACTGCAAACTGGGAAGAAATTTGAAAGAGTGCAACTACATGGCCTAAATGACTGCTTCCGGGGAGACTCCAGGTTTGGTTGCACGTGGTGCACCCAATTTGGGACAACAGCCATGGCTTGAGGCCTGGGTGCCAATAAGTTTACCATCATAAAAGCCTTTGTCTGGGGACTCCAGCTGGGACTGACAGGTCCAGTGTAGTGGTGCCTGCTGATTTGGAGGAACCTGAAGCCTTCCTGCTGAGAGTGCTGGTGGCCCTTGTGTTGCTGCTGCATCTCAGGGTTGCTCTTTTGCATGAGTGTATCCCCTGGTGGTCTCTCTGCAAGTAGTAGCAGCATTGAGATCTTGGGACTGCAGCGTGGCTGTGCTGGAGGTACTTGATGCCCAGATCAGTGGGATATTGACAGGGTTTTGAAGGGCTGATCTGGGTTGGTGATCCCGAGAGACATCAGAGACAGGGCTAAGAAGCTGTTGAACACTGACAGAGATAGTTTGACTTCCCAGCAAGATTTATTTTATTTTATTTTTTGATTCACTATTATCTTTACCATATTTGGATAAGGTGTCTTTTATGCATCAGTGTGTGGAGGACAATGATATATGAATATGTTTTGCATTTTTGTTTTATTCTTATGTCTTTAATTTTTTCTTTTTGTTTGTATTCTTCCTCTCTCTTATCTCTTTTCTTTCCAACTTTTCTCCAAATAATAGCCAATCTCTGTTGGCTCCTCTTCCACTCTTCCTGTGGATTTTTACTTCTAGCTTTCCTCTTCCTCCCTTGAAAATATAGTCTACTACACTCTTCTGTTCTCTTATCCACCATTTGAAATTGTAAACTATTTTAACAAATTTTCTTTTTATACTAAAGATAGTTATTGAACTCATCATTTTAGTTTAACTTGAGAAAGCAGTAGATGTCTTAGTGGGAGCTATTAGGTTTAAGGCTGTATGTTGTGTACACTGGGTGCTGTTGATATTGGTCTCACCATTAAAGGCAAGGCACTGGAAACCTTCAGGAACACTATAGGTGGACAGGGTAGAATTTATGCTGCATTAGATTATTACTTCTAGATGGAAAACACACTAACAGCATGAAAAAAAAAAAAGCCTAACAACCAAGAAAAGCCCAGGATCAGGCTGATGGATTCTCAGCCGAGTTTAACAAGACTTACAAAGAAGAATTAATACCAATACTTCTGAAATTATTCCATGAAATAGAAAAGGAGGGAACCCTTCCAAACTCATTCTACAAGGCTAATATTACCCTGACACAAAAACCAGAGAAAGACAAATTAAAGAAAGAGAACTTCAGACCAATATCCCTGATGAACATAGATGCAAAAATTTTTAATAAAATTCTGGCAAATTGTATATAAAGACATATTAAAAAGACAGTGCACTACAATCAAGTGGGTTTCATCCCATGGATGCAGGGTTGGTTCAACATATGGAAATCAATAAATATGATTCATCATATTAATAGACTTAAAAACAAAAATCCTATGATCACCTCAATAGATGCAGACAAAAGCATTTGACAAAATAAGGCACACCTTCCTATTCAAAACACTAGAAAAACTAGGGATAGTAGGAACATACCTCAACATTGCAAAAGCTACACATACTAAACCCAAGGACAGCATCATTCAAAATGGGGAACATTTGAAAGCATTGCCTCTAAGAACTGGAACAAGACAAGGATGTCCCCTTTGACTACTTCTATTCAACATCATCCTTGAAACTCTAGCCAGAGCCATTAGACTAAAGAAAGAAATTAAAGGGATACAAATAGGTAAAGAAGAACTATCATTATTTGTTGATGACATGATTCTATATGTAGAAGATCAAAAAAACTTCCCCAGAAAACTTCTAGAACTAATAAATGAATTTAGTAAAGTAGCAGGATATAAAATCAACACCCATAAATCAAATGCATTCCTATACATGAGCGATGAAACCACTGAAACAGAAATTAGGAAAACTACCCCATTCACAATGGCCTCCAAAACAACAACAACAACAACAACAACAACAACCCAAACCGAAAACCAAACAAACCCAAAAAAAACAACAACCTGGGAATCAATCTAACAAAAGAGGTAAAGGACCTCTACAATAAAACAATACAGAACACTAAAGAAAGAAATTAAAGAAAAACTCAGAAATGGAAAGATCTCCCATGCGTCTGAATAGGAAAATTAATATTGTCAAAATGGCCATACTACCAAAAGCATTATACAGATTTAATGCAATTTCTATTAAAATCCTAATGACATTCTTCATAGAAATAAAAAAAAAAGCAATCATAAAATTTATTTGAAAAAAATAAGAGACCCAGAATAGCTAAAGCAATCCTTAGCAAGAAAAGTGAAGCAGGAAACGTCACAATGCCAGACCTTAAACTATTCTATAGAGCGATCATAACAAAAACAGCATAGTATTGGCACCAAAATAGACTTTGTACACCAATGGTACAGAATAGAGGACACAGAGAAAAACCCACATAAATACAATTATGTAATACTAGACAAAGGTGCCAAAGACATTTACTGGAGAGAAGATAGCCTATTCAATAATGGTGCTGGCAAAACTGGAAATCCATATGTAGCAAAATGAAATTAAACCTCTATCTCTCACCCTGCAGAAAAATCAACTCAAAGTGGATCAAAAACTGAGGCACTAGAACAGAAACCCTGTGGCATTATAGAAGAAAAAACAGGACCAAATCTTTACCATGTGGGCCTAGGATCTGACTTCCTTAACAAGACTCCTAAGGAGTTTCAAGATGGCGTAACAGAGGGAGAGAGCATTCTGTGTTGCTCTGTGATCCAGATCTCACCTAGTCAGAATACTGCATCTCTGAGAGTGTTAGAGGACCCCTATACAGCTACTCTCTGCTGAAATCACCAGCCCTGTGACCCTGTGCAGGGCTCCAGGCCTCAGTATTCAAGAAGGACCCAAAGCTGAAGTTCCAGTTCACGCAAGACTCTGTGAGCACCTTAGTAGAATCACCTACCAACACATCTGCAGACCACCAAGACTTTGCTCTGCTCCCACGCAGGTCACTCAGCTGCTACCTACCCACAGCACAACATCATTACCTCGCTCCCCCAACCTCACCAAACACCCTGGTGCTAAAAGCAGACAGCCACCACCTTGGCTCAACATTTACACCATATTAGGTGAGGCAGTTCTCAGATTGGATCTCCAGAGGCCACCCGTGCAGAAATCAGAGCCTCTGGGCTCAAATAAGTCTCCAAACTCTGAACCCAAAGCCCATAGTTCTAGCCCATGTACGGCTCACAAGCAGCTTAGCAGAAACACCTACCAGCGCCTCTGCAGAACTCCAGACTGCATGCTGCTTCTATGCAGGTCACTCTGCTGCTACCTGCCCACAGCACAAGGCCATCACCCAGCTCCCTCCTCATCACCTTCCTCACCATTTTGTGGTGAGCATGGCTATCAGATCAGATCACCATTTGAGCAGGTATATGATTTCCAATTCCTCCCCCTTGCCCAAGGGTGTTAACTCAGCACAGTGGCCACCCAACACAAGAACAGCTCTCAGCTGGACAGGAGTGCAGGGCAAACAGGGCACTGCCCATCTGGTGTGAACCTGGGGGTGAGAAGTCCCTCATTTAGGACCTGATAAATAAGAGAGGGGAGGGGACTAAAGTCTGGAGCATAACAGAGAGATCAGGATTTGGGAAATCTTCAGGCAAGCGAGGGAGACGATACTGGGGGCTCAAGTCAGATGAGGGTCATGAGGTGCTTTTCCCTGTTGGGACTGGTGGGCGGCACTCCCCACTTCCAGACGCTCCATACCAGGTATACCCTTCATACCCTGGTTATCTCACCATCCTGAGAGCAGAGACACCTACTGGATGAGACAACCCCTCTACTGTATGAGAAGGAAACAGATCTCTAAGAGTATTTTTAATTCTCTTCTTTCTCTTCTATCCATCTATACTCTGGCCCTCATATCCCCAACATATGAAAAAGCAAGAACTTTATATGAAATAAGACTTTGAGGTCTGAGTCTCCTGAATAATATAATATAGAGGAATTGCATAAGCCCTTATTTTTCTCTTTCCCCCCCTTTTTTCTTTTCTTCTTTTTTCTTTTTTTGTTCTTTTCCTTTCTTTTTCTTTTCTCTTTTTTCTTTCTTTCTTTCCCTCTTTTTCTCTTCTTTTTCCTTCACCCTCCAAATTATACTATTTTAACATACTGTATTTTCTTAAAAACATATGTGTGTTTGTTTTATGTATTCTACTGTCTTCCCATGTAATTGTCTAACCCAAATTATCTCCTATCTAGTCTCCTGCTACTAACCCTCTTCACTAGATTTCTCCTTCATATTTTCTAAGATATATTAACTATATACCCTCACATCTTCTCCCCTCAACATATCGTCCTGCACCTGACCCCCAGTTCATTGTCCACTTCCAGAAACTGTAAACCTTTTTATGAAACTACTGCTTATATTTTAAATAATAATTGAATCCAACATTTCTGGACATTGAGACTAAACTGTAAATGTCTTAATAACAACAATTTATTCATGGGTGATGTATTGTTGATGTTGGGATCTGTTAACATTGTCCTTCCCCACAAAGGAGAGATCTTGGAACCCTACAAGAGCACTACAAATCTCTAGGGTTAAAAACTATAATACACCAGATCCACAGAGCTGGAAAGGAAGACACATGAGCAATATAAAAAGACAAGGGAAGAAAATACCACAAACAAATCAAGACAACACATCATTAGAAGAATTGGAAGCTACAGCAGAAAAAAATGACAGAGAAATATTTCAAGATATACGTGTTTAAAATATTTTGAGATCTCAAAGAAGACATAAAAGAACAAATATAGGCAGTAAAAGATCACTTCGAAAATGAGCTACATAAACAAATCCAAGAAGCAAAAGATCACCTCAACAGGGAGATAGAGGTTCTAAAAACAAACAAAAAACCAAAACAAAACAACAACAACAACAACAAAAAAAAAACAAGAAATGCTTGAAATGAAAGAAATAATTAACCAAATTAAAAGCTCAAATGAAAGCATCACCAACAGAATAGACCACTTAGAAGATAGGACATTAGACAATGAAGATCAAATAAATCATCTTGAAAATAACAGACCACACAGCAAAAATGATAAGAAACCACAAGCAGAACATTCAAGAAATATGGGATAGCATAAAAAGACAAAATTTAATAATTACTGGGATAGAGGAAGGCATAGAGGTCCAAACCAAAGGAATGAACAATATATTCAATGAAGTAATATCAGAAACTTTTCAAACATGAAGAATTAATTGGAAATCCAAATTCAAGAAGCCTACAGGAGGCCGAATGTACAAAATCACAATAGATCCACACCAAGGCATATTATGATGAAAATTCCCAACATATAGAATAAGGAGAGAATTTTAAAAGCCACAAGCGAAAAAAAAAATCAGATTACATATAGGGAAAAACCAATAAGGATAATGGCAGATTGTTCAACATAGACTCTGAAAGCCAGAAGATCCTGGAACAACATATAACAAGCTCTGAAAGAAAATGGGTGCCAACCAAGAATCTTGTATCCAGCAAAATTAAGCTTTCCATTTGAAGGTGAAATAAAAACCTTCCACAATAAACAAAAGTTAAAAGAATTTATAGCTAGAAAACCTGCACTACAAAACATCCTTGGCAAAATATTTCATGAAGAGGAAATGAAAAATAGCAATGAAAATCAACAGAGGGAGGTAGTACACTAAAGGAAAAACTAATCAAAGAGGAAAACCAATTCAAGTAAAATAACAAAAATAAACTAATATGGCTGGAAACAGAACCCTAAAGAGAGAAATCAAAGAAGACCTTAGAAGATCGAAAGATTATGCATGACCAATGTAATTCTGCAACCTGTACACTCAGAAAAATGAGAAATTAAATCCCATCTGATTCAAATGTATGATATGTCAAGATCATTGTACTGTCATGTGTAACTAATTAAAACAAATAAAAAAAAGAAGATGGAAAAATCTACCTTGCTCTTGGAGAGGCAGAATTAATATTAAAAAAATGACCATACTACCAAAAGCACTATACAGATTTAATGCAATTCCAATCAAAATTCCAATGGCATTCTTCATAGAAATAGAAAAAGCAATCATGAGATTCATTTGGAAAAATAAGAGACCCATAATAGCTAAAGCAATCCTTAGCAGGAAGAGTGAAGCAGGTGGCATCACTATACCAGAGCTTAAACTATACAACAGAGTAATAGTAACAGAAACAGCCTTGTATTGGCACCAAAACAGACTGGTAGACCAATGGTACAGAATAGAGGACACAGAGACTAACCCACAAAATACAATAAGCTTGTATTAGAAAAAGTTGCCAAAAACATGCACTGGAGAAAAGATAGCATTTTCAACAAATGGTGCTGGGAAAATTGGAAATCCATATGCAACAAAATGATATTAAACCCCTATCTCTCACCATGCACAAAACTTAACTCAAAATGGGTCAAGGACCTAGAAATTAAACAAGAGACTCTTCCTCTAATAGAAGAAAAAGTAGGCCCTAATCTTCATCATGTAGGATTAGGCCCCAACTTCCTTAATAAGACTACTATGGAATTAAAACCTAGAAACCATAAATGGAATGGAATCAAACTAAAAAGTTTCTTCTCAGGAAAAGGACCAATCTGTGTGGTGAACAGAGAGCCTACATCCTGGGAGCAAATCTTTACCCCTCACACATCAGATAGAGCACTAATATCTAGGGTATATAAAGAACTCAAAAAGCTGAGTACCAAAAAAAAAAAATAACCCAATCAACAAATGGGCCAAGGACCTGAACAGACACTTCTCAGAATAGGATATATAATCAATCAACAAACATATGAAAAAATGTTCATCTCTAGCAATCAGTGAAATGAAAATCAAAAGTACTCTAAGATATCATTTCACTCCAGTCAGAATGGCAGCTATTATGAAGACAAACAACAGTAAATGTTGGCGAGAATGTGGGGAAAAAGTACACTCATACATTATTGGTGGGACTGCAAATTGGTGCAGCCAATATGGAAAGCAGTATGGAGATTCCTTGGAAATCTGGGAATGGAACCACCATTTTACCCAGCTCTCCCTCTCCTTCGCTATACCCAAAGGACATAAAAACAGCATACTACAGGGACACAGCCACAACAATGTTTATAGAAGCACAATTCACAATAGCTAAACTGTGGAGCCAACCTAGATGCCCTTCAGTGGATGGGTGAATAAAAACAATGTGTCATGTATTCACAACGGAATTTTACTCAGCAATAAAAGAGAATAAAATCATGGCATTTGCAGGTAAATGGATGGCGTTGGAGAAGATAATGCTAAGTTAGCCAAACCCCACAAAACAAATGCTGAATGTTTTCTCTGATATAAGAGGGTTGACTCATAATGGTGTAGGGAGGGGAAACATAGGAGGAATATATGGATTCTAGATAGGGAAGAGGGGAGGAAGGGAAAGGGAGGAGGCAGGGGATTAGCAAGGATGGCAGAATGTGATAGACATCATTATCCAAAGTATGAAAACACGAATTGGGTGTCAACATAATTTATATACAAATAGAGATATGAAAAATTGTGATATATATGTGTAATAAGAATTTTAATGCAAATAAAACAAGTACATATATAAAGACATAAATTGGCATGAACATACTTTATACAAAGATATGAAAAATTGTGTTCTATATGTAAAATAAGAATTGTAATACATTCCACTGTCGTGTATTTAAAAAAAATAAGATCAATAAAAAAAGAAAAAAAAGACTCCTAAAGTGCAAAATTAAAATCAAGAATCAATAAATGGGTTGGATTCAAACTAGAAAGCTTCTTGTCAGCAAAGGAAACAATCAATAATGTGAGGAGAGAGCCTACAGAGTGGGAGAAAATATTTACCACATGAACCTACTATAAAGCATTAATCTCCAGAATATATAAAGAACTGAAAAAACTTAACACCAAAGAAACAAATAACCCAATCAATAAATAGGCTAAGGAACTGAACAGACACTTCACAGAAGAAGAAATACAATTGATCAACAAATATATGAAAAAGTGTTCAACATCTCTAGCCATTAGATAAATGCAAATCAAAACTTCTGTAAGATTTAATCTCACTCTTTCAGAATAGCAATCATCAAGAATACAGGCAACAATTAATGTTGGTGAGGATGTGGGAAAAAAGGTACACTCATATATTGCTGGTGGGACTGCAAATTGGTGCAACCACTATGGAGAGCAGTATGGAGATTCCTTAGAAAAATGGGTAACCCCCATTTGACCCAACTATCCCACTCCTTGGTTTATCCCTAAAGGACTTAAAATCAGAACACTACAGTAATGCAGCCACATCAATGTTTATAGCAGCTCAATTCATAATAGCTAACCTATAGAACCAACTTAGGTGTCCTTCAATAGATAAATGGATAAAGAAAATGTGGTATATATACTCAGTGGAATATTATTCAGCTTTAAAGAAGAGAGAAGTTGTGGCATTTGTCAGTAAATGCATGGAGTTGGAGAATATCATGCTAAGTGAAATAAGTCAATCCCACAAAACCAAAGGCCAAATGTTTTCTTTAATATGTGGATGCTAATTCACAATAAGGTGGGGAGCACTAGAGAAGAATAGTGTTACCTCAGATTAGGTAGAGGGAAGTGAAGGGAGGGGAAGGGAGGGGATATGGGGATAGGAAAGATTGACAGACATTATTACTGTATGTATGTATGTGACTTCATGACCAATATGATTCTACAACATGTATACTCAGAAAAATGGGAAATTATATCCCATCTATTTATGATATTTCAAAGTACATAAATGTATTCTACTGTCATGTATAACTAATTAACACAAATAAAAAAATTAATAAACAAAACTACACTGAGATTTTATCTCACTCTAGTCAGAATGGCAACCATTAAGAATATGGACAACAATAAATGCTGGAGAGGATGCAGAGAAAAAGATGCACTTTTACACTGTTGGTGGGATTGTAAATTAGTGCAACTACTATGGAAATCAGGATGGAGGTTCTTCAAAAGACTCTGAATGGAGCCACCTATGACCCAGCTTTAACCACTCCTCCATATTTATCCTAAATAATTAAAGTCAGCCTAGTTTATGGATATATGCATATCCACGTTTATAGAAGCACAAATCAAAAATAGCCCAACTATGGAACCAGTCTAAAAATCTATGAGTGGATGAATGGATAAAGAAAATATTTTATTTAATTTATGGAGTTTTATTCAGCCATAAAGAGAAATGAAATTATGTCATTTGCAGGAAATTGAATGGAACATGAGAACATTATGTCAAGCAAAATAAGTGTCATATATTTTTCTCGTATGTGGAAGCTAGTGAGGAAAGAAGAAGGAAAGATGGCGGCAGAGAGAGAAGGGCCTCATGAAATTTGAAGGACGATCATTAGAGTAGAAGGAAGGGCCAGAGGGAGGGAGGAAGAAAGAGAGGAGAGAGGGAGAAGGGAAATACTGGGGAATGATGTTAGTTAAATTATATTGTGTGCATATGTGAATATATAGCCACAGATCTCACCATTTACGTACAAGTGAACCCATAAAAATGTGGGGTAAAAACCTTTTGAATAAAAATAATTTCCAACTTAGAATTTTGTCCTAGGTATACAGCCTCAATTAAGGACAAGGGCAGAAGAAAGAAATTCATCAACATATACAAAAAATATCTCCTGTGTTTTTTTTTCCCCCTAATACAGTAATGAACCAAGAAAGAGGAATACATGGAATCTGGGTAGGAAGGGATTGCATCCTAAGAGAGAGATCTTGGATACAAGAGAAAACTTGAAGGAATGACTACCGGAAGTGTGACTCCACCTGAAGTCGGCCTAAAAAAAAGCCCATCTCCAGGAACGAAAAGATGAACACTTCATGTTTATTTACTATCATATGAGGATCTTGAATTACTAAAAAAGAATCTGGAGATAAATTAAAGAGCAGTACATAGAAAAGCATGCCTTCTTGTTCCCTCTCTCTCACACAGACATAAATCCCAACCAAAAAAACCGATCAAAACAAACAAAACGAACAAAGAAAATTTTAATGTCAGAAAGAATAAAAATTTGATCAGGAAAGTTAAATTACTGCTCAGCTATCTATAATATTGACATAAAAATAATGCAAATATTGATCAAATGAAAATCAAGAATTTAGAAGGATGGGAAGATTGATTGCAAAAGAAAGCTTAGTGAATATATAATCCTTTAAAGTGAAAATCAATAATAGCAATATAAGTGATTATTTAGGAACATGGAAATAAATACTGAGAAGATCAGCTGGAGATTGAACCCAGGGCCTCATTCATGCTAGGTAAGCACTTTACTACTGAACTACATATCCAGCCCTGGAAATACAAACTTAACAATAACAGCAACACATATTTAGTGGAGAGGAATGTCACCTCCCAGTAACAACAGGAACAAAAATCCTAGAGGTAACCATGAAAATATATACGAATAAATGTGAATAAAATGGTAAAGTTTTACCAAAAGGACTTAAAAAAATTAAGAAACATATTCCTGAGTAGGAAGACTAAGTATCTTTATGATGCCTAATTTTAAATGTTTTTATAGTTTTAAGACAATATTAACTAAAATATTATGAGGCATTTGGGAAACTTGGTAAAAACATTAATCTTTGAAATAAAATATATTTGCTAAATGTAAAATGATGGGATAACCTGACTTTTCAATATTAATAGTTATTTTAAAGTTAAAGCATGGTGAAATTAACATATTAACCAAAGGAAAATTCAATGTAAATAACTTAAGGAATAAAATAGTAAATAAGCTAAGGAAATAACTTAAAGAAAGTAGTAAATAACTTAAGGGAAAAAATTCCACAATTTATATAGAAATTTACATAATTATTTAAAACATCAAAATTAGTATTTTAAAATTAGATATTTGAAATTTTAGGTTAGATATTATAATGTTTTAGAAAATACACTTTTGAGAGATTAAAAGTGTTTAAATGTTTAAAACTAAAAATTTTTGCAATGTTGAGGTATGTTCCTGCTATCCCTAGTTTTTCTAGTGTTTTGAACATGAATGGATGCTGTTTCTTGTCAAATGCTTTTTCTGCAACTATGTAGATAATCAAGTGATTCTTGTCCATAAGTCTATTGATGTGATGAATTGCATTTCTTGATTTCCATATGTTGAGCCAGCCTTGTATCCCTGGAATAAACCCCTCTTGATCCTGTATACAATCTTTGTAATAGGTTTTTGTATGTGATTTGTCAGGATTTTATTAAGAAATTTTGCATTATGTTTATTAGGGATATTGGACTGAAGTTTTCTTTCCTAAATATGTATTTGTCTGGTTTTGGTATCAGGGTGATATTAGTATCACTGAATGAGTTTGGAAGGAGTCCCTCCTTTTCTATTTCCTGGAATAATTTCAGGAACATTGGTATAAGTTCTTCTTTGAAGATCTTGTAGAACTCGGCTGAGAAACCATCTGGTCCTGGGCTTTTCATTCTTTATAGCAGCTGAATTTATAACAGCCAAGCTATGGAACCAACCTAGGTGCCCTACAATAAATAAATGTATAAAGAAAAAGTGGTATGCCATATGACTCCACCATACTGAAATTATGGCTTTTGCTGGTAAATGGATGGAACTGGAGAACACCATGCTAAGTGAAATAAGCCAGTCCCCCACAAAAAACCAATGGTATCTTCTCTCTGATATGTGGATGCTAACCCACAACAAGAGAAGGGAAGATTAGGAGTTCACTGGACTAGACAAAGGTAAATGAAGGGAAGAGATGGGGGATGATGATAGGAAAGACAGTAGAATGAATCAAACATATCTTTCTATACTCATATATAAATACATGACCAATGTAATGCCACATCATATATAACCATGTATATATAATATTTTAAAATATATTCTACTGCCATGTAAAAAAAGAAAGAAAAAAATATTTTGGAAAAAAGAAGTAATATATACATTAAATATGTATTTAGAATATATTTTGTAAGCATAAACACCAGTGGAAGCCATCCACCCCTCAAATTAACCTTTTGCACAACTTAAAAATGAAAAGTTTTGAACCTCAAAACAAAAGGAATAGCCTGTGCTTGCTCAGCCTCTCCGACCTTAGGGTGAGGTGGGGGGCTGGTTTTGTGTGGTGACCCTACATCTCCAAGACATGCTGTGCACATTGCTGTGACTTGAGCCAACCCTGGTCACTTTCATATCCCCAACCAGAGATAGGCATCCTTAGTGTTTGCTCAGAAAAACACATCCGATTTCCTTAAACAGGTTTGTTTGTTTTTTGCCTGGACATAGGCACATA
The DNA here is from genome assembly GCF_964194105.1 of Spermophilus citellus. NCBI lineage: Eukaryota > Metazoa > Chordata > Mammalia > Rodentia > Sciuridae > Spermophilus > Spermophilus citellus. The sequence goes on along the minus strand of NC_138199.1, from coordinate 47,361,574 downwards.
CCTGTCTCCTGCTATAAACTGAAACCTGGAGAGGCATGGTGGCCAGCAGGGGATTCAGTCTTGCTCCTCACTTCCACCCTCCCCTCTTCGTCAGGACCTGGAGGGCACCTTCCCCTCTGCTGACCATCCCACTGGACTTTCTGAGCAGTGGTTTCCTCTAGCTTCTTTCAATTATCATTATATCTCCATCTCGGGCAGGACACACAGCCTGTTCCTTAGTCATTGACAACCGTAGTCTTTCCATCAATGTTGGGTGAATGTTTTTGTGTAATAGAAAAACACTCTGAAATCTTTAAAACAAAATGCCAAATAATAAAATGATTCAAATAGAAATTAATATCATAAATATTTTCAACAATTCACTGGACAAAACATATGAATTCAAAAAATGCATATATGAAAATATTTCAAACCTCGTTAATAATCAATTGAAGGCAAGTTTATATAAAAGTAAAGTGTGTTGGATTTTTAAAAATTTTATGTCACTTAATACTGGGGAGAGTGATGTGAGGTGGCTTGTCTATTGACTGCTAGTGGGCAACTAAATTTGAAACTCTTTGGAAAACACTCGCAAAACGTGTCAAGACCACTTTTGAATCAGATGATCTATTTTGTAGGCATCCATTTTATAAATTTAATAAAAAATGAACATATGATTGTAACATTGCTAATTTAATGGAGAAAACAGAGGCAACCAACAAAGATGAAATTTACAAATAAATTCTAATGAATCTATGCATTGATTATTGTGTAGTTATTAAAATAATATTTTTAGGAATATTTAACCTCAGGAAAATGACATGTTATAATTTTACATGAGAAGTTAGAATTTTAAAAGTTAGTTCAGAATCCAAATTACACAAACATTTATGGTTTTCACTTTGGGTAAATACATATGTGAAGAAAATTGCTGGTCTGAGGTGAAACTGAGGGATAGAGCACCTGCCTTGCATGCATGAAGCCCTGGATTTAATATCCAACACCACCAATAAGTGAAAAAAGAAAAAAAAACTTTCCAGTATCAATAAAATAGAAGATTTTGTGTTTCTACTTCCTTAGCAGTGAATATTTAGAATTGCTTGTACTTCCCATTAGAGTGTATTTTTTTTTATCTTGGTTACCCATAAGGTATTTGATAGAAAAAGTATGCTACACTATTTTTATATCTGTGAGAATCATCAAAGGGGAATGGCACTTAATGGCTATTCCATAAACATTTTTTAAATTATTGAATGAAGGAATGAATGATTAAGTCATTGAATGAATGAATGAGTTATATAACTCTAGATATGGAGAGCTGATTCTGGTGGTGATGTAAGGAAGGTACCAGAGGGAAGTGATAAAAAAAAAAGATGGAAGAAATAAAGGCGACATAGTTTTGACCAGAAGGACAATAAAATTAGGACAATAAAATTTAACAGGAACATATAGAGAAATAAACAAAGGTATATAGACCAAGGAAGAAGAACAGAGATGCCCCATGAAATGACAGAAAGTTCATGAACTTTCTTAATTCAGAAACATCTGGAGTTAAAACTTAGGTTCATCTCCTAGGAATTATGCAATCTTGGACATGCAGAAGAAAATACATACACATCACAGTTCTTTTCTAGCTGAGATGAAAGTTTCTTGGTACTGATTCGGCCCATAAAAAGTCACATTTTAAAAAGTGACAAATTCAAGAAAAGAGAGACAAAGAGAAGAAAACTAGTTTTTGATGAGATGCAATATCCACCCAAGGTACCAGAAATATCTCCTCAGGTAGATTTGGATATGAAAGGCACTATCTTGAATCATAAGGAAATGAGCGTTTTTGTTAAGGTGGCATCCTGTGATTTATTAGCTACACAGGATCTAAATCTTATCTACAGCAAAGAGGTAAAAATCAACCTTCTTGAAGTGCCAAGTCTATCAAGCAAAATCCCTTAAATTTAAGTTAATCAAATTATATCCCATTGGAGTTCAACAAAAGTATTATAAATAATTATGGTCCTTGTTTCCTACCCACTTACCCTTGGTGTGAGTAGAAACAGTGTTTTTGTTTGTTTGTTTGTTTTTTGGTTGATACAAGGGGCAGTGGAATAAAGAGATAGACACTGGCTTTGGTTTTGAGACCAAGCCAAGTGTTAAAAACCATTTCTTAGATTATCAAGCAATTCCCTCTCCCAGTACTTCTTTTGGACATAAAGAGAGAAGTTAGAGAAGTACGTATACACATCATTCGTCACGACTCCTGAGAAGCAAGTCCCATCATTCTAGAATCAAGAATGAGCCTTCAACTTGAGGGGAAAAAGAGAGAAATCAATTACGTGGGAGGCATTAAAGGATCATAACAAAGAAACAGAAAAGCACAGAATGAGATCTTACAATTCTCTTTAAGTTGACGAAGCCAGGCTTCCATTCTTTATACTTGGAAAGAACATCAATGAGATTGATGGGGAAAAACCAGTAGAATGTTAAAATTATGCAGTATTTTTGCAGCTCGGCTGTAATTCATGCACATAATGGGCTATTACCTATGCGTTGTTCTATGAAAGAAAAATAAATTAATTGCTTCTTCTTTTCCCTCCTTCCTAAAAGCCTGACCAGTGATTTATCTGTAAATTTACTGTAAGAGGAAGTCTCATTATCTTTTTTTTTTTGAATTTTTAGTGTGTTTTTTTTTTTTTTCGTAGAGAGATGGATATAAAAAATTTAAAGAAGTTGTTGATTTTCGAAGTTTTGTTAGCATGGCATCTACAGAGAGATTAGCATGACTTTCAAAACCAAAACAAAGCTTTTCTGAAGATGTTTGAGAGTTCCAGTTTTTCAAAGGGCAGTATAGTTACCCGTAATACAAAGGAAACAGGGCTTAAGAATTTCCATTCTCAGGCTGGGGGTATAGCTCAGTTGGTAGAGTGCTTGCTTTGCATGTATAAGGCCCTGAGTTCAATCCTCAGCACCACCAAAAAAAAAAAAAAAAAAAAAAAAAAGAAGAAGAAGAATTTCCATTCTCAATATTTATCAGTGTATATCTTTATCAGATATGCTTTGAATCTGAATGATGTCCCCCACAGAACCACATGTTAAAGGCTTAGTTCCTGGAATGGTGCTACAAGGAGGTTCTCTGGATGTTTAGGAGGTAGAGTACACTTAGACGTCCTTAAATCACTGGGGATGTGTCCTTGATAGAGACTGTGAGGCCCAGGTCTGATCCCTCTCTACTTCCTGGCTTATGACATAAGTAGTTTGCTTTGTCCCATGCTACCTGCTGCTCTTCCATGGTGTGCCATCATTCCCAGAGGCCCCCCCAAAATGGGGCTGCCTGATTTTGATTTTAGACTGGGACTTTCAGAACTATGAACCCAAATAAGCCTTTTATCTTTGTAAGTTAATTGCCTCAGGTATTTCATTACAACAATGAAAAGCTGCCTAATAGCATATTCCTTGAGTACGGTTCATTTTTGCCAGTACCATAGAGAGGCTTAGCCCTTTTCTTTAGCCTCCCTCGTGTGGCAATCCTCCTTACAAAGATTTTGGAAAATTGCTGAACCAACCAGCATTTATGGAGAATCTGCTCTTTTCACTGTGCTCTTGGATAGTCTATTGTTCTGGTGAAATCGCTCACTCTTTGTTTTAGCCTCAAGAATGAACTCTTCTCTGTGGATAGCCCACATCCAAAAAAAAAAATCTTAATAATCTGTATTGAAACAAATGTATTCTAAAACACTGGCACATAAACTTACTACTGTGAGATGATGGGCAAAGCATTAGTAGAAAATGGGAAAAACATCAACTCTCTTGCCAGTAGGATTTTCCATTACAGCCAGAATGAAGTATTTCTCTTTTATATTTCCTTTGGAGTTTATTTCCTTTTTATCATATGCACTTGTTTTTTTCATGTTGTTTGCTTACAAGTCCAGCTCTACTAAATGATGAAGTCCTGAAGGTTGAGGCCTTATTTATCTTTACATCTTGAGCGCTTAGCCCAGTCATATGTACCTTCTAGGCTCTGACATGCTTTGGAAATTGAACATTCAGTGTAAACCAGTTTACTGTAAGTCAGAGCCACTAAGAATTAGCTCTGGAAATGACTGACAGCCTGTTGTTGCTATGTCCAATAAAATATTTAACCAGGTTCGACTGATGCATATTGATGGCTTTTGTTAAATTTTCATTATTTTCGGTAGCAATGCATTAATTTTATTTGTGTTCCTATTGTTGCAAGCTTGTATGATTATTTCCTTCAGATTAATTAATTGATTAGTTAATTAATTTATTTTGAGCTATGGAATTTGGGGTATGGGGATGAAAGTATAGAAGGATGCTACTCACTGCTACTCACTGGATGCTACTTCCTGTCCTCTGGAAGGATTGCATTCTGCTACCAATATTGTGCACTGTCCACTTCTCCACATTTTTATAATCAATGCTAGGTGCTTTAATTTATTTAAAATATTTTGCCAGTCTGATAAACACAGACAACAACTTTGTGCTGCTTTTATTTGAATTTTCTGAATTATTATGTTTGACCACCTTTTCTGGCATCCACATTTCATACATTTTTGTCCTTGGACCAGTTTTCTTTTCTTCAATCGTGATGTTTCTTTTTCTTACTTTTCTTTTTCCAGATAAATGGAATCATAGAATATATACCCATTTTGGTTGCCTTCTTTCGCTTATCAAAATGCCTTTGAGGCTCATCCATGAGGTTATGTCCATCAGTGGTTTTTCTTTTCTTCTTTGCTGCGTAGTTCTCCTTTGTGTGGCTGTATCAGTGTGGTCTTGCATTTGCCTGTGGGAGGACTAGGTGTTTTTTGATGTTTGCTGTTATGGATGAAGCTGCTATAAACCTTGTGTACAGATTTTTGTGTGAACATTTTTTCACTTTATTTGGTAAATTCCCAGGTGTGTGTTTCCTGGATCGTATAGTAGATGTATTTGACTGTATCAGAAATTGCCAAACGATTTTTCAGAATGACTATATCATTTTACTTTCCTTCCAGCAAGAGTTAACAGTTGCTTTTCTTTCTTTCCTGGGTATTGTAATTTTCTTTTTTTAAGTCACTGTAATGGATGTTAATAGTACCACATCATTGTCATTTTAATTTAAAAGTTCCTGTTAACTACTAATGTTAAGCATCTTTTCATGAACTTATTTGCTGTCTGTATATTTGTTTTAAAATATTTTTGTCTTCTGATTTGGGGGTTTTAAGAGTTCTTTATTCTGGATGCAAATCCTTCATGGAAAATGTGATTCATAAATATTTTCTTCCAGTGTGTGGCTTGTCTTCTTATTCTCGAAACATTGTCTTCTTAAAAATGTTTTTGTTAATGCATTAAGTTAAACATACTATTGAGGTTCATTTTAACATAACCATAATTTGATCAGTATTTCCTCTTTCCCTTCCCTCCTCCCTCCCCCTCTTCCTCTTCCTGTACTGATCTTGCTTCTTTCTATTTATAGCTCTTTTATTGGTGCATTGTAGATATATATGAAGGTGAAGTTTGCTGTGGTGAGTCTCTATGTGTACATAGCATAACTTGGTCAATTTCATTCTGAATTCTTCTTTTTTGTTCCTGTCCCTTCTTCCTTCCCCTGAATCCTTTCCTCTACTCCATTGATCTCACTTCTATTTTCATGGGATTTCCCCACTATCACCACTTTTTTCCCTCTTTTCTGCTCCAGCTTCTGCATATGAGACAACACATTTGATCCTTGATTTTCTGAGTCTATAAAGAAAATGTGGTCTATATACACAGTGGAGTTGTACTCAGCCATAAAGAGGAATTGAATTATGGCATTTGCTAGCAAATGGATGAAACTAGAGAACATCATGCTAAGTGAACAGTGTCTTTTAAAGAACAAAAGGTGCTAATTTTGAAAAGCTCCAATTTATTTTCACATTTTCCTTTTGGGTCAGGGTTTTTGTATCAAATTATATATACATATGTGTATCAAATTATATATGTATGAAATTATACATATATATGCATATTCATAAATATTCCTATCTCAAAGTCATAAAATTTTTCTTCTAAAAGTGTTATCAGTCTTACACTTATAAGTGTTAGATTTTTACCTTTGGGTCTACGATCCATTTTGAGTCACTTTTGTATAGAAGGCAGGGTTTAGATTGAGATTAAATTATTTTTTGCTAGTGAATATCCACATGGCCTGACACATATGTCTGTTCTTTCACAAGCATTACATTGCCTTGATTACTGCAACTTTATTCTAAAGCTTAACCCTGGGTAGTATGTGTCACCTACTTTATATATTTTTTTTTCTCAAAATTGCTTTGGCTATTTGATTTGCTTTTTCCATTTCCATATAATGTTTACAGTGAGTTTGCTGACTTCCTCCCAAAAGGGGCTTCTGGAATTTTTATTGCTTCTTGTATATATATATATATATATATATATATATATATATATATATATATAGAGAGAGAGAGAGAGAGAGAGAGAGAGAGAGAGAGTGTAATTAGACACAATATCTTTATTTTATTATTTAATTTTTTATGTGGTGCTGATGATTGAACCCAGCGCCGCGCACATGCTAGAGGAGCGCTCTACCGCGGAGTCCCTGCTTCTTGTATTTTAAAGCTATATTCATAGGTACTTATGTGTTTAAAATGTTAGGATTCTTGAAAAACTGACTCTTTTATCACTAGGAAGCCTCTCTTCATTGTGATAATACTCATGTTCCAAATCTCTTTCCATCTGGCAGTCTCTGTCATTTAACATGTATGGTGCACTTACGTGCTTCAAAGTAAATGTAATTATTGATCTGTTTGGATGAAAAGCTGGGTCTGATCCTGGACACATCTCACTTCCTTACCCTAAGTGTACTCTAGTATCAAATAATCAATTTTCTTTCTTAAATATCTTTTAAATCTGTCCCTCTTGGTGTTTATCAATCCTCCTATCCAGTAATGGGTTAATAAATGCTTATATATATAAAATGGGTTAATAAATGCTTATATATACCATTTTTCTAAGTTACTTTTTATACACTTTTATCTTTGTTTTCCCTTTGTTTTTCTGTCTGTGCTTAAATTGAGAATGTTTTATAAATTTCTTCTTGTTTCTACCTCTAGAAACTATTTTAGCAGTTGTCCCAAATATTTCCAATATGCATTTCCAATAACTCAGAGTTCATAGACTAATCATATTTTATACTTGATGTGTAGTGAGAATACTTCATGATAGTACATTCTCAGTTCCCCCTTATGCTTCATGAAGTATAAAATATTTTACACCGAAATACACAAGATATGTCTACTACTTTTGTTTTAAATATTCAATTATATTTATAAGCAATTAAAAATAATAAAAATTTTTTTATCATCATTTATCCCACATCGCTTGCTCTTCATTCATTGCCTTGAGGATCATGTGAAAGTCTGTCAGGCATATTCTTTCTTCTTGAAGAAATTCCTTTAACCTGTCTTAAAAAGTAGATTTTTTTCTGGCAATTATTTCTCTTAGTTTTTGTTTGTTTAACAATGTCATTATTTTTATTTTATTTTTTAAAGATATTTTGCTGAGTGATTACTAGTAATTCTTTTTCTTTTTTGGTACAGGGGATTGAACTCAGGAGCACTCGACCACATCCTCAGCCCTACTACTTTTTATATTTTATTTAGAGACAGGGTCTCACTAAGTTGCTTAGCACCTCTATCTTTGCTGAGGCTGGCTTTGAACTTGTGATCTTCCTGTCTCAGCCTCCGAGTAGGTGGTAATACAGGCATCCACCACTGTGCCTGGCTTAATTCTAGTAATTATTGACATGTTTCATTATTATTATTATTATTTTTAATTTAAAATACCACTCAGAGGTTTTCTGCCTTGCAAAGTTTCTGACCTCAAGTTTGCTAATTCTTACTTTTTCCTAAAAAATATAGTGTTTCCTTTTCTCCCCAGATGTCCTCTATCTTTTGTTCTCAACAGTTTGAGTGTGATATACTTGATGTGACTTTATCTATTAATTTTTTCATTGGTACAAATCCTATTAGGGGTCTTGTGAGCATCCATCTCAGTTCAGAGGCTTGTGTCTGTCATTCATTTTGGAGAATTCTTGGTCATTATTTATTCAAATATTTCTTCTTCATGCTCTCTCTTTTCCTTTTGGGATTCAATATATATATTAAATCGTCTGATGTTGTCTCACTGCTCTTGGATGCTTTTTACTTTTGAAATTTTTTTTATTTATGTTTTAGTTGAGGAAATTTCTCTTGCCCTATCTTCACGTTCACTGCTTTTCCCTTAGCTGTGTCCTGTATATTAATGAATTCATAGAAGGCATTCTTTATCTGTGTTAATGGGCTTTACACTTCCAGCTTTGGTAATTAATCATTTCCTATAGTATCTCCTTTCTGAAATTACTTATCTGGTCTTTCATATTGTCACCTTTTCCCATTAAGTTTTTTTTAACATGTTATTTAGTTTTATATATATATTTTTTTAAATCCTCTCTCAGATAATTCCAACATTAGCACATTAGCATTGTATTTGAGTCGGGTTTTTGTTGATTTCTTTGTCTCAGGGAAGTATATGGAGTTTCTTTTTTCTTGCTTTGTAACTTTTTTTTTTTTTTGGTTGTTAAAATCCAGGCATCTTGTGTAGGACAGAAGAGACTGAAATAATGAAATAGATTTTATGTTTGGGAATGGACGTGGCTATCCTTCTGTCAGGGGTTTGTGTTAATCTAGTCTGGAGTTAGATTGTCTAGTATTTTGATGGCATGTTTATCCTCTGTGCTTCAGAGACTGAAATTCTCTAATAATACTTTATCTTTGGAATAGGGGACTGGTTCTTTGAAAGATTTTTTTTTCCTTTCTATTTCTACCTTCTCTCAGATGTATTATTTCCTTTATGGAGTGGGGGTGTTCATCTTCAAGCAAATGTACAAATATTTCATTGTTAACTTTGACTTGATATCCATTCGCTTTTCAAAGGGGAGAAGTAGGAGAATATTCTCTGCTTGCACAACTTTGTTAGAAAACTGGGTCTGATCCTGGACACATCTCACTTCCTTACCCTCAGTGTACTCTAGTATCAAATAATCAATTTTCTTTCTTAGATATCTTTTAAATCTTTCCCTCTTGGTGTTTATCAATCCTCCTACCCAGTAATGGGTTAATAAATGCTTATTAACTGATTCCCTAAGAACACAATGACAACCCCCACCCGAACCCTGCCACAAGACCGTATTAGTATTATTTACTGGTTTACGTACATAAGTACTTCCACTATCACCAGTTTCAGACACCAGCCTAAATCTCTGGAGTTGGGAGGAGATGCTTCAATAGCACAAGATTATATAGTATGTAAAGTAGAATTTTGTATTCTATTTAAATTAGAATATATATTTGTAAGGTGATAAGACCTAACTTTTAGTAATAGCTATAGTTAAACAGTAACACACAAACTTTCTTAAAATCTTACAGTTGGCTCTTCCAAGCCAGTATGAGCTGGGTCAATTTACTGCTGCTCCCTCTGCCACCAGGATGCTATCTTTCATGGCCGTATGACTAACACAGATGCCAACCGGTTGGCTTACCTCTGATCTTGGTTCTCCCCTTCTATTTCTTAATTTCAAGCCAGAGTGATCTTTTATAACTCGAGCTTGACCCACACATGCCCTTGCCTAACACCTTTGGTACCTTGCCTTTGCTATTGAACATCCTTCACACGACCTTCAGTGCCCTGCATGCTCGGCTCCTGCTCTCTCCATCTGGAAGGAAGCTCTTGCTCCTCCCTGGGCTTAGCAGGCCTTTGCCCACTGCTTCATCGCATCTGGAATTCTCTTTACCTACATGCCTTTCAGTTCCTTCTCATGTGTCAATCAAACATGACCTAAGTAGCAGTTCCTTCCCTGATTTCCTGTGCTAGTATCTTCCTGTATTTTATTCTCATGGAGTCCTCTGTATTTTCCTTCAAAGCACTTGTCATATTTATTCTCCATAATCCCTTCTCCGTCCAGGTCATCCCCTACATCTGGTTAATCACTGTTTTTATTTATTTTATTTTTAATTTTTCATCGGTGAATTATAATTATATGTAATAGTGGCATTCATTGTGACATATTTATATACACAAATAACATAATTCTTGCTACTTCATTCCCCAGTACTCCTCCTGTCCCTATCCTTCCTCCCCTTGATCCCTTTCTTCTACTTTATTGATATTCCTTCTGTTACTGTTTTTAATTATAGTTACACATAAAGGTGGGGCTGCTTGTGATGTGTCCTTACATGCACTTAGCATAATTTGGTTGGTTTCATTCTGTAGTTACTCTCCTTTCTCTCCTTTCCTCCCTCCCTCTCGATCCCTTTACTCTATTCCTTCCTATTTTCATGAGATCTCTCTTTTTGGATTCCTTATATATCTCTAGATATTGCATATGAGAGAGAAAACGTTTGATTCTTGGCTTCATGAGTCTGACTTATTTCACTTAGTATGATATTCTCCAGTTCCATCCATTTATCAGCAAATGACATAATTTCATTCTTCCTAATAACTGAGTAGAACTCCATTGTGTGTGTGTGTGTGTGTGTGTGTATCATATTTTCTTTATCCATTTATCTGTTGGAAGACACCTAGATGGGAGACTGGTTCCATAACTTGGCTATTGTGAACCATGATACTATAATCTTTGGAATGATGTTATCGCGGTAGTATGCTGATTTCAGTTCTTTTGGCAATATTGCAAGGAGTGGACTAGCTGGGTCATATGGTGATCCTAGTCCCTGTCTTTTGGGAATTTCATATGATGCTTCCTGTTCATATGAACATAGTGTGAATACACCACAAATGATCTATCCATTTTGTTGTTGATGGATATTTGGTACTACATGGATTAAATTGCTATGGATATTCTTGTACATGGTTTTTGGTGTATATGTCATATACATGGGTATAATAGTAAAAGTGGAATTGCTGGCAGGCCTATGTTAGTAATAGACTCTCTGAGGAATCCCCATACTGATTTCCATAGTGATTTATGAATTTTCAATCCCACCAACAATGTATACTTTTCCCCGCATCTTTACCAGCATTTATTATTATCTATATTCTTGATTGCCATTCTAAGTGGAGTGAGACAAGGTCTCATTATAGTTTTGATTTACATTTACCTGTATTTGGAAGTTGATGTGTGTGTGTGTGTGTGTGTGTGTGTGTGTTGACTATTTGAATTTATTTTGAAAAATATCTGTTTAGATCATATCCTATTTATTGATCGGGTTATCTGTTCTTATTCATATGCCATTTCTCTTATGTCTTCTTTAACTTCATGTAAATGGATATATATATATATATATATATATATATATATATACACAGCATATGATATTACGTCTGTCTTTTACTTACCATTATAACATATACACAGGTTTTGATGTGAAGCAGCCATTCTTTTGTATGCTTTGTGCTGTTGCATAGTGTGAATACACCACAAATGATCTATCCATTTTGTTGTTGATGGATATTTTGTACTATATTGATTGAATTGCTATGGATATTCTTGTACGTGGTTTTTTGGTGTATATGTCATATACATGGGTATAATACTAAAAGTGGAATTGCTGGCAGGCATATGTTAGTAATAGACTCTTGAGAGAGAGTTTTCCAAAGAGGTTATACTCATTTACAGTCTCCACAGCAAATTCAGTTGAGTGGGTGTGTGGTGGTATCTCATTAGAGTTTTAATTTGCTTTCCCTGTTGTCTAATGATACTGAGAACTTTCCTAGCTCTTTCATATGCTTTGGTCACTTGGATATATTTCTATAAAGTCTAGCATGAGTCTTACAGTCAATGACTAAATTTTGTTGTCTTTTCTTATATTCTTGTAATGATTTTATAAACATTCTAGAGAGGAGTCCTTTAACAGTTTCATGTACTCCAGATAGCGTGTCTCCTGGTCTCCTGGTATGCTGTGTGGTCTTGCCTGCTCCTCATGGTGCTTTTTGATGAACAAAACTTTTCATTTTTTAGTGAAGTAAAAGTTAATTTTTAGTGAAGTAAAATAAAAGAAATATTTTCTTTCCTGCTTAATTTTGTTGAGGTGTGTTTCATTGGGAAATTGTTACATCATAGTAATGAAGGTATTCTCTTTTCCTGGAGGAGGTTTATATTTTTAGCTGTCTCATTTGTGTGCAAAATCTAGTTTAAATTAATTTTCAAACTTATTTTGAAATTAAAGTGGGGATCAAAATTCCTTTTCTTCCTCAGAAGTGTCCAATAGTTGCAGTATCATTTGTTGTGAATCTAGTTTTTTTTCCCGTGGTGAATTGTAGTGATATTTTTTTTTTCATAAATCAAGTGACCTTGAATGTGTAGGTCTGCTTCTAGACTCATATATTCTCTGCCATTGGTTTCCTTTCATTGCATGAATAATGTTACTATTTTTAATTGCTCCCCTGCATGCTAGATTCTAAACTTGGTAAGGCCAAAGTCTCCTTTCGTGACCATGTCAGTCTCTGCATTTAAGACAAGATTTGTCACACAGTGAACATTCTATTATTTTCTGAATCAATAAATAATATAATTCAAGCCTTTGATTATGGAAGTAGACACATGTTTTGCATTTAAACATTTGGTTAATTCTGTTATTTTGCTCTTAAGAGTGTGATCCAGCTTTTATACTTGTCTATGTGGCTATTTGTTTTAATATCAAAAATTGAATAATCCATCTTTTCCCCTAGTAATTATAATGACATCTTTATCATATACTAAATGTCCCTTTTGTCCTGCGTCTATATCTAGAGTGTAGTCTTTCATTTTATTTTAATAGGGAAGTTTTAAATTGAAAGCTATATTTACTGTATAGTCCATGGGTAATTTTTTTAGCATTAACAAATCTTAGCAACTAAAATTTCCATTTCCAGTGGAAAGATACATAAACATAGCAAAGTGAATTGTATTCATTTATTTATTCTCTACTAATTTGCAGCAGAAATGACTTATTTATAAATTTACAAAGAACTTATTATTGTAGCCTGTAGTACCAATAAAAAGAAAAACTTCAAAATCTTGTATTGTTCAATACTTCATTATTTTAAGCCGAATTATTAAATATTGTTAAAGAAATTAGAAATCATCTAAAGCACTGCCAAGATTTGCAGAAAATTCTAGTTATTTAGCATGATAGCAAAATGTTTTGTTGGTCATTTGTGTGTGTTTTCGTGCCTTTATGGGCAGACATAATACCTGCATGTTTTAAATTTGCATGCTTCAGGACTGAAGGATAGATATGTATGTATAATTAGAAGACTTGAGTCTTAACTTTGTCTTAGTTTAAAAATGATAAAATAAGAATAAAGTCTTCACTGCCTATTTCACATTGCGCATGAACATCTCTGTTTAAGTGTACCATTTAATTATAAATGATAGCTGCTCCCTGGGCATTTTTTCTTGATTGCAGGATACCTGGGCTCCTGTGTCTAGCAACCACCAAACAAGAAGACTCTATTCTCCATGGTGTGGCTGTGGCTGTGACTGGGTTACTACTTGGCTGAACTTGTAGTAGGATTGCAGTCATCTCTCTGGTTCCATGAAAGTTCTGTAGGGTCCATGCTGGAGAATTAAATGGAGACACTCTAGAAACCATCTTTTTAGATCTTTAATGGTGGTACTTGGCCATGTCCTGCTTCCCAGGATGCTGTGTTACTTTTAGTTCACTGTTTTGATCTAGCACCTGGGAAGTTTCAAGGATCCTACTGGAACTTTTCCACATGATAATTGTTCTTTACTGACTCTGGGCCCTCTGAGTGTGTACAGGTAGGTAATGCTAATTATCAGTGATACCAATTCTAATTTTCCATTCATGAACTTGTGAAATGACCACTGTAAAATGAATATTGTCCAGAACTCCATTTATTATCTGATTTCCCCTTTAGTTGAGAGCTATGATATTTTGGAGCTTCTGATTTTTTTTGTTGTTGTTTATTTGTTTTTTAGAATTTTCCAACACTGTATTGAACTATATTCTCAGCATATAAAAAATGCAACCATAATATATAATTGTCTTCATATACAGTGATTTCAAATACAACTTTCTTTTTGCTTCAACTGATGTAAAGATTTTAAAAAATTGTTAGGTAAAATATAGCTCCTTTTCTTGTATGAATGTAAAAAAATAAAGGATAGAAGAAAGGAGAACAATTTATTTTACTTTTTTGCTTATGCTTATATGTGCTTATTTAATTTCTTGGTATTAAAAATATATACTGCAAAATCTACCATTTTATTTTAATTTTTTTCAAGTTATTAAAATTTGCCATTTTTACCATTATTAGAAAAAATTCTGGGTTTTCATGTCAACTCATTTCCTGTGTCCAAAAGTATTGATCTGACTTAATACATTATACAATCTCCAGGGTTCCTTGCCAGCTGTCAGATCCTGTATCTCAGGACAATATTCCCAAACTAATAAAATCTCCCTTACCCAACAGTGTGTTCTACTCTCTTTGATTAAGCACCCTGAGGATCTAGTTCCCTGTATTCTTTTCAGCCCTAATTCGTAGCTCCTTATGTATGAAGTCTCTTTCCTTCCAGACTTGACTCATCATTTTTCTGGATGAGTTATACTGTGATTTAACCCTTAGGTAGAAGCCTAGTTAGGGGCAGATTCAGAAGAATGCATGTGTTCTTCCTGTTAAGAGTGAGTAATGCTGCTTCTTACTAAGAAAAGTTGAACCACTTCTATCAACCCAGATGCAGAAGAGTCTGGGTTGTCAAAAATGTTTGGTACACACCCAGATATCTCCATTCAAGTTTTTCCAAATTAGATCCTGACCTTGATCTAACAGACCTGGCTTCATTGAGTGTTAGACTTTCTATGAAGTTTAGACACTTGTCTTAATAAGTAATAAACTTAGATTTCTCTCCCAGGGCAGGAGACGAGAACTTAATTGTATACAGAGACCCTCTGCCATTCACCCCTGACTTGCATTGACCTCTTATTAGCCCTCAACTGTTCATTAGGTTTCCTTGGTGCATCAACCATGCTTAGCAATAAGTCAATACTATTCTCCAAATAACTCCTAATTCCCCCATTTCTCTCAAACCTCAGCTAAGTATTTCCTCCCATCAATATACTATTCTAATTCAGCACTAGTGCATATTTTAATAATTGGACGAAACCAAAGGGTGTCTGGTTTATCTGCAACCAGTGACGAGGTTCGCAGCATTGCCAGCCAGGCCTGAGTGATCTGGCTCCAAAATCCCATTTTATCACCTCTTTTCTTAGGGCACTCATGTTACCAGCTGCCATAGGCCGGGTTCACGGGAAATAGACACTAAAATTCAGGATGTTAGATGTATATTATAGATCAGCACCTGTGAAAGAAAATGCAGGGTTGGGAAGAGGGAGAGGTCAAATTGTGATGCAGGTTTGACAAAGCTAATCCAGCAGAGAGCTCTGAAGTCAATACTGACCACAATTGCTCAAAATGGCTAGGTCCTCCTATGTCTGTCTCATTCAGTTACCACGTGCTGGTTGACCCAGTCAGGGTACGATCTTGGCAGGATGGATTTCTGCAGGTAAGGCAGATCCTTGAGGAGCTGACAGCTGGAGGCTGTGTGCTGACTGCTTTCCCTACAGCTGACCAGCAAGTTCTTCCTTGAGGGCTGTGGAAACTGAATCTCTGTGTCTGCAATATGTTTATACACAGGCAGGGAAGGACAATCTCTCCAGCATATTCTGTGTTCAGCATTGAATTAAAATGCAGCAGATCAAATGCATGCCTAAGAGTACGAATAAGAATTCTTGATTTTTCCACCTTTCACTTGCTGATAAAGTATCCATAGTGTCACAAGACCTCAGGTTTTAATTTTTTGTTGGCTGATTTGTATATTTGCTTTCTTTTTAATCTTGAAAATGGCAATGCTCTCTGGTCTACACACATCCTCTTGTCTGGTTGTGATAATTACCTAAATAAAAACTAATTTTAAACACAAAAACCCCATGCCCTCCTATGCTGGTAGGAAAGACTAATAATGCTAATGATGTTTTTTTCTTTGACTGATTTCTAGGGTGAGGTCTCTAGAGTTTTTTTTTTTTTCCTTATCCCAAACTTCTTGTTCTACTGCTAGGTCTCTGATTTGAAGGCAGAGTTGGAGCTGGGGAACCAAAGTGGGTGTGAGAGTATAGATGTAAGCTCTCCTTCTATTAAATTCTCCTTTTCAATAGCAAGGGGACATATTCCCCTGAAACTGATTCTAGGGTGAAGGTACCTATGCTTTCTAAAATGAGCCATAAGGGAAGTAGCTGTGGTCCTTCTCCTTGCCAGCCAGTCTATCTCTCTAACACAGAAACTCCTGGCATAGTTAGAATCTTTCATTTGTTCCAGTAAAGTCCAGCATGTCCCGCTGCAAAATTCATCCAGCCATCATAAAGGGACTCAGGTACCTTTGGATACCATATGCTGGCAATAAGTCTGGCCTAATAGCCAAGCCCACGGTCCCCTCATTGCTTTTAAGTCACTCCTCCGCATCACAGGGACCCCTTCAAAACTACCATTTAGCTGTCACCCATGTCAGCAGAAACCAGCTGAGGGATGATAAATAATGAAATCACCAAAAATAACATGAGCCTGTGTGTTCCCTGCCAACTCTCTTTCTCTGAAAAGGCAGATCTTACACTGCATTAAGATGGATAGACCAAGGCAGCACTGCCAATGAAATGTCCCCAGCAGACACTTCTCTGATCCAAGATCCACCCCCCCCCCCCCCCCGCCTCCCCAACTTGGCTCGGGAGACCAGGAATGCTAGACCCTTTGAAGATGCAGGTGAAGGGAAAGAGCAGCCTGTCAGAGCCCCAGCTATTAGAGAAGAGATGCCAGGTGCTTACAGGCAACTCCTTACTTGTGTAAGGGATTTCAAATGGCTTGAGATGGGCCTATTGTGTTCATTGCTGCCAGGACAGCAGAATATACCAGCTTGGCATAGCTGGTCGCGCCCTGCACTTTATGCTAGCTGGGATGCTTTGTGACTTTTTGACCTAAAATGACCTTTTTCCATTGATTCTCAAGCTCTTACTTCTGACCTTATCTCTTACCACTTGCCCCATTCCAGCCAGCCCGGTCTCTTTATTGATCTGCAATTCCCTCAACCTGCTGTTGTTCCAGGGTCCTCACAGGACATCACAGAGGGTAGGTAGAGTCAACCTACCCACTGAAATGCTCTTTTCCCAGTTATTTGCAAGACTTGCTCTTTCTTTGCCATGCTAATGTATTAGAAAGGCTATCTGTTCTCCCATTTCTCTTACCTTGTTTGATTTTCTTTTGTAGCAGGTATCACCACGTTTATTATATATTTATTCATTAATTTATCTGTTGATCACTTCTTTGTCACTGTCCCTATATTTGGAGTGTAAACTCCAAGAGAGCAGTGGTGGTGTCTATTTTCACACTGCGGCTACAGAATAACAATTCAAATATTACTGAAGATGGAAGGTTAAGCAATTTCTTCAGGTCCAATTAAAATGGCCTTTATTCCATGAAGCCATCTCTGATCTTCAACCTCCATCTTGGTCGTCTTATGTCTTCCATTGCTTCTCTTAAGACAGTGGACCCTTTACCTCATCACGTAGTTGTGATAGGTATAATAGCTATTGCCATTTTGTTCTATTAGATTCTCTGCTCCTTCAGGTTGTGAGCTATTTGATTTAATTTTGAATTCCTCATTGTACTGCGACTGGGGCTTCTACTTATTAAGTATTTGAGGGATGAATGAAAGTCTGTATTGAAAATCAGTTCATTCATTTGCTCATTTACTCATTTGTTTAATAAAAGACTGGCATTCACCAATCTAGGTGCTAAGGACCATTTGTGAGCAAAACAGAAAACAAACAATATGAAGAACAAACCATCAATCCGTAGGCCATTGCATACTGAGTACCTATGTTCTAATGAGTATTTTGCACAAGATTTTGTTACTGTGTATTTAATTTTTATTATACTTCTATATGAGCAGCATTATTACTCCCATTTAAATGATGAAAAAACTGTCAGGCTCAGCGGCACATGCCTGTAATCCCAGTGAGTCTAGAGGCTGAGGCAGGAGGATCCCAAGTCAAGGATCTTTCTCTTCAGCAAAATTTAGCAAGACTCTGTCTCAAAATAAAAAATAAAAAGTGTGGGGATGTGGCTCAGTGGTTAAAAGCCTCTCTTCATCCCTAATCTATCTGTCTTTAGTAAATACGCCATGTATTTAGGCTTTGCACAAAATCTTAATGTGTAAGAACAATTGTTGCTTTAGGATAATTGATGATTATGTTTATGTGCCCCAGACAAAGCCTGTTGTGTGCAGAGGATGTTTGCTGACTTGTCTCAGCTCACCTTTCCAGAGCCCCTGTAAGGACTTTCAGCTCTGAGGTTCAGGTGTGGTACTGGACACTCCTAATACTTCTCCTAAGTCACATTTCCTTCACTTATTCTATCCCCTGTCCTGGTTTCTGAGGGCTTTTGCTTTAATGACCTGTTCTGGTGGCTTCTCCTTGAAGGCCATGCCCTAGAGTCACTTTACTCCTCAAGTGAAAGAAGTGGGAAGTGCTTAGGAATTTATTTTCCCCACCCCACCCATTTCCAGGGTGGTCTTTGGTCAATACTGATAGGTGAAGGGTCTCAAAAGTCCAGTTTTTTTTGCTTCGGATTGTAGTGATGTTGAGACACAATTTATACTTCAGGAGTCCTCTGTGGGATCAAGTTGAATTTAAGCTCTGGAAGCACTGTTTGGAATTGCACTCTTGTTTGAATTCTTCCCTGTTGTTTTTTAGTTTTTGCTATACACTTGCTGGGTTCACCTCAAACTTAATAAATCACTTGCACACAAATCCTTATCGCAGGGTCTACTTTGGAAGAATCCAGTGAAGATGGCATCCTAATAGGAAGCATCAATAAAAATGTTTACACACACACACATACACACACACACACACACACACACACACAGTCATCATCATATCAAATAGGTATTGAGAAATTTATGCTTAACTCCATTCACTCATTTCCTCTAGTATTTAGTGAGCATTCATTACCTCCCAGGGATTCTACTAAAGACTCAGATATGAAAACAATACACAATTCCTATCTTTTGTAGAGTTAACAATATGTGGGGTAAGACAGACATGGTATTTATAAAAACACAAAATCAGGTGAATAAGTAACTCCAGTAAACCTTCCTATTGAGTGCTTGGAGACCAAAAGAGGGAGCTATAAATTCTAGTAGGCACAAATTAGGGAGATTTATCTGAGGAGGTGAAGTCAAGCTGTCTTTGGAAGAGGTAGAGAAATTTCCAGAAAGAGAGTACTGTTCTGGTAAAAAGAACACTGGGAATAAAAGAAGCGTAACTTATTGCGAAATTATTTTGCGTTCAAATTTTGTCCCCTACTCCCACAATAATTCTTTTACATTTCTAAGGGGGTTATCAAATCAATCAATTCGTTAATCTTCCAGGGGATTTTGGTATTTTGAGTGCTAAAATGTGTTATCCTAAAGCAATATCTTAATTGTGCTTGTGGCAAGAGGAGGTTCCGGAGGTAGGAAAGCAGAACCCTTCAGGGAAGCTGAAGTCTACAAACCTCCTGGATTTGGACAGTATGCATTTCAGCCGCAGCCAGCAGTGACCAAGGTGGATGCCACCAGAGGTGCCTTTATGAATGATCTGCTCAGCATAGGAGAGGGGATGGATGGAGAGAGATCCCCACATTGACTGAAACGGACTTTGTGTTTGTGTGAATATAGGAGCAGAGTTAGATTTCATTTTGTTTCAAGAGGGCAAAGAGGAAAGGCATGTCTTGCATACTTGAGCTTATAAAGTAAAATTTAACAGTTATTGCCTGCCTGATGCACACGGGGACCTAGAAGTGGTTTGCCTGGTGAAGGTGGGATGTCAGGGGTGGAATGAGCTGAGTCCAGGGTGAGAAGTTGAGTTGTGCACTGATAGAAAACTGTTAAATACTTTTAAATAGAAAAATAATAGGCTGATATCAGCACTTGGAAGGGAGCAAAGACTGTGTAGAAGCTCCTATGTTTAAGTTGCCATGAAAGTCTATCCCTGCTTCAAGGGACGTGCTCTAAAAAGTAATTAGTGGCACAATGGATGCTATAAGGAAGAATGATCATCAAAAAGGCTACAGAGATACTCTTTTGTTTCCTATCGTTTTGCTCCACTTAGTAACAGGCTCAAATTGAGCTGTCTGCCAGGTGACTGGAGACATTCACATTGTCCATTACTTGAACTGCTCAAAAATTGGTCAACTGAGCCATGACCTCTAGGTTCCTACATGCCTGTCTATATCCTTATGTTTTACTTGAACCCAGTTCAGACCCCACTGCTGAGTAAGTTATGGATAGTCATTGGGCTCCACATTCTTGCCCTCCAAACCTCCTGGTCAGTTCACTCCTACAGACTTGACCTTCACCTCTCATGGTCCATTGGTGGCTCTTTTCTAGAGTAGATTTCCAACTTCATTCTAGAACTGGAGTTCCCACCTAGCCCCACAAACCTGTGGTTGAAGTTCTAATGCCCACTTTAACTTCCTTTTGACCACTGAATTCTGAATTCCTTCTCTTAGCATGTTTTATGATGTCCTGACACATATGGAAAAATCACTTCTAAGATACACTGATCGGGAAACTGGGATCCGAAATTTGTGATGTTACCTTGATCTTTGGAGTAGCCTCTTGATGGATATTCTTACAATGACCTCTCTTAGGATTCTGAGACTGTCACTCTTTTGTGCTCACTTTCCCTAGATCATGTCCCCAAATTCCCTCCACAAGCAGGTAGACTTGGGCCTTGATCATCTAGAATCTTGGTTTATTACCTCTCCACACAGGTTACATATAGGGAGAGGATCCAGAATGTGGCTGGAGAAATACAGGATGAGGATTGTGAAGAAGGACTCAGAAGAAAAAGTGGAAAGAAGAAATATAGCCTAGACATGGGTGCACAATTAAAATACCCAATAAACAGTCACTGATTTTTATTTTTTATTTAATGTCAACACATACAAACAACAGGAATCCAGACTTCCCAGAAGAAAGAGGATCTGAAGGCTTTGACAAGGCTTTTTAATGTGATGGGAGATGGCCCTGCTATGGGACCCTCATATATAATGGTGACAGAATGAAAAGCTGACCTCATGGGGCTGAACGCTGGACCAGAGAATGATTTAGAGCATTGACATGGTGACGTTTCACCACTTTAAAAGGGTTTGATGCTGGTTACTTAGAGTGATAATTCTCTAATAATTAATAGTAATAATTCTCTAACCTCTTAAAATCATTTTTGATTTCCATTTCAGTTTCAATTTCTATCGAAACACATCTATCAAAGGAAACCTTTCACAGAAAAGTATTACTGAAAACGTACAAGACAAAACTGACTTTCTAAGGGCTGGATCTGGCACAGAGTTGTGTCTCAGTTGGATTTGATAACGTTTACTAAAACTTGAGTTAATATTTAATAAATGTTAAAAAGTTATATTGAAGCTTTAGTTTCCTATCTTCTCCTGAATCATTTGGGATTCATTCAATATGGAGCATGAAGCCTCCCACAATATTATTAGGTAAGAATATTGCAAATTTACTGATTTACATACTAACCTTATTTAAAGCACACCATTACTGGAATACCTAGAAAACAATTTGACAAAATATCTGGGAACAATGACCTAGACAAGTTGACCTGTAAAATTAACCATTACAAGCAGTCATGTTATTGACTTTTAAGTACATACTTAAGTTTTATAAAATTTTGAAGTAATTCGTCAGGTGAAGTGGAACACTCCTGTAATCCCAGCAACTCAGGAGGCTGAGGCAAGAAGATGGCAAGTTCAAGGGCAGTCTCAGCAACTTAGCAAGGCCCTAAGCAACTTAATGAGACCCTGTCTCAAAAAAAAAAAAAAAAATATATATATATATATATATATATATATATATATATATACACATACACTACACACACACATATACAACAGACAACCTGAAGAACTTTATTCTCTCTGAATGAATATAGAATAGGTTGCCAACCTGATATTCCATCACTCTTTAAACTTTGGAATAAATTTTGTACAAATTTTGTCATTCACCTACACAAACTCCACCCAACAGCCACAATCAGCAAATTAACATTGTTGCACGACCCCATGCAATCCTCAGACCCCATTCAAGTTTGACAAATATCTCCATAATGTTCTGTCATAAGATCCCATTCAAAATCAGGCATTGCATTCAATTGTCATGTCTCTTTAGTCGATAGTTAAATAGTTTTTCACTCTTCCCTTACTTATTACAATCTTGGCAATTTTGATTATTATAGGTCAATTATTTTGTAGGGTATCCTGTAATTTGGGTTTGTCAGTTGCATACTATTATATGAAACAAAGCAATGATCATCTAGTTAAACAGAACTTACGCTTCAAACACATAGATTCCAATGGAAACAAATGCAACAATAATAACATATTTCTTCACTCTTTGCTATATGTCAGAAACTATGTGATTTACAAACACCCCATTACTTAATCAACACAAGAAACTTTGTAGATATTATTATTCCAATTTATAAAAGATAGATTGAAAATTAGAAGAAGTAAAATGCTTAGGACCTGATAGCTTGTAAATGGTAAGTCAAATCTTGAATTTGTTGTTATCTGTTCTCAAAGTCCTTTGCAGTAACTAATGTGCTTTGCTGTCATTGATTCCCAATTCCAGCCTCTCTAAATGATTTGACCCTTTTTAGAAGCTTTCAGTGGTCAAGGGAAGCAGTTGATTCTTGCCACATTTACTCAAAATTCTGCAATTTGCAAAATTGGCCAGAGAAGTTGAGCTGTTATTTCTAACCCATATTTTTTTAGTGTGTGCATTTATTTTTTAATTAGTCCATTTTAGTTGTACATAATACTAGGGGTTCTTTTGACATAATTATACAAGCATGGAATAAAATCTGCTTTAATTCAGACTCTAATACTTCCAGTTTCCCTATCCTTTTCTCTCCCTCAGTCCCTTTTCTTTACTTTATTGATCTAACTTCCGTTTATTTATAGGCTTTCAAATCAGGGCATTAGAAATACACATAAAGGTAAAATTCACTGTGGTATATTCATACATGTACATAGGAAAGTGGGTCAAAAACATTCCATTTTTTCCTTCCCTTTTCCCTCTTTCCTCAATCATCTCCTCTTCCTCCTCCTCCTCCTCCTCCTCCTCCTCCTCTTTCTCCTCCTCCTCCTCCTTCTTCCTCTAATCCAGTGATCTCTTCTATTTTCATAAAATCTTTCTTTCTTTCTTTCTTTCTTTCTTTCTTTCTTTCTTTCTTTCTTTCTTTCTTCTTTCTTTCTTTCTTTCTTTCTTTTTTCTTTCTTTTTTTGGTCTAATTTCTGTCTTTGAGAGAAAACATTCTACTCTTTTGACTTTTCGTATATGGCTTAGCATGATGCTCTCCAGTTCCATCCATTTACCAACAAACACCATGATTTTATTCTTCTTTATGGCTGAGTAAAAAGATTTCATTCTTCTTTATAGCTGAGTAAAAAAAAATCCTCTAAAAAATAGGAATGGAATATACCATGTGAGCCAGCTATCCCACACCTTAGTATATATCACTAAGATCTAAAATCAGTATACTACAGCAGCCACATCAATGTTTATAGAGGACAATTCACAATAGCTAAGCTATGGGACAAACCTAGGTGCCCTTCAACAGAGGAATGGATAAAGGGAATGTGGCATACATACAATGGAGTTTCTCTCAGTGGTGCATTTCTATCTTTAACCTAGCAAGATGAATCAATGTGGATTTGCAAACATTTGTTTATGACTGTTGTGACCACCGAGCCAGTAGATCATCTTTACCCACTTTCCATACAATTGTAGTATTTAATTCTGTGTTACTGATATTAAAACCTGTTTAATCTCTCCTTTGTCTTGTGGTCCCAAGAATTAGAACTTTGCAGTCTTTTCCTTAGTCTAGAATACACGTTCCTGGGACATGATGCTCTAGTTCTACTGTTTCAATATCATTGAACTATAATATGTTCTATCACGTACAGAACTATCAGAAGACATTTCTCACACATGCTTTGGACCTAACAATTTCTTCTTAGAGCTGAAGAGTCACAGTGTGGGCCCAAAATATTTTATTAATATGATGATTTTAATATATACCCACAAATCCTTTATATACTTTCCCCTAGGAAATGGAAAGTATTTTTTTTCTTGAACTTTTTCTTATGGATAGAATATTTCAAGATAAATATAGTAATTTAAAGGTTGTGAAACCTTAACCAATATTGCAAATGATACTCATGATGAGATCATGTGCAGTTAATTCCTCTCTATGCAGATATAGGTGTTTTTTAAATGACTGGGTTTGAAAAAAAAAAGCATAGAGTAAAAGCCAGGGGGCCAGGGGTCAGGGGTGAGATACAACACCCAAAATCTTCATAAGTGACACACTGACTTGATAGCTTGTAAATGGTAAGTCAAATCTTGAATCTGTCGGTATCTGTTCTCAAAGTCCTTTGCAGTAACTAATTTGCTTTGCTGTCATTGATTCCCAATTCCATCCTTTCTAAATGATTTGACCCTTTTTAGAAACTTTCAGTGGTCAAAAAGTAGAAGACCACTTAAAATGGTAGCTGTTTTACACATTTTGATAAAACATTCATAAATACTACATAATTATGGCACTTCTCTTGAAAAAGACCCAAAGTTTGCTGTGGACATTTCAAGGGCTGTGGCTCATGAGTGACTGTGAATTGGTGAAAGGAGGTTATCTGAAATCAGAAATGGGTGTGACCCATAACACAATGACATGAAGCAGCTGCAGGTGTTTGAAATCTGTTTGTCTTTTTCTCTATTTCAACTGAATTGAGTTCAAACCGGTGGGGTTTTCTGCTTTCACCTAATGTGTCTCTCAAATAAAAGCATGCATGAAAAAATACTCTGTGTTTAGTATTCTTAAATGATTCCCCAACATACCCATCACACTGGAATAAAAATTGCATTTTCACAAGTGTTATAGCAAGTGACTATAAGTTAAATCTTAAAAAAAGTGCTTTTACATTATTTAAATAATTTGACATCTATTTTTTCTTGGTAAAGATTTGAGAAAAGGAGCATCTCAGTGTGGCACTGAAATCATCCAAAATACTTGGAACAAGTACAGTAATATCCATTAACAGAGAAGACTCATGATGTTAGTTGACATGTTCCCCATCATATTTGTCTTAGTACTTTCCCTGGAACATTTTATACCCATGGTTATTCTCAGGGCTAACAATTTAACATGCAGAAAATGGTAGTAGAATGATCCCTGTCTGCAGCACAAGTTCAATCCGCCTGATAAATATCTACCAGTGAAAGGGAATATTACTGCATGAGAAAAATGAAAAGAAAGAGCAAAAATATGACTGAATTTGTACCTAAAATGATACATGATATATAAAGGGAGTGAAGAATTTGCATGATAGAAAAGTACCTAAGATGATTCACTTCTACACGGGTAGAAGTCATTAAAACAGACATTGCAGCTTAGCACATTAATTTCCCAAACTGTCCAGAAACAGAAATTTTACAAATATCAAAGGAAGCAGTAGACACTTAAACTTTTTTCGAGTTTTGATTTCTGTGCCAGACCTCTGAGAGCTTCCTTTCTCTCCCTTCCAGCTGGTTTCAATAGCCCCGTCTTTTCTCTGGGCTTTTGACAGGTGATGAGACTCACTGTTCTCGACAACCCTCAAGCTTGGGTTTTGCTGAACAAAGTGGGCTTTAGCTGAACAAGTGGATTTCATATTTAGAACTTCCTCGGGTAGCAATGCCAGTTTAGGGAAAAATCAGAGGGTAAGTCTTCTTTTCCTATACTACATCCATCTTTTTAACACTTCAGAATTCACTGGAAAAAGAAAAAAGAAAGAAAATATATTTCATTCCAGGTTTATATCACAGGCCATCTGAGATAGCCTCCCCCCTGCCTTTTTTTTTTCCTTTTAAAGTATATGTCTTCTTTCTTAGGGGAAAAGAGAGAAAGAGAGAGCCATTAGCCTTTTGGCCAAAAATGCACTTTCTCAGAAGAGCAGGCTAAATGGAGAGAGGCATAGACCTGCTGTCTCAGTCCACAATTTGGATTGTGCCATTAACGATATCACTGGACAAGTATGCTCATAAAACATTAGTCATTATAAGAAAATAAGTCTCATAAAATCTGGAAGCAAATCAAATGTCTACCAAGAGATTATGTTTACTTAATGGCATATGTATGCATGTAAAATTATGTATTTACTTATGTACAAAGAAGTTCATAACATGGTGTGAGAAAAAGAAAGAGGATAAAGAGTATTCATATTAATAGTGATATGCGTGTGATTCTTATGGTTTGGATATGAGGTATGCCCCAAAAGCTCACATGTGTAAGAAGTTTCAGAGGAGAAATAATTGGATTGTGAGGGTTGACCCAATTAGCTGATGTGATTTACTGAGTGGTAACTGGAGGCAGGTGGGTTGTGGCTGGAGGAAGTGGTTAATTGGAGGCATGGCTATGGGGTATATATTTTGTATATGGAGCTGGAGTCTCTCTCTCTGCTTCTTTTTAAATTATTATTATTTTTTTTTGGTAGTTGTAGATGGACAGCATGCCTTTATTTGTTTATCTTGATGTGGTGCTGAGGATCGGACCCAGTGCCTCACATGTGCTAAGCAAGTGCTCTTCCACTGAGCTACAGCCCCAGCCCTCTCTCTCTGCTTCTTGACCACCATGATGTGAGCTTCTTCCCTTTGCCTCACATTCCACCATGATATTTATTCTGCCTCACTTCGAGTTTGAGGAATGGAGCTGGCCTTCTCAGGACTAAGACCTCTGAAACTGTGAGCCCTCAAATCAACTTTTCTTCCCCTGCAGTTGTGCTGATAGATCCTTTAGTCTCAGCAGCAAAAAAAGCTGATGAAAACAGTGATGTTCAGAAAACCCCATGTTGGCTAATTCTGATGGACAGAATTCCTAGTGAACTCTTTACTTTGATTTATTATAGTAACTTTTGATTTCTTTTTTACAATATAAAATATATTTACAGAATAAGAACATTTTTTTTCCAGAACAGCAAAAGTATATTCATCTTATGCTGTCCTTGAAACCATGCTAAGTAAGAGATGAACACAGATATTAGGGAACAAAACTTCATCAGAGTGATAATAGAAAGTACATAAAATCTTAGGTCCTAATCTATGAAAAGTATCTGCAATCCAGCCCACAACTTTTCTTTCAAATCATGAATGTGAAAACTGTATTCATTCATAGATTCCAAATGTATGGCTCTGAAAATAAGACATTCCAAGAAATCAAAATGGGTATCTTCTAGTAATGATGTAGGAACTCAAGAAGCCTGTGAATGCTTCCTGTGTGCCAGACATGGTTCCAATCTTGTGTTTCACTACATAATCTTTATAAAGCCCTATCAGGCAGGTACTGTTAAGTCTACTAGTACAGTAGGTGCTATTAGTCTTCCTGTCTCGCTGAGGAGAGACGATTTGCTCAACAAGTGTTGGTGAACACAGGATTCATCTGAGGGAGCCTGGTCTCAGAGTTTATTATCATAATTATGTGTAATGAATACATTTTGGGTGTCTGAACCCATATTTCAAGTTAGTAAAAGAGGCAGGGGGCAATGGAGGTGTTGTACAGAATACATTAGTTTTTATCACATCTAGAATTCATAGAGAAAAGATGGGGAAGTGGTGCTATAGACTTCTCCTGAATGGTAGAATTGAACAGAAGGTAAGTAGGCATTGTATCATTAATAATCCTCATGAGTCACAGAGATTCATTGATTCCCTGCTTTTCTGGCTGTATGAGGATTAAACTAATCTCCTTCCTGATTGATAGGATGACCTCCCGGAAAAGAGGAAGCTGAACACAGAGAATGTACTCACACCACACAATGTATTCAGTCTGGATAAAACAATATTTAGGATGACAAATCTGGAATGAGAGTCTACCTACCTCAACTTACCTTATTGTCCCCCATTCCCGCAAAAAAATAGCAGATCACAAATAAGTCACTGTCATTCAGAAAACAAACAAGCAAAACTGACAAAAGGGGTGGGGGCTAAAACTTAAAAGATAAATGGAAACTCTGCATCTTAAAAATAATTTAACACTATCTGGGTGCAAGTGGTCTATGCCTGAAATCCCGGTTCAAAGCCAGCCTCAGCAAAAGTGCAGGGCTAAGCAATTCAGTGAGACCCTGTCTCTAAATAAAATAGAAAATAGGGATGGGGATGTGGCTCAGTGGTCAAGTGTCCCTGAGTTCAATCCCCAATATCCCCCCCAAATTTTAATAATAATGAACTATTTTATTTATGTATTTATTTATTTATTTTTATCTTAACTTTTTTTTTCTTTTTTTTATTGGTTGTTCACAACATTACAAAGCTCTTGACATATCATATTTCATACATTAGATTGAAGTGGGTTATGAACCCCCAATTTTATCCCAAATGCAGATTGCAGAATCACGTCAGTTACACATCCACAATTTTACATAATGCCCTATTAGTAATTGTTGTATTCTGCTACCTTTCCTATCCCCTACTATACCCCCTCCCCTCCCCTCCCATCATCTCTCTCTACCCCATCTATTGTAATTCATTTCTCTCCTTGTTTATTTTCCCATTCCCCTCACAACCTCTTATATGTAATTTTGTATAGCAGTGAGGGTCTCCCTTCATTTCCATGCAATTTCCCTTTTCTCTCCCTTTCCCTCCCATCTCATGTCTCTGTTTAATGTTAATCTTTTCTTCCTGCTCTTCCTCCCTGCTCTGTTCATAGTTGCTCTCATTATATCAAAGAAGACATTTGGTATTTGTTTTTTAGGGATTGGCTAGCTTCACTAAGCATAATCTGCTCTAGTGCCATCCATTTCCCTGCAAATTCTATGATTTTGTCATTTTTTATTGCTGCATAGTACTCCATTGTGTATAGATGCCACATTTATATGCCACAATTTTTGTATCTCTGTATATAAAGTATGTAGACACCTGTATGAAGACTTGAATTGGGTGTCAATAATGAAATATTTTGGACAACTACTCTCTCATACTCCCAAACCATTAAGGAAACACAAACATTTCAAATATTATAAGCAACCAAAAAAAACTAATAAAAATTTAGAAAAATAGAGTAAGATGACAATTTTCAGAAAACACAAAATAAGATATTTCACATACATAAAAACTACACAAAAATGCCAAAGGAGTTTGAGTAGATATTGACAGAACATGATAGCATGGTGAAATAGATTTTGAAAATTATACAATACAGAGGGTAAACATAATAGCCATTACAGAGAAGCAAAAGTATTTGGAGGACACAAAACAGATACCTATTTTGTAAAAGACTGCCATTGTTGTTAAAACAGGAAACAACACAAAACCCTTATTGCATGTGGAACAGAAAAACATTCAGAAATATAATTTAAGAAAATGTTCCTCTAATAAAGAACGACATGTGTATAGAGATTGGCAGAATACAGTGTGATCCAAGAGAATTGTCCAAGAATCTATCATTGGTAAAAACTATCAACAAATCATACCTAGATGAAGTTACTGTAATTCCAAGGTATAACTGTTAACATTGTTTTTTATCCAGGCAGAACATCAATACTTAAAAAGAGAAAAAAGATAATATTGGTTTCACAAATCTGCTCATCAACATGCTAACAGCCAAATACACTATAACTGTATTTGTAGAATTGTGAGAATGAAAGTACTCTGATAAGCTACTGCCCTTATAAAGTGGCATAGAAAAGTAAGGTTTGTAATTTGAGAAAGTAGAGAAAAATTGCACATAGATGGGTTGATCAAATAAATGTTTTCTTGAACTCTATCCAGTCAAAAGTAGTAGGGGGGAATTAAAATAAACAATTCAGAAATCAGAAAGCTGAACTATAAAGGAAATAGTGGGGATCAATGAATGTATGAAAGTACAGATAATGGGCTTCAGAATGCATATTAGTTTACAAAATAGAATGCAGATTATAATAAAAATAGACAACATTGAACATTATTATAATGAATCAAAATTAAGCAACAGAATACACAATGGGTAGGAGATATTTAAAATATAATGATGTCCTTATTTTTTAGTGCATAATGTCAATAGATATTGAAGTTTCTAAATTATCAAATAGAATTTAGATGTGTTATTTTAAAATTGTGAGATATTAACTGGTACTCTCTGGGAAGCCTCCGATTTTAATTCAATCTTTGGAATTATCAGAAAGGGAAAATGTAAAATGCAACCAAAAAGAAATGTGGATTACAAAGCAAACATTTAAAACGAAACACACATAAAAAAGCAAAACAAAGGCAAGAACATGAAGATTAAGTACAAATTTCTTCTTTCTTTCTTTCTGTGCTGGAACTTGAACCCAGGGCCTTGCTCATGGCAGGCATGAGCTCTACCACTTAGCTACACTCTCAGCCCCATTGCGAAAACAGTTATCTTCCATAAGCCTTGAGGTCAATGAGTAAATCCAAAGGAGAATGTCAAAACATTTACGACCTTAAACACATGGCCATGGTGGATTTTGTTAGAGTACACATAGGATACAGCCTGCCATCTTAATGAGAAACTAGATTCTTCTCAGCTGCCTCCCTCTCGAATCCAGGATTATTTCTCAGAATGTGCTAGAGATGGCCTAATGAGCCAAATGGAACTCTCACACCTTGCCAATGACTGGTTGAGGAATAGTTATGTGAACTAACTTTGGGAAGTACTACGTGGGGAGAGGTACAGTATGGAATATTCTTCCTTGTCCTGGAAAGAGCCAAGGATTGCCTGTCATGAGAAAACATGGAGCTCCAACAGGTCTTGAGGCAATGAGAATAACCCTAGAACATAGCCTCTTCTGTTGAGAACAGAGTGGAGAGATATCAGAAAAACAGGGCTTTCAAGAGCATCATGGAATGGACAATAAATCGACCCTAAAGTCCATTCCTCACATCAGTGACCTCTTCCTTGAGCAAATACATCTCATTTTCAGTCAATTTGAAGAAGCTTTTGTTTGTTTTGTTTTACATGCAGTGTCATGCATCTGACTGACACAACTAACAAATGGGAAGGAATAACATAAATTAGCCAATTCAGTCATTCACTAAACATTTATTAAATGCTTGGTACGTGCTATGCATGAAATACAGAGATTAGTAAATATATATAGCAAATATACACAATACAAATATTTACACAATAAATGTACATAGATACACATATAAAGAGAGGGGGAGGTAAGAGTGTGGAAGAAAAAAGGGGGGGCTTTTGAAGTACCTATGATAAAATAATGGCAAAGCGTAACATTTCATAACAGTAAAATTCTTTACGAGCATATATTACTTTAGCAACAAATATTCTTTAAAAATTTTAGAGCTTTAAAAAATCCATTTCCATTTTGACAACAAAGAAATCCCTGCTGTCTCTAGTATCTGTCCTACAAAAAAATGTCAGCATTGTGTCTTTGGCTCTAATCCACTGGTGAGAAGATCTCAGCAGGAATAAGGCATAATTCTGTGGTCTGGATGGGGTTAGATTTCCTATTTCATCACCTGAAAAGAAAAAAAATCATAGAACAAAAATGCCCAACCTTTCTGGAACATTCATATATGCAGAATATGGAGACTAAACATTATTTTAAAAAGAAAAAGGCTATCCAAAGGAGCACATTCTGCAGAACTCTCTCTCTACAGACACACATTTCCTGCTGGTATATAATAAAGATCTTATTTATCAAGGACAACACATTTTAATGGCTTGGGAATTAAAATCTGGTTGCAGCAACCCCTTTGCCCTGTTGCAGTAAATTAAATTTAATGCTGACAGGAGTAATACACATTAGACTCCAGAGCAATAAATTTAAGCTCCAAATTAATGCAACAGGACTGAAATGAAGGGTCTAGGAAGAACATTATGGACAGAGCTGACTCCTTTAGTGATTGTTCTTTTCATAATGGGGAAAATCAGATCTAAGAAGCAAAAGTGTAAAACCAGCTGCAGTTTCAGAAGCCTCTGGGATTGCTGAAGCTGGATAGTATGTCTCCGTTGAACTTCCATTATCAGTATTTCATGTATTCTCTCTCTCTCATTTCATGAACATCTTGTTAGTCCTTATGGCTGTAGCAACGCCATTGGAAGGAGAATAAGCTATGATCAGCAGAAGGACAATGGGAACGTGGATGGAAAGGCTGGGAAAAAGGGAAGGAAAATTCATCCTTAACAAGATGCAAACTTTACGCTCTTTCCTGCTTACTAAATAAGAGCAGTTTTTAGCATTAATGATTTCAATCTTCTGAAATAGCACAGATCCTAGATTTATAGGAGTTAGGTATTCTGTCAAACTTTCAGATTATGGTCAGAGCAGCGAGAGGCAAGATAATTTTTTTCTATCCTACTCAATATGGTCTCCATTTTATAGTGGAAATTCTACTAATAGCCACTTCTTTCCTTTTATTTATTACCCGGGGCCCTATTTGTTCTGGTAACTGTCATGCATGTTCTCCAAAAGAGAACAACCCCTATCCTAACCACTGATGAACTCTATTCATCTAAGCTGACCACTGTGATCCTGTTCCACCTGCTAGTGATGGGTGTGGATATGAATAGGCAACTGAACTCTGATCAATGAAATGAGAAGCAAGGTCTGCCGAAGAGATATTGGAAATTCTTTTTATAATTTTTTGTATTTCTTAAAAATATCGAGGAAGATGTTTTAGTCATTTTTTTTTGTTATTGTTGTTGCTGTGACAAAAAGATTTGATAAGAACAATGGCTGACTCCATTCCTCAGGGCTTGAGTTGAGGCAGAACATCATGGCAGAAGGGTAAGGTAGAGCAGAGCAACTCCAGACATCACACCAGGAGGCAGAACGAGAGAGCTTGCCTCACCACTGATAAAATGTAAACCCTAATGTCATGCTCCCGTCAACCCACCTCCTGCAGCCACACCCTACCTGCCTACAGTTACAACCCAGTTAAGCCCAAACAGAGGATAGTGCACTTATTAGGTTAAAACTCTTACAACCCAATCATTTCACCTCTAAACTTTCTTGCATTGTTTTGCACATGAGCTGTTGGGTAACACATCAGGTCTAAACCATGCTAATAGACTTGTCCCTTGTTGGAGATGGTAGTGTCTGCTATAGTGCCTGGAGCTATGGTTACCTCCCTCGGACTATAAAGAAGAATAGACCAAGAAGAACCTCAGTGTTTAAGCCTGATTTGGGCACACTGTTAGGACTGCTCCAGATTTCTTGGTATGTGAGATAAAGCATTCACATGTTACTCAAGCCTAAATTTTTTTACCCTCTACTTCTTGGAGCCACAGTATGCTAATCAGTAAAGGGGATCAAGGAGCAGAAATTTTTCTGTCATTTAGCCCACCAGTTTTATTTGTTACCTACTAAGTCTCATGCAGTATGTTTGGTGATGGAGATGTGGCAGTACCAGGGATTCCAGACAGGCATGCCCCCTCCCTCCTGAACCTACAGATTAATGAGGATTCACATCTTTAAACAAATAATTAGCATATGATTATCTAAAAAAAAGTTGCATACAGCATGATTTTGTTTTTGTAACACTTTTGAAGTAAGGAAATTGCAGAAATGATGAACAAATTAGTTGTTGCTAGGGATTATGGATAGGGGAGTGGGGTGTGGTTATAAAGGGGTGACACTGGGGCAGACTGTGGTGTTGGAAGAATTTTGTATTGGGACTGTGGTAATAGTTACATGAATGACATATATGACAAAACTGCACAGAACTACACATGCATATACATGCACACAAAAGCAAGAACATGGAATTCTTGGCCATGTTCTTCAGGGCCTGAAGAGAACCTGAAGATTGTACCCATGTCAAACTCCTAATAAATTATTGAGTACAGGATACCATTTCCCTATGCAAGGTGTTAATTGGGCCAAGGGTATACCAGACTTACCCTTAATATTTTGAAACTTCCTATAAATGTGTAATTATTTTAAAAATAAAAGTTACAAAAGAGTTAGCAATAATAATGATAATCAAAAATTCCTTGCTAAGTTAGTAAGTTGAATGTGTACATGTAATTCCTAATTTCTAGTCTTCTATTTTCTAACCTTTAGAAAATACTACTGTTAGAGCTATCAGGAAGATTTTGTTTTTCCTCTTTTGCGATTTTAAATTCAAAAGTGCAGGGAAAACAGAAAAGGAGACACATTAATTTGTATTCTGGAACCTGGAAAGCAGAAGGACCAGTTATAATGGTCTTAGTACAACAAAGAGGCCAAATCCTGAGCCAGAGGTACAGCTGGAAAACAACCCAATTAATCCTGCAAAGCCACTAAAAGGCTTTTACTTTTGATACGAGGAATTTCTAGAACCAGGAGGAATAGGTGTGTAGAGACCTAAAGCATGTTTTTTTTTTTTTGGGGGGGGGGGGTGAGGGTTGAAACATTTTCCAAAACTACTTAGAAAGATGAATCTCTCTCTCATTCCATGATGCTGAGTGACTGCCCATCCTCCTCCCTAGCCAAAGAATGGAGATTTATTTCTTGGTGAGACTGACATTCACCAGAATTGATTGGGCATATTTGAGAGCATAGGTACCATGTGAAAAACAGGGTGCTTGAGTGACCATATGCTTGCTGAAAGCGATATCCTCTAGCACTTTAATTTACAGTTAGATCCCAGAATGCAAGCCGATAGTCTTTAAATTCCAGGCAGGGTTCAAGAGACATCTCTGGAAAACCTGAAAAGTCCAGGGGAAGAAAAGACAATGATATTGACTGTTTTGTTATCTAGGGCTGCCTATCAAACCACGGCCAAACTTCACGGCTTGAAGTAAAACAGCTTGTACCTTACAATTCTGTGGGTGGCTGAGCAGTTCCTCAGCTCCTCCTGGCATGACTGGGACACTGGGATGGGTGGCGCCACGTGAAGCCTCAACTGGGAACCCAGCTGGGACTTGTATGGAAGGTCCTCTGTTCTCCATGTGGGCCTCTCCACGTGGCTTTGTGGGCTGCCTCCAATCTCAGAGAAGGGTTGCTAAGTAATGCTTCATAAGGGAGCCGTTTCCAAGGGAAGCCCAGAAAGCACTAAGCCCAGGAGTGGCATAGTATCACTTCTACCATACTCTGTTGGGTAAACCTGAAGACCAGTCCACAGTCAGTGGGGTCTTTCCTGAATCCTGGGAGGCACCATCCATAAGAGGTCACTGTGCAACAGTCCACCATGCTCACACCAAAGGCTTTTTCATCAAAGAGCCCAACCAGGTCCTCCTAAAATGAAGCTCAAACTGGAAAGCCTCACCCACAACTTTCGAGAAGATTCCAATCAGACTTTTAGTTGCTTGCTCTTAATGATGTGCAGATAACTATCGTCTACTGAGGTCTGAAACAAACTGAGGAAAATTTTCAACACAGAAGAAATCAAAACAAGAAAAAAGAGATGGAGAAAGTTAGAAGAACCAGAGAAGGAAAAACTTACAAAATATATAACCCCAGATAGATAAAAGAAGGTCTATAAAAAAAGAATGATATGACATATATACATATTTATCGAGATATACATATCTATTCAAAGAAACAATAAAAATGCTTTAGAAAATTGAAAATGTAATTGAAGAAATTGGAAGATAAAGCAGGATATGTCTCTCAAAGTAGAGCAAAAAAGACAAAGGGGAGGATGTGAAAGAAATATATGTGTATGTAAATTCCAGGCAGGGGTTCAAAAGATGTTTCTGGAAAACCTGAAAAGCCCAGGTGTGTGGTGTGTGTGTGTGTGTGTGTGTGTGTGTGTGTGTGTGTGTAGAGAGAGAGAGAGAGAGAGAGAGAGAGAGAGAGAGAGAGAGAGAAAGGGAATCAAATTCAGCAGATAGGCAAAGGGCATTAGTTAAGAATGGCGACAGAAATACAAATGCAGATTCACAGCCATGCAACAGATCTGGAGAGCTACCTGCCCAAGTGAAAGAAAAACGTACCTCTACCTAAGGGAGATGCCAAGAAAAAATAAGACCCAGATTGGTAAAGCCTCTGATATCTTCCATTATAGAGCTTTTGTCCTACCTGGCTAAACAATAAAGATTATGAAAACAACAACAAAAACAAAGCAGATGAAAGGGATAGAGAATGTCAGATAGGTAAGGTGAGTAAGGGGCTTGGGGAAGCTACTTCTTAAGTGCTGTTCCATAAGGTGCCTGTGTGATTTGGGGAGCCAGTTAGTTACCTAGGAGAGAATTCCATGCAGAGAACTGCCTTCCAGGCAGAGATGAAGAACAAAAGTCTTGCTTCAAGGTTTTAGTGGATCTGTTAAAGGTAATAGCAAAGCTGAAGTGGGGTAAGCACAAGCGGAATAGTAAGAGGTGAGGCTAGAGCAGTCGCTGGAACAAGATAAAATGAGACTCTGCCCATACTAAGACTTAATATATTGAAGACCAAAAACAGCATATCAAGGGCAGTGTTTCTATGTCTGCATCTAATAGCCTCCCGGTTGATGTTCATGCCTCTGCTTTCTACTATCTTCATGTACAAGACTGCCAGATAAAACTTCCCAAGGCAGATTTTTTATTATATACCTGTCCTCTCCTGGAGAACCTTCATCAGTTTTTGCTAGGTCAGAAGGAAATGCCTTACCTTCAACATTCATCTGCCAGCCCTTTCTCAGCCAGCCCTTCCCTTCCTCAAAGTCTTACTTGTACCTAGAATACCCCTAGATGGATTTCTTGGCTCAGTCTTTCTTATTCCAGTTCCCACCCAACATTCTGTGATTCCCACTTCCATATCCTTCAACATTCAAGTCAATTCCCATCCTTCACCCATTAACCATCAATTCTACTAGCTTTTGTTTTTGAATGTCTGTGCATGCAATGCATTTTGCTAAGACTCTTAGAGGACACTTAAAATGGAGACAGTATGGTTCTGACCTTAGAATGCTTAAAATAAATGAAGAGAAGATATCAATCACTGTGACGCAATGCTAGAAAGTGGGATGAGCCGTTGTAAAG